>NC_089233.1:14077586-14403419 GCF_963924675.1 Phocoena phocoena
CTTCTGACAACCTCATTTAGGTCTTTGTTCTGGGGACAGTGTCTAGCTATGGTCAGCACTGACCCCTGGTGTCTGGGGCTCATCCAGACTCCCCACTACTGGGCCCATCGTCCAAGCCTCCATCCTTCCCATCTAGATGACCACGGCAGCCTGCTCCCACTCCTGCCTGTTCTCCGAAGAGTCAGAGCAATCTTTGCAAAGCACAAAATAGATCACATCATGGCTCGTTTAACTTTCCAATCATATGCAGGATAAACTGCCAGTGCCCTACCGTGGGCTACGAGGCCCTGTGTGATCCAGCCTCTGACCACCTGCTCTCCTCTTCCCATCACTTAATCCCTGGCCCTCCTACGCACCCAGCTCATGCTTGCCTGGGTATTCGCATACCTCGTGCTCCCTCCGGAGGGCTCATGCCAGATCCATGAACATCCTGCCTCTCCTTATCATTCAGGTCTCCGCTCAATGTCACCTCCTAAGAGAGGCTCTTCCCAATCACTCAGGTGAAGTGCCCCCTCCACAGACACTCCAGACGCTCTCTGTCCTATTTTTTTCCAGTATAGCATTTATCACTATCTGAAATGATCTTATCTATCCATCTATCTATCTACTTGATAAATTTGGGAGTTCTACTTATAATAATTGCAGAGCAGTTCACAGAAGACTAACTCTCCAACAAATAACAATCACAAATTCTGGGGAGTATCTAAAAGACAACGCTCAAAAGTCACTGAGAGTGACCGCAAATAGGAAGAAACTGATAGGGAGTTGATATTCGGAGGAGGGAAAGCGATTTCCCATTTTTATGGTTTTCACCTGAAGGTAGCCCCCTGTCAGTGCCCTGTGAGGCTAGAAACTGAAACCTTACCGTTAAGGAATCAGAAGACAAGAGTTCAGGGAGTCAACAGCAGCAGGGATGTACCAGAAGGGAGAGAGTCACAGAGGGGAGACCCAAATACCCCAAGTAACTCTGCCGAACCTCTGGTCAATCCCAGGACTATACACCCAGGGCAGACTCAGGCAGCCCAGCTAAGACTCAGAGAACTGAGAGGATGTTTCAGCTCCCGTCCAGCCAAGTTAACTTCCTGCCGAAACAAACAAACTGACAAACAAGTGGACACTCTTCAGATGCACATAACAGAACCCAGAGTCTCTGCCATGTGTCGTTCACAAAGCCCAGGACGCAATTCAAATTACTAGACATACATACAACCCGGCAAATGTGACCTGTATTCAAGAGAAAAGGCAGCTGGTGGACACCAAGCTCAAGCTGACTCAGATATTGGAATTAGTTCAAAGACATAAAAGAAAATATTTGCTCAATGCTTATTGTCTGTCTCTCCCTCTAAAGCATGAGCTCTTCAAATGTGGGAACCTCATCAGCTCTGTCCCTTGCTCTAACCCAGCACCCAGAATAGCAAATGGTGCACAGAACGCATATAAACGTGATGCAAACTAGGACTGTATTTCTTCCTCCTTATTTTCTGTCTTTATCACTCGAGGCCCCTCTTAGATGAACTGAACACCAACAGAGAACAGAATGATCATTATTCCCTTTTGAAAAGAGGGCATGATTTTATGGTCGTGAATTAGTAGGGGCTGTTACAGACAAGTGGCTTTGATCTCTAATCACTGCCAAAAAGAAAGCATGTAGATCAGCTACTCTGAAATCCAATGTCATCATTTTTCAGAAATCATTCTTCATCACTTAACTGCCTTGGAGTCAAAAATATGTATATAAAATTAGCTCATTCTGGGACCTACAAGTTTAATTTGTGGCCAGTTTATTTCAGAGGAAATGGTTAAGCCCTAAGTTAAATATAATGGGTTTTTTTATGGGGAGGTTAATCACTGAGGTGGATGTTTACATTTCTTTCTGGATTAGAAGTTTTTCTGCCATAGTCAGAGTTGTTAGACCCTTGGTCTGGACTCTACAGGGGACCCCAAATTCTCCCTGAGGAGTTTCTCAGCCGCACTGCAGACAGGGTGATATTCAAAATGAGCAACCACGTAGGGCGCAGACACTGACCAATCAAAATGGACGCTAGTCGAGCACCAACCAATCGGAAGAGAGGCCAGTTCGAAGGAGCTGGTGTGGCGGAAGATGCATCCCAAACAGCATCCTGCTCAGGAAGGTGTCCTGGTCACCTCCTCAGTTTCCATAAGAGGATTTCAGGGCCCCCTCCAGCTCCACCACCTGTTAAAGCATATGGGATTGTACCCATCCAGCAGCCCAGGGAAGCTGCCCTCCAAGAACTTGTCAAGGAGAATTACCTCAGAATTCATTGCCCAGTGCTCATGCTGTTGGGAGAAAACCCACCCATCGAATTAACTTAAGCCATTTTCCTAAACCATGATTTTCAAGCTATTATGACTAGTGGGGAAACCCTTTCTTCAGGTAAATGTTATGAGGAACCCCAATATGAAAAATGACAGGGACGAAGCTGAGGGTTTGGGGTAGGTAAACCTTCAGCACAGCCATCTTTACCACCCTCCCATACACACACACACACACACACACACACACACACACACCCTTGAACACTACAGCAGCCTCTGATGCCACGCCTTGGAATCACTCATCATGGAAAAAGGCTTGAGGGGAAGGCAGCCTATCATCGATCATCTCAATTCTGAGTCAGACCTCCTGAGAGTATTTTGGGGCAGCTCTCTCTCCCTAACCATCCCCCCCCCAACCTTGAGGAATGTTCCAAGAGGCAGCCATATGGACAGTAAGGCCATTCAGGACATTGCATGTTGTATTACACCGTGTCCCTTCTCTGAGGACCCACGGGGAACATTTCTCTCTGCCTCCAGAAACAGAAATAGCTGTGCCTTTTCTGAGCAGTTGGTTGGCTCTTATGGCGAGGATGCTTTAATAAAGGACCGCTTCCTTCTCTGTGTTGGCTGAGAGAAAGCTCAGGGCTGCCCCAGAGTTCCACCTCTAGCAAATGCACAGGAACTGATGTCATGAATCTTGTGTCCTAACCTCATTCCTGGCTCCACTCTTGCTTTTGCTGTCTTGTTTTCCCTTTGTCTTATTTTCTTTGTCCATTTATTTTTTCATTTAATTATGCCTTGCAGTTGGATATGCATCTTTGCAAACCTCCTTGCATCCTTTCTGGAACAAGGTAGTGAAGATATAAATGGATCCTAAACGTGGGGTTTCTGCAGTGCGCCATGGCTCTCAAGTTGGCCACTTTATAACCGACTTCAGCAGGGACCAGCTCCCACATCAGCAATTTCACTGTCTTTTAAAACCAGGAAATCATTCTGCCTGGCCAAAAAGACGATGCTGATGCACTAGCTAGACTTCACTTTATTACATATTCATGTAATCTTGTTAGCTTCCTTGTGCACGGTACAACCATGCCAAGAGGAGGTGAGGAAGGAAGAAACTCATGACTCTGTTTGAATCCCAAATATTTGTTACTCTCCCTACACGTGCCATGGACTACCCTTAGGCTCTGATGGGACAGAGCAAAGGAAAGGGAGGATTTGGAGTGTTGGACAATCACTGAAGCTTAGATGTCTTACATTTTTGCTGGTATAATTTCACTTTCCTCCAAATCAGTGACTAGAAGGGAGAAAGCCATCTGCCCCATCCAGGAGTCTTTAAAATATAGGTCATGCTCCCAGCAACCTCCCACTCAAGGGGCAGTCTTAGTGACCTGGGGTCAAAAAACAAAAACAAAAACAAACCAGTGTCCCAACAAGAGCAGTGTATCCACAAGAAAGCAGGAACTCAATTACTGGGCTTCCCCAGCTCTTAGTAGGAGGGTGAGCTCTGAGGCTTAGGCATCAGCTACACTATATACATAGGGACTAAACAGAAACATGCTGGAGGAAAACCTCTCCCAGAGGGACTGTAAAGACAAGGAGATCTCCCATGCTGGCCCTGAGCTTTTCAGCTCACCCTGAACCACACAGATTATGGCAAGGCTGGGAGCTCCCTAAGCGCAGGGCCCAATCCCCTTCCCCCCCACCCCAAGGACTCCATGAGGGCGTGTGTGGTTCCTGGTATGTTACGGGCGGAAATCTACAGGGTACCAGTGGATTGATAAGCCCCTGAGGGCAACTGCAGGGCACAGTGGCAGAGATGCAAGAAAACTCTCAGCCTTGGCATTTGGGAAACATCTGAGCTTTTCTTTCTCACTTTTTCTCAGGCAGAGGTGCCTCTGGGTTCAGGTGAATTTACAATCTAGCTAGTCTCGAGGTGGCAATAGGAACTCAGGGCTAAAACACCAATCAGGACACCAGCATTGGCTCAAAAGCATCTCTTAGGGGGTTGGAGCCAGGGTCAAGACAGCAACCTTGGACTTGATTCAAAATGCACCTTGGGGGCTTCCCTGGTGGCGCAGTGGTTGAGAGTCTGCCTGCCGATGCAGGGGATACGGGTTCGTGCCCCAGTCCGGGAAGATCCCACATGCTGCGGAGCAGCTAGGCCCATGAGCCATGGCTGCTGAGCCTGTGCATCCGGAGCCTGTGCTCCGCAACGGGAGAGGCCACAAACAGTGAGAGGCCCGCGTACTGGAAAAAAAAAAAAAAATGCACCTTGGAAGCCAGGGATCCCCTCCCTCCATCCTAAGGTCTCTAGAGAACATCTCCCTCTGCAACAGAGGACACATCACCCTCCCACTTCCCACAGAACTGAGCAGCTGGGAAAACACGCTCATCTCATTTCCGGAGAATGCTTGGGAGACCCGGACAGCCCAATGACCAGCTCCCTGGTGATGGAACCACCGGGAAACAGCCTTAGCTGAGTGGAGGAAAATTTGGTCCCTTCATCTGGTTCTCAAAAGACAGAGGCGGGGAGGGTCGGGGGGACTTCTCTGGTGGTCCAGTGGTTAAGACTCCGAGCTTCCAATGCAGGGGGCGCGGGTTCGATCCCTCCTCAGGGGAACTAAGATCCCACATGCCACGCGGACGAAAAAATAAAAATAAAAATAAAGACAGAGTGGGAAATAAGCCTGAGGATACGGCAGAAGAGAATGTGGTAGAAGGCCACGGGCAGCAGCTTTCCAAGCTCAAATGTTCGGTCCCAGGATTAGAGAGGGGGGAGAACCCAGGCCTCCTGAGTGCAAACACTGGTGAGGTGCGAGGCCCCATGTATCCACGTGTCCCTCGGCCTCCCCAGGACCTCCCTGAAGTGGACAGAGGGGCTGCCTTCCCATGCGACCGTGACCTGCAGCCCTGGAGAGCTCCAGGCAGCGCCAGGGAGGGGCAGCAACCATCAGTGAGAGGCCAGCCAGTGCTCTCCGTGAATCTGTGAATTGCTGCCCCGCTGGGACTCGAGAATTCCAGGAGCCAAACCTCGGCCTCCCTTTGACAGAGCCACTTTTCATCTTCTTTGGCTTCGGGAGCCAGCAAACGCACACAGGCGAAAATCAGTTAATAACTATGCACGTTTTATAATAAATTTTAACAATTTAAGAGTCTGGTACAGCTTTATTACAGTTTTTATTTCACCGCACTAATTCAGTACCTAATAACCTGCCAGAGACACAGAATTCACTTGACATATGCGCTGAGAGCTAAGATAATGGAATATGCAGAGGGAGAACCTTGGGTCACACCCAGCAAGGCGTTCCTCCTTTCCCTGGGGATCCGGGAGGGAAAGCAGCTCTCAGAATTGCTGGGAGTGGACTGTGACCTGGGGTCCCAACCTGGGTCCAAGCAGCGGGTTTCCCTGTGTTTCTGTCCCCCACGGAAGGACAGGCAGGAGGGATGGAATAGCCCGGACGGTGCCGTGTTTAAGGACAGCCTGACTCTGCCGGGATTAGTCTCAGAGCACACAGCCTGCCCCACCGCATTCCTTAGATCTTTTGGTGGCTAGAAGGTGGAATGGCTCATCTTCTTGGGGCTGGCAGCTGGCCACCTCCACCTCATTCAGGCCTGACCTGAGGGAAAGGAGATCAGCCCAAATGAAAACCTCTTAGGAACTAGGTCCAGCTTCCGTCCCTGCCTCTCCTGCCCACAGCACGTCCCCAGCAGGGTTCTCAAAGCCTGGCCCCCAGACCAGCAGCCTCTGCATCACCTGGGAAGCTGTTAGACATGCAAGTTCTCAGCCCCACCTCAGAACCCAATCTGACGTTCTGGGGGTGGAGCTCAGGGAATCTGTGTCCTAACAAACCCCCCAGGTGATTTTGATGCACGCTGGAATTTGAGAAATACTCAAGTTTGAAAGGTCAAGAGAGAGCATTCTCTAGTGCCACCAGGAATGCTTACAAGTTAATGGGACTCAGTTCCAAAGCCTTTAAAATCACATTTCATGACCTCTACATTCTATTGCCAATCTTATTTAAAAGATAGTAATAGGTAGATACATACATAAATACATATGTAAATACATACATACATATGTTTGTATATAGATATCAGTATATGTATATATGAGTGTGTGTACGTATACACGCACACACACACACATACACACAGCATTGTTCGGCATTCTCAAGTGAAAACAAAAATTTTCTTTATGTGCTATTTCAGAATGACATGGAATTTAATAAAATGTCTTATCCATGTGGGTGTAGTGCTGTAACCTCTCACTGCTCTTCAGGTAAAATAAACTGATGTGGGAAAACATGAGAAAAAAAAAAGAGAGAGAGAGAGAGAGCGTTCTAGAAATGTCTGTTGAAGCTGTGATCAAGCCGTCCAGAGGTCTGGGGGTGAGTTCTGTGCTGCCGTCTCTACGCTGCCAGGAAAACCTGGGCCTCAGTCTCCTCATTTAGAAAGATAAGGACACAGGCTGGACCTCACTAAGGCAGCCCTGACATCCGGGACAGATGGCTGAAATGAAGCCCAGCAGGTGCCCACAGTGCCCCTGTCTTTAGGGAGAGGCCCGAGTGGATCACGTCCTACAGCCCCCACTGGGGTGTGTGGTTGCTAAATGCATCTTAGCTTCCAAACAAAGGAGAACAACGGCAAGGAGAGGGGTCCACGACCAGCAAGAGTGACAGAGGGAGAGAAAGCAAGGTAGGCTGAATGTGTGAGCGTGTGTGTGTGTCTGCACATGCGTACTAGGAGAATTTAGCTAGGTCCCTGCTCCTTTGGTTTTCTTTTCTCTCCCCTTTATCTCTTTCCTCTATCTCTTGACCATCTGTTTCTCCGAGAACATGATGAAGTCTCTCCCATTCTACTGAGAAGTAAACTCAACGCTTCCTGAGGTTTTGCAACTCCCTCTGTCTGCCACCCTCTCTCTCCTTCCCACCAGAATGAATCCCCTTGAAATAGTGGTCTCCAATCAAAGGCATCACTTCACAGCTCCAGTTCCTTCCCTGACCTCCCTCAATCTGGCTTCCACCTCCATCGTTCCAGGAAAGTGTGCTCGGCGCCTCCTACTTTCCAAACCCGAGGGTTGCTCCCTGCCCTCGTTCTCTATGACATCCCATCCTCTCCAGGTTCTGCCTTCTGATGCTAAGTAACTGCCACCCTTCGACCTTTTGTATCCTTAGTTTAAATTTTTACATTTGATGTTTCATTACATACACATGTATACATTATACTATCCAAAATATGTTAGGGAAATAGACAAGGTATAGTCTACCCAATTTTTTCGGTGTCCCTTGAATGAAACTCCAGAAGAAAATATTCTTTTAGAACAAAATGCCAGGAAAATTTTCTTTTCCTTGCGGAACTAGCGCATCATCTCATGGACAACGGATCCTTGCGGAACTAGCGCATCATCTCATGGACAACGGATCCTTGCGGAACTAGCGTATCATCTCATGGACAATGGAACTCAAGAAGCAATTCCCCACAACAGTTTGAAACAGGCAAATCGACAATGTCAGTCTCTATGGAGAGAGGAGGGATCTGGGGTGTGAATACTGTCCTAGTTCTTGATCTGGGTACTGCTTAGTGTGTTCAGTTGGTAAAAATGTACGAAGCTGTATAATTAATGATACGAGACCTTTGGGATACATACTGTACTTCTGTAAGTATTTTAAAGAATTCCCATTTTTCTTTTTTAAAAAATTGAAATATACCTGATTTACAGTGTTGTGTTAGATTCAGCGAAGTGATATATATATATATATATATATATATATATAATCCTCTTTTTAAAATCCTTTTCCATTACAGGTTATTACAAGATATTGAGTATAGTTCCCTGTGCTATACAGTACGTACTTGTTGGCCCATTTTCCTTTTTCCTGACCAGAAGTTCTGATCAGATTGGTGGCTCTATTATGTTTTTTTCTTTTTTTTTGGCCATACCGTGCGGCATGTGGGATCTTAGTTCCCTGACCAGAGATCGAACACGCGCCCCCTGCAGTGGAAGTGCAAGTCTTAACTGCTAGACCTCCACGGAAGTCCCTCAATTATACTCTTATACAACCCTTTGACCTTCAATTGTGCATTCTATTTTTTTCTGATCTTGTGCTTCTAAACTGTATTCTCCTTGGTACAGAATTTTTCTCCTTAGTTTATGATTTATATATTTTCTACTTCATTATATATCCACCACCAAAATGCTATCCAAAATGCTTTCTGGAAGTAGCCAAGGTAGAAATAAATAGATCTTCTTTCAAGTGGAGAAAGTCTATTTTTTGTCTCTGCATCCTTCATGCCCGGCATATAGTAGTTACTCAATTAACATTGAAAGAAAGAAAAGTCTATCTGTAAAGGAAAAGAGAAAAATAGGGCAAAAGCAAATGGAGATCTCAGGAGTCAAGAAAGGGGTCCTTTTAAGATGAAGGAGACCTGAGCAGATCTCTAAGGATGTTGGGAAGAAGCCAAGAGAAAAAGACAAGTGGAAAATGGGGAGGATGATCTATGAGCCTTGTTCCCAGGAGAAGAGACAGAATACAGGAAGGGGATGAATTGTCTTAAACAGGAGAGACACCTCTTTTTCCGTCTCCTTGACTGGTTTTGCTAGTTTCCTCTCTTTAACCTGTAAATAGTTGTAATGCCTCAGAATCCAGTCCCGAGTCCTCTCCATCCGTAGCCTGTCTCCTGATGATCTCATCTGATAAAGCTTTAAATACCATCTGGGCTCATGGCCCCCAAGGCTGTACCCAGCCCAGATCTCTCCTGTGAACTCAGGACAGCCCACTCAACATCTCTGCCGGGATGCTCAACAGACGTTGTTGCAAAGTGAGCAGAACCAACTGCTGATCTTCTCCCAAACCTGCTCCACCCACAGCTGTCCCCACCAGAGGCCAAAGAAGCTTGAGTCATCCTTGACTCATCTTTTCATCTCACACAATTACCCAATCCATCAGCAAATCCCATTGCCTCCATTCTTAAAACAAAAAAACAAAACAAACAAAAAACAGTAACAAAAAAACAGAATCCTAGTACTTTGCACACATCCACTGTTAACCCCCATCCAGCCACCGTCCCCTCTCACTGGGATTTGGTAATCATCTCCCAGCTGGTCTTCCTGCTTCCACCCCATCACCTACAATTGTTTCCCAACACGGTAGTTAGAAGAATCATTTTTAAATGTCCCTCCTCTGCTCAGAACCCGGTGCAAACTTCCACCTCCCTCAGAGTCAGAGCCCAAGTTCTGGTGACACCTCCAAGGGCATTACTCCAGCGCTGCCTTCTCCCCACATCCTGTCTGGGATTGCACCCACCCAGGCCCATCACTCTCCCTGAGTGATGTTCTCTCCAGCACATGCTATTTACAATTTACAATTCACCCTGCTGTTGCTTACTTTTTGTCTTCCCCACTGGATGAAAGTTTCACAAGATCAGGGCTTTCTGTCTGGTTTGTTCACTGCTGCGCCTAGACCGCAGCTCCGTGCACGTTTTGTGCTCAATACGTATTGGTTGAATTCCATTTTCCCAAGTGGCTCTCTCTCCTATCTCCCTTAGAATAAAGTTCCCTCCTTTGCGGGCACCCAAGGCCCTTTGGGGCCTGGCCCCTCTCTCCCACCTGGCCCTCCAGAACATAGCCAGGTGGAATCACCCACCACCCCCTCAAGTGCCTCTTCCACCTCTGGCCTTTGCTTGTGTCATCTCCTCTGTCAAGAATGCTCTTCCAAAG
Organism: Phocoena phocoena; assembly: GCF_963924675.1. Lineage (NCBI taxonomy): Eukaryota > Metazoa > Chordata > Mammalia > Artiodactyla > Phocoenidae > Phocoena > Phocoena phocoena. The sequence goes on from NC_089233.1 coordinate 14,087,584, forward strand.
CGACCTCTTTGGGGACTCACTTTGGGGGTCACCCAAATAACTGAGCTGAGCCCAAGTTAGGGCCCTACCGCTGTGCGCCTGTGGTCCCCTGGACTCCTGCCTCTCATAACCCGCATCATCTGCATGGACACAACTGTCTGTCTCCCACTTGACAGCAGAGGTGCCGTCATCCTGGGCTGGATGCCCTGGGTGAATGCTAGGTAGCGATGGTATCAGTTGTTGTTGTTATTATTATATTATTATTACAATTACTATTATCTTTGATAAATATTTAAATCAGTGACTCTCCCCAATGGGCACTGTCTACATACACATCAACTGATTGATGAACTGACGGATCTATTAATTGACTCGTCCTACACACCAGAGTGACAGAGCGGTTTTCCCTTTTCAAGGCTCTTCTCTTCTTCAAACGTGACAAAGAGGGGGTAGCCCACGGTGAGGGAAGGCAGTGGGGACTTCGACGCCCAGCAAGCCGAACGGCTTCCAGGACACGCCTGGGGTCCACAGGCTCCTTCTCCAGGTCCTCGTGCAGGAGATATTTTGTATTAGTTCAGATTTCCCCATAAAAGGACATATTTGAGTCCCAATTTATGACAGTCACGGGGCTCTTTGACGCATCTGGCTCCACTGCATCTCTTAAGTAAAGTGAGTGAGCAGTGGTTTGGTTTAGCCGTTAAAGATCACCTATGTTGAAGGTTACCTGTCCACAGACCATCATGTGTTTATTCAATAAACTTTTCTGTAGTTTCAGGGCCGCGCCAGGCCCCGTGCTAGCCATGGGGAGCGGTGTGATGGCACGGATGAGGTCGTCCCTGCCCCGAGAGAAGGCACGGGCCAGCAGCCAGTGAAGGAGACATTGGAGCTATTTAAATATCAATAGTTCCATCCTCGGTGATACAGTTTACTTAACTGAAGGTGGCTGCCTTCATTGGAAGGAGAGAACAATTTCTTTTATACCTGCTGTGTCCTCAGACCTTAGCTACATTATTCCATTGAATCCTGACAACTTTACCATATCACAGTTGAAGAAACTGAAGCTCACTGAGATTAGGTAACTGGCCCAGGCCACACGCTAGTAAGTGGTGGACCTGAGATTCCAACAGAGGTCTGTCCTTCCCCGAAGGCCACGTCCTTTCTGCTCCATCACCCTGGTAATGTGAGAGCCCGCCAAGGCCATTAAATGAATTCCCATGGACCACAAAACTCTTAAGAAGTTGCCGGGTCTAAACAAACTCCATTGGGATCTCTTTATAGCGCCTTGAAAGCCAGCAGCCATCCAATAAATTTTGACCACACACACACACACACACACACACACACACACACATCATTAAGGTGAAGAGAAAAACTGACACAAAGGAACAGTCTACCTATTTAACCACTGGGCCTCAAGCCGGGTGAAGGGCAAAGGGCAGGAAGAGGGGCCCGTCTCTGCCTGAGAAGCACCCAGGTTGGACCCTCTGTCTATGAGCTCAGGGAAGTACCCTGCTCGCCATGGCCACGGTCCCGCCTAGCATCCCAGCACCAGGCAGAAGCCCAACCCTCACGATGCCATTCACGGACCAGCTGGAAGCAAAGCTGGGAAGGGGGTACGAAACCCTCCACAGGCCTCCCCCCGTCATCCTGCTTCCCGTGTGGCTTTCAGTTTACAGGAAACATCTCTCCCTGGATGCCTCCCTCAGAACCTCCAGATTACTACACGAATCCACTGATGGGCACAGCGATTAGGAATGCCATCAAGTGCTTCATTTGTGGGTTCTGAATAGCCTCTCCTAACCAGAGTGTTTCTGCCATGGCTGAGAGTTTTATTGCCCTGAGAATACGAATCACATTGCAACCCTGGTCTCCGGGAGGCACAGACACTGACGCCCATGCCACTCACCCAGAGAAAGTTCCCATTCTTTGCTGGGGGATCGGAAAGGATTTCACTGCACACACCCTAACTACTGTTCCTGTGAACAGCTGGGGACACTGCAGGCAATGACTTTGTGGGGAAATCCCCACTTCCGTGAGCTATGCTTTGGCCCAGATCCCTCTCAAGATTGGAAAAGCAATGTTAATCATCCAGAGTGTTTTAAAGCCCCTGGAAACATCAGTAGAAGTGCTTTGCATCCGAAGCTACTTTCCCGGGGCAGGGGTTGCAAGCCTCCTCTCAAAGCACATGGACCCCGTATTTCGGGCTCCCGGGGACTGTTACCCAGGACGATGAAAATGGCTCCCTCTGCCAGGGCCTGGCTTTCAGGGACATCTGTGAGGTCGTGTCAAGCTGATTAAGAGGAAACCTCTCTTTCGGGTACGACTCGAGAAGAGCATTTCACCCAGAAGGAATGAAAACAAATCAATGAAGGATTTACAGATAGATGTTCTCTGGGCCCAAGTACAATTTACAAAATGCAATGGGAACGAAGATAAATCTCCCTCTCTCTGCCAGCCTAGAGCAGATTCCTGAAGCAAAGCAACTCTTTGCCACAGAACCTCAGACTCGGCTAGAAGTGAGTTTCCTCAAAAGTCACCGGGAAAGGGTTATGGATTCCTGAAATACTACAGCAAGCATTTTAATCGAGTCGCATTCAATGTAAAGGGGAAGGGAGGTGCCGCACGGTGTTCCTGCCGGGACAATTTACAGAGAGAAAGTTCTATGCGATGAGTTTTCCAATAACACAGGGGAACGGCCATTGTCAGACTGACCCAGTGGCAGGTCATTGATTTAAGAAGCGAGTCAAAGTCAGGGTTATGCCCTTTTCATGCTGACCTGAGACAGGGGACCCGGCCAGGGAGGAAATGGTTTGGCAGGAGCCCGAGCTTGAAGAAACATGTTTCCTGGCTCCTCCAAGCCACTTGGGCAGCTAGGTGAAGACAGGGCCAAAACAAACACATTGGGAGCTCCCTCCAGACCCCGACCCCTCCCCTTCCTCCGAAACCCATGAAAACTTGATTTGTTTCGACTAAACACAAGCTGGGAAACTGGAGAGGAAGCAGAGGGGAAGCAGGAAAGAAAGGCGGGCCAGGCAGCGTCCATGCAGTCAGTTGTGTTATTGATTTAGAGCCACACAAGCCCCAGAGTGCCATCGACAAGGATCATACCTCCTGCTGATCTCGGGGGAAACTCTCCAAGATCCATGGCTGGGAGTTCAGGAGAATCTCTAAGCCATCAGGAAGGAGCGGAGCACTGCAGCTCCTCAGAATGATGGACCAGGGCGAGCTTTAATTAACAGGGTCTGATGCCTCTTCTTTTTTGGTAACTGAGAAGATTTAAAGGGCTAGAGTCCCAATTTGGAGGGTGCCGGTGCTGTGCCTGCTGCTGCCTTTGCTGCTGCTCCGTCCACCGCTCCCAGCTGCCGGAACAGCTTCCTGCAGACCTCTCTCTTCAGCAAGGAAGCGGAGCAATGAAGGTGGAAAAGTGCAGCCAGGAACCCCGGGGGGATCTTGGGCTATGTGGTTTGAATCAGAACTGCGGGGCCGTGGACCCAGGCACTGCCCATCCGAGTGAGTCCTGCACAGTCTCCCAGACCGGGGAGAAGAGCTGGGCTCCTTGGGTGCAGGTGACGGCAGGAACCCCCTCTCCAGATGTGGGGTTGGATGGACAGTGCCCAGGAAGAGTGGGCAGCAGGGGCTCTGCTGTGTGCTTCCTTCCTGAAAGGACGGCTGGGTGACAGCTACCGTGTACGCTGTACACACACCCCTGCCCATAAACACACGTATCTGTCCAGGTACACACACACCCCTGTCCATGCACACAGACACGTACCTGCACATGTACCAGCGTCTGCCCAGGTACACACACACCCCTGTCCATGCACACACATGCCTGCCTGAGCACACACATATCTGTCCAGGTACACACACACCTATCTAGGTACGCACACATGCCCATCTTCCAGACCCCCAGGTACAAAGGCACATGACCTGCAGCCAGCCAGACGTCCTGTCCTATACCTGTATTTTACAGGTAGATCAACAAGGGAAATAGTTGTAACACAGAGCACAGCCAGAAGGGAGTCTAGGGTAAGGCGGTGGAGGTATGACCCAAGGGGTGGGGGGGCCGGGGGGTCCCTGCCTCTATGCTGCCTGTCCAGGAGCAGGGCTCTATGCCAGGGAGAGTCTCAATTCAAGACCAAGACCCCCAGAGCCCCGCTGGCCACATGGCCTCTCTCCAGCTGCTCCTGCTGTCTATTCGTGAGGCCTCACCTTGGATAAGACCTCACTGTCTCATCCTCACACTTACCTATCCTGGGCTTGGCATCCTTACAAGAGTTGATTTTCTCTGTGACACTTCAGCCGATACAGCAGCACCTAGTGTGATACTTTTAATATCATTCTCTCCCAGTAAGCACCCAAAAGAAATCCGGCCAATTGGGGCTCAGCAGACTCAGGGCCCAGCCCTCAGGGGCGGGGGGTGGGGTGGGGAGGGGAGTTGAGCGCCGGATGCGGGTGAACCTCAGATCCTGCCCAGCTCTGGTACGAGCACAGATGCGACCCTCTCCCCATCTTGAGCCTGGATTTCCTCATTTGTAAAATGACAGGGTTGAACTGAGCCAGCGCCCTTCCCCGAGAGGGGAAGCAAGGAGGGAGACGTGGGGACTCTCAGAAAGCACGCTCCATTATCCAAACACCAAGCTGGACCACATCTTCTCCTCGGCTGATGGGGACGGTGCACTGCAGAGGGCATCCGCTAAAAAAAAATCTAGAAAAACACTGTGCGGGATTATCTCCAAAGGCCTCCGAGTCAGTGAGGGATGGAGTGGGGCGGACACACGCTCCCTGATTGCAGCTTCTCCTCTGAGCCATGGGTCCTGCACACGTCAGGAAGCAAGTGCTTGCAATTCCAGCCGAGCCTCAGGTAAAATCACTGACAGCTCCAGTCTCTCCCCACCTTGCCCATACCCACTTTACCCCTGCCTGGTACCCTCCTCTCACCCTCAGATGCCAGTGCCCTCAAGCCCCCTGGCAATACAAACCTTCTTAGCAAAGACCCTGCCCTCACCCGCTTAGACATCAGCTCCATGTAACTTCCTGTCTCCATCCTCCGGGGAGACTTGCATATGGCATCTTCTCTTGCCTTGAATGAGAGTGACCAAGAAAAATGGGGAGATCGGGGCTGGGGGCTGAGGTGGGAGATGTGTGCCTGGCACAGAAAGTGTCCCCACAGACTCACAGCCCCAGAGCCCTCTGGCCCTCGGGGCATCTCTGAGGAAGGTGGCCTCTGGGGTTGACAGAGCTGGCACAGCAGAGACGTGTCCAAGAAAAGCCACATGACAAGGAAGTATCTGGAGGGAACAAGGGAATTCCAAGCTCCATTCCTACTATCAGATCCTTGGGGTCTCTTCCCCAGTTTTCATTAATAAAATCAAGCCCCACATCTTTGAGACTGGCAACAAAGAGAGTGCTTCCCTGGGGAGGAACAGTGGCCTCGATACCCCTCGCTCGGGGACCCCTGGAGTACTCTCCCCATGGGACCACAGCTGCCAGTGCCATGGCCCCGTGGCCCTTGGTGCCCCATGATGGCGCAATACACGTCTTTCCTCAGAACAAAGAGCTATGAATGCAGAGAGTGACAGGATCTAGGCCCCCGGGGCAGAGACAGTGGCTTACTCAGCCTCACCACAGCCCCCAGTGGGCCCTTAGGAAGGGAGGTCATCCGAGGCCCCCACCACGGGGAAGTGCCCTTGGGAAGATCCTGACCTCTCCAAGTCCAAACGGAAAAGACCATGGCCTAAAGAGACAGGTGGTCCCTCCCCACCTGTCTGAGGTCCACCGTTTCCGCTCCTTTGGCCCAAATGATGACCTGGCTCTCCTCCAGTGACTGACAAATGAGAATATCCACCCCCTTCATTCCTATCTGCAGGAGCTTAACTTTATCTGACTTTTGCAAGATAAGCTTACCAGAATACAACTCAGGAGGCCTCACTCTTTAAACGGTGGGACTGATTCCGTGGAGCCTCGAAATTGGCCTGCCCCCAAATCTGTTTTTGTGAATCTGGTTATCCACCCTGGCCCCTAGGCACAGGCCAGTCGCAGATGCTCTGCCATGCTGGGACCGGGCTTTCTAGACCACTCTTCCCAGGCACCCCTGCCCACTGGCTTCTAGTGGTTCAGCCAAAGGAGGCAGATGGGAAAGCCAGGAGGGAGAGAGCGCAGAGGGATGACTCCCGCCCCCAGCTTCCTTCGTTACTGCCGAGACCAGCCTCACTGCACCCCTTCTCTAGACTACTCTTCCCAGGCACCCCTGCCCACTGGCTTCCAGTGGTTCAGCCAAAGGAGGCAGATGGGAAAGCCAGGAGGGAGAGAGCGCAGAGGGATGGCTCCCACCCCCAGCCTCCTTCGTTACTGGTGAGACCAGCGTCACTGCACCCCTTCCGAGGTCCAGCACCAGTTTTGCCCGCCTCGCAGAGGTGCCAGCAGCTGGGTCATGTCCCCCTGCAGTCAGACCACTCACCAGCCATCCACACTCCACCCCAACTGCCGCATCCCCTCCACTGTGGCAGTCCTGCTGGGTTGATGCCTCCATCAGGGCCTCTCTTAGGCCAGGTAAGACCACCTCTTCTCTCGTGTTCCCCAGCCCTAGAGATGGTAGCTGTTCTCACAGTGATTAATTCTTGGATTATTTCAGCTTTCCAGTTCCTGTGTAATTAATCCTCTGTGTTAAATGCCATCTGTTTGAAATAGCTCGTGTGGTTTTGTTTTCCTGACTGGACAAGAATTTTCCTTGGAGATCCCAAATTGGAGCGTTCTTATAGTCATGTTCAAGTCAGAATCGGAACATTCTGGCATATACCACACGTTTTGGAAATCAATGTTAACATTTGCAGGTTAAAAGAAATTACGAGAGAGAGGAAAGTTTTAAGATTGTTCCTCATGTTGCAGCCCACTGGCATATCCTTATGTTACATATTTGTCATTTATTACACCAAATTTACAGATATCAAAAAGAAAAAATAGGGCTTCCCTGGTGGCGCAGTGGTTGAGAGTCCTCCTTCCGATGCAGGGGACACGGGTTCGTGCCCGGGTCCGGGAAGATCCCACATGCCGCGGAGCGGCTGGGCCCGTGAGCCATGGCTGCTGAGCCTGTGCGTCCGGAGTCTGTGCTCCGCAACGGGAGAGGCTGCAACAGTGAGAGGCCCGCGTACCGCAAAAAAAAAAAAAAAAAAAAAAAAATACTCCTGGTCAATTTTAGAGTTACTGAATTCAAAACAAAAGATTCTTCAGGGGCAACTTAGGAAGTCAACCTCAGAACTGAACTGAACGCCAGCCCAATGGGGAAGAACTCAGGGTAACTTACACATGATCGTTCTGCTTACTGGTAGATGCTACGTTAGGTTCATTGAGTAAATCTTAGTACGCTTCATCAATATTTTGGAACTTGGACCATGTAGGCTATTAGCGTATTGGAGCTCCTTAATTCATCTCTCATTTCATCCCCTTGGGGTTCTGATCTGAGAACAGAGATCAAGACAAAATTGTTCCTCGGGCAGGGGTAAGAATGTGGAGGCAAAATGTTTTTGCAGTCCACTACATCATTTGACCTCTGCCCAGTTTTCCAGGACACCACATCCAGCATGGTCAGCGTGTGCTACCCTAGAGATATGGCCCTACGCAGCCCTCTCCTCTCCATTCGCACTGTCACCGGCTTCACGCAAGCCCTTTTCTCTCTCAGCTGATCTCCTACGAGAAAGTTCTAAATGAATCCCCCTCCCTCCATTCACCAATAATGCCTGGTGTCCTGCTAGGCACCAGAGATATGGTGGCAGGTAGGGGAGATGCAGCCCAGCCTTTGGGGAGCTCAGGAGCTTGAGAAAGACAAATATCAAAGCCATTGCAAAAGGGAACAAGGACAAAGAACAAGAAATGCCCAGGGCGATGGCCAGCTCTCATCTGAGGACTGATTTACTCTGCAGGAACTGGGGAAGGCTCCTGAGGTGGGACCTGGTGAATAAGTAGGTGTTGATGATGTGACGGGGGAGGGATTGCTCCCGAAAGACAGAACAGGCTCTAGGGTACCAGGCACCAGGCAAGCAGGATGCCAACACTGACCAAGCGGAGACACTGGTTCGTGGTCAGGTGGAGAAGTAAGTAAGCAAGGGACACCCGCGAGGCCTGCGTGCTTCACGGTAAAGGAGAGAGGAAGCTGTGATGGGGCTAGGCTGGATCGTGAGATGTACCTAAACGATCCTTCATCAATACGCATTCTCTAAGGAATCTGCGGTGCAATTCAAGTAAGCAACGAAGGAAACGTGAACAAGGCTTGACAGTCGGAGCACAGTTGGATCGATGGGTCTAAAATACAAAACATTTGTTACCCGTGTTGTGTGGGATAAGATCAAACTCCTTATTCTATCTAAAAGGCCCTTTGTAAACTGGTGGCACCAATCTACCTTTCATCCCCCTCTCATCTCCTCCCAGGTCCCCTCCTAACACACCTCAATCAGCTCCAGCCACATGCAACCATTTGCAACTCCCAGAATAGGCCAGCCTCACACATGGAGCCTTAGCACTGCTGTTCCTCCATCCTGGAATGTCCTTCCTTGCTGCCCTAGTGAACTCCTACTTATCCCTCAAGGGCCGACTCTGATGTCACCCCAGGGATCACCTTTCCTCCCAGCTTCCCCCAGGCAGAGAAGGGTACCTACCTCCCCGGGGGCAATTACCACCCTGTACAGCCACATGACTGCCTCGTTCTCCCTAAGAGTACCAGCAGGTGTCCTCCTATTCTTAGTGCCTCGTACAAGGCAGTCCCACAAATTCTGTTTCAAATGAACTAGAGTATATAATTCCACATTAACAAACTAAGCGAGCTTAGCTCCTCCCTGGTGTAAAATGCAAACTTTGTAAAACTCACACCTATGAATTTCGAATCAAATGTCAACAATCTGGGAGCCACTAATGGCCTATAATCAAGGGAAAGTCTGCTCAGTAAGTAAATAGTTGTCTTCTTTGTTGGAATAAACCACAAGTAATGATTTACTCATTTTCTCGTTTTACGCACATTAGTCAAATTTTCTAGAGTGGTTTCACTGTGTCCTTGCCCGCAGCAGTAGGCTAGACATGCCCCCTCAATGCAAGAACAAGAGGCCCCTGCTCCTGTAGGCTTGCCCATGGGTTGCCGAATCAAAGTAAATGTATAGGGTCCCAGTTTAAAGGGAAAGTGCTCCAACGTGGCATGGCTTCCATGTGTATGGGATACAGGCGTGCAAGATTTGGAGCCACCAGCTTACAAAGCACCAAAGTCCAAGCGCCAACGTACAGCCTTCTCCCACGAAGGTAAAAAGACGTCCACCTCATTCCTCCAGTGGTAAAGCAGAGACGAAAATCCCCAAGCTTACTGCCCCAGGAGATTTCTGTAAGCCCGTGGGATCAACTGTATAAACGTAAGGTCTTGGCTGAAGTCTCCTGTTGAATCCCAGCTCTAACTTCTTGATCTGCTCTTATGCCCAGCTTTCTAACATATCAGCCTCCATGGCCACATTTACCTGGTGGATGTGGATCTGGTACAGATGTTGCTCTGCTCCCCATCCCCCACTACAGGGCAAAGAGCTTTGCTTTCCTGAATCCCTGGTGAATCTGAGTTCTGCTTCACTGCCCTGCAGTTCAAGGGCTCAGAGGATTTGCAAATAGCAGGAATGGCAGCCTGCTTTGTTCTCTCCAAGTGGCCAGATTCTTCCCTCTCCAGTTCCCCTCTCCTTCCTCCTTCCTTCTCTCTGTCCCGCTCCCTGGGCTGAGAGCGTGGCACACCTGGTGCCACAAACACCTTATGAGAGGGCACGACAGACTCAGAGCATGAACTGGACGTGCGAGGAGTTATTAGTGAAATCTGTTCCCAGAACATGGAGGGTTAGGGCCTCAGGAGCCCCTCTAAATCCAGACACAGAGGTGCAGCCTGGGCAGATGTTAGGCTCCCAAGCGGCTCACTGGCTCACGCAGCGGCCTGGGGAGGTGGGGAGACATCCCCAGGTGAACTTTCTGAAGGGGATGAGTGGCTTGCAGCTTGACGGATAGCCATGCTCTGTCCACCTGATCGTGGGCATCAGCACAGCCGGCCGAACTGTCCAAGCCTCTAGGAGTAGAGCAGCCCCGCAGGGTGCTGTGGATGTGAGCGAGCGTCAGTGTCGTTTCCCTAAATCACACTGCTGTCACTTAGCAAGGCCATCTACCAACGTTCAAAGACCAAACTTCCTCTCCTATCTCAGAGCCGGACGAGATGCCAAACTCAACAATAAAACCATTGGCTTCTAAGAAAACAAACCAGTCAGACAAGCTTGTGTGTTCAGACACAAGCTGAGGCCAGAAGAAGTGAAGCAGAGCAATGTCCACAGCCCCAGTATCCTGGCTCCAAACACAGAAAACCCACTGTGGAGAGAGGGCTACAGTCAAGCGGCGAGATTCCAGGCAAAGGGCAGCCCTGTCAGGGGCATGAATGGCCCCCAGCCAGCATTGCAACCAGGGTCTTTTCCGGCCAAGAGACAGGAGCCGTGCAAGGAAGCTTGAGTGGGGAATGGGATGGGAGCTGCTAGGATGCCCAAAGCACCCACTCCCCTCCCCCAAACAAAAGACCCCCATGTGGCTCTCTCCGGTCCAGCCACCTGTCTTAGTACACTCTGAGGTTTCCCTGGCCAGAGTCCTTGTTAATTTCCGTGCAATTTCGACACAACTAATGCACACTCATCTTTGCAGGTTGGAAAACACAGAGGGAATCTTTCCAAATGCTGCCAATCAAGGGTCACTGCCATGAAAATTTATTTGATTTATTGCCAATAAGAGCCTGGCAAAAGCCTCCTTCTCCATCGCCCGCTTCTTTATAAACTGTGACCAGGCACTAAGGTGACTGGGCTCTGAGCCTCTTCTGGAGGACCCAGCCTGCTTGCGCCCCACCTGCTGAGCCAGTTGGGGGCAGAGGCTGGGCCACAGGGGCTCAACACCTGAGTGGACAGGCTGTCTCTGGAGGTCAAGACTGGACCCCCCTCATCTGCCTTCTCAGGTTCAAGAACTAGCACATTTTAAGGAGATAAAAGACCACCCTGGAGCCAACTACCATTTCTTCTAGGAACTCAGAGAACTCCAAGAATCCAAGGACAGCTCAGAGGGGAGCGAGGAAGATCACTGCAGGATTAGAGGAGATCACTATGAGCTTAAAGGGAAAAACATGGAAGAAGCTGAGATTGCTGAGTCCAAACTGGTTGGGAAAGGGACAGATCTGATCTCTCACTGAGCCCCCACCTCACTGTTGGTTACATCAAACGGCCCCCACCCCCGCCCCACTACCCCAGGGTAGCTGTGCAGAAGGGGTAAATACTTATATGGTTCCCCTTGCACCCTGAAAACCAGTAATGTCAAGGCTCTGTTGTGTCTTTGTACAGCCGTGAATAGATAGGTATCTCTTTATTGGGTTCTGTATGCAACTGGACTCAGGGACACAGCTAAAAGCTAGGGTAAAGTACGACTAATATTACTTTGCAAAATAATAAAAACGCCATCCCTATTTTGTATATTCTCATCCCCCAGCCCACCTAGACCACAAGCCCCCTCAACAGGAAGAAGAAAAAGAAGGAAAAGGGTCCCTCCCTTGACTTCATACTATGATAGTGGCCAAATAGCAATATTAGACACATCCACCCCAAGGGCACCCCACTGCTAGCCCATCCCGGCATGCTAATCCCACATACTCCCGGCTTTTTCATCTTGCCTTCTGTTTCATGTGGCCAAGGTCCCACCAAACCCTTAAGCTAAGTTTTCCTTAGCCCATCTGAGATTGTTCATTGAACTTGGCAGAGCAAAGCCTGCTCTGGACTCTCTAGTTGCGGCTGTCCCAGGTGATATTGTAGCCTGAACGACTCCAGCTTTGGGAAGTACACCACTCAGGCAAGGTTAGAGCAATATCTCCAGCTCCCTTCCTTAGCCACAGGAGGAACAGTCACTGTGAGGATGGCTTATGGCTCCCACTTGGATTCATATGTTTTAGCCCTTGGGACGGATGCCATCACATAGCAAAGGTGCTGAGAGTGGAAACCACTAATATCCTACATCCCAAACTCGGATTCATCTCATATCTGAGACTCTCCTGGACAGAAATCAGGAGTGGTACCACATATGGCAACCCCAAGCCTTTCCAAGAACCTCCAGTCCCTCTAGAGGTCTCCACATCTGCCTAGGGTTAGAGAGGAATAGCCATGGGTGCCTCGGTCCAGCTAATGCTTCAGAAGGTTATCAAACAAAATTATCCCGGACAAAGCACAGGGGGGCATCTCAGATGCCTCTCTAGTGTCTCCAGAACTTGAGAGAGGAGAGAACTTGGGGATCATGGTGCAGATGGATATGCTCCTGGATAACTTCTGTTTGCTCTTCATGGCCCAACCCAGACATCACCTCATCCAGGAAGTCTTCCTTCATGCACAAGGTTAGGCTCCCATTCTCTGTGCTCTCAAAGCATCATGTACTTCCCTTTTAGACTTATTACACCACATTCTGAATTCCCAGGGGCTTCTCTGCACCCAAACACACACTAGACTGTGTGCTATTGAGCCTAGGGGCTGTGTCTTACTCACTCGTACGGGAGGCTATAGCCATGACCTCCTGCATCTGCCTGGCTGCTCCCAGCCCAAAACTTGAGTTTTAAGACCTGGCCTGTGTCTATCTGCACCAAGACTAACAGCTTGCCACTCACCCCCAGCCCTAATTGCTGCAATGGGGGGAAACGAGAAGTGGGATTTGAAAACAGAGCTCTCCAAGGTCAAACCAATAGAAGGGGGTTTGGTAATGTCACAGTCAAGGTTGGGAAAGAGACAGACACTCTTCCAGCATAATAAAGTCCAAAAATTATGTCAGCAGGAAGACATGAATCTTGTGTATAGATCACTGAAGTCTGTGGGCAGGAGATTAACACTTGCAGTATAAGTGATTGGTCGTTTAAAAGAGTTTGGAGTGATCATAGACAAAAAGAAAAAGCAAGCTTCCCCCCAGAGGTCAGGGTCCCCTCCCTTCTCTTGTCTGACTTCCAGGCTCCAAGTCTCCCCCTCACTCGGAGCAGCAATAACTGAACGGGGACTCTAATACTGAGGAGGAGCTGGGATACCCCAACGGAGGGAACAGCTCCCACCCGGGAGAGGAGAGAAGAAAGATGGAGAAGAATGAGGATGAGAAACAGGTCCAAGTGGGAGATCTGAGCAACCAAGAGGACATCTACTTGGGGGTCAATGCCCTGAAGGTCTGGTCAGGGAGATCTATGCCTGGTGTGGTGCAAGGATTTGAGCTTATGCCCATCACTCGGCCCATTGCCACCCCAGTTCTGTATAGTTTAGATTCTATCACAGGCACCTGGATTGAGGAACAGACTGAACTTTCCTTGACGTTGTGTGTGTGTGTGTGTGTACATTTGCACACAAGAGTGAACAGGTACTTGCCTGGCAAATTAAGAGAAGGGACTAGCCCTCCTTCCCCAGATCAATAGCAGGCACCCAAGACACAGACAGGGTCACTGATGTGGAGGTAAGAGGACCCCCGGAAGAGGGCACCCAGCAACAAGGGAGTCCACCGGCTAGTATATGACATTTGTAAGCTAGTATAGAAAATGCTATATAGAAAGTGCAGGATGCCTTGAGGACACAGAGAAAGGGCACCTTAGGGCTTGGGAAGGCTTCCTGCAGAAGGTGATGTCTGTGTTAAACTCTGAAGATAAAGTAGAAGTTAGCCAGAAGCATGTCCATGAGACATCCCCCGCCCTTACCCCCAGAACACAGCTAAAGCCCTCTTGTGGGTCTAAGGTAAGGAGATACACCTCAAATGTGTGAGAGCCAGTCTACTCCCCTGGTGAGGCCCCAGAGCTCAGACCTTATCACTTACCGGTGTTCCTGGAGGTGGTCCCAAGCCCTTTTCCCAGAGCTGCCAAAGTGGTCCCAATCCTTCCAGCTGTGCTAAGAAGAAGGATTTGCAGTGTCTGAAGAGCTGGGGAGCCCCACTCCAGAGCTGGCCCCGGCCTGGCCCCTTGGAACCCACTGAAGGTGTGCCAGACCCTGGTGAGGCTGGCTGCTTGGGCTGCAAGACGGAGAAGTGAGCCACGAGCTCCCTGGAGCCTGGCCAGGACCCTCTGGCCAGCCAGGCAGGTGGAGGAGGAGCTGGCGAGAGCCTGATAAAACCTCCAGAGGCTCAGATTAACTCGCGAGAAGCTGTAGAATTAGCGGGCTGACCCAAGGAGCCGCTTGCAGAGCGCCACCCAGGCAGGTGAGGGTGCATCTCCTTCTAGACACGCTCCTGGTTAAGCTCTGCTTAAATCTGAGCTGTACTTCCTGCCTCACCCCACCTGCCACGCACCCTGGGTAGAGTTCTCCGCTACGGGACTGGCTGTTGTCTCACTCTAATCCTTTTGTTTTTTCCAATATATATTTTACTGAGGTAAAATTCACACAAAAGAAAGTTAACCTTTTTAAAGTGAAGAATTCAGTAGCATTTAATACACCCACTATTTTATGCAACCACCATCTCTATCTAGTTGCAAAATATTTTCATGACCACAAAAGGAAACCCTATACCTATAAAGCAGTCACTTCCTTCCCCTCCAGCCCCGGACAACCACAGTCTGTGTTCCACCTCTATGAACTTGCCTATTGTAATTGTATAATACGTGACCTTTCGTGTCTGGTCTCTTTCACTTAGCATAATGTTTTCAAGGTTCATCTACATTGGTGTACGAAGTATCAGTACTTCATTCCTTTTCATAACCAAATAGCACTTCATGTATGTATACACCACAATATTTGTATCCATTCATCCACTGATGCATATTTGGCTTTCTACCTTTTGGTGATTCTGAATAGTGCTACTGTAAACATTCAGGTACACTTCTTTGAGTACTTGTTTTCATTTCTTTGGGGTATAGATCTAAGAGTGGAATTGCTGGGTCACATGGTAATTCTAAGTTTAGCTTTTTAAAAAAATTTTATTTATTTATTTATTCATGGCTGTGTTGGGTCTTCATTGCTACGCGCTGGGTTTCTCTAGTTGGGCTGAGCGGGGGCTACTCTTTGTTGCAGTGCATGGGCTTCTCATTGTGGTGGCTTCTCTTGTTGTGGAGCACGGGCTCTAGGCATGCAGGCTCAGTAGTTGTGGCTTGCGGGCTCTAGAGCGCAGGCTCAGTAGTTATAGCGCACGGGGCTTAGTTGCCCCGCGGCATGTGGGATCTTCCCAGACCAGGGGTCGAACCCGTGTCCCCTGCATTGGCAGGCGGATTCTTAACCACTGCACCACCAGGGAAGCCCCTATGTTAACTTTCTGAGGAATCACCAATGTTTTCTTCAATGACTGAACCATTTTACATTCCCACCAGTAATGTACATGAGTTCCAAATTCTCCACATTCTCACCAACACTTATTTTTTTCTTAATAGTCATCTGTGTGACTGTAAAGTGCAATCTCATTGAGGTTTTGATTTGCACTTCTTTAATGACTAATGATGTTGAGCGTCTTTTCACCTGCTTGTTGGCCATCTTCTTTGAAGAAATGTCTATTCAAATCCTTCACCCTTCACTCCTCTAAGAGTTTTATAGTGTCTGGCCTTACATTTAGGTCTTTAATCCATTTTGAGTTTATTTTTGTGTATGGTGTTAGGGTGTCTTCACCCATTTTTAAATTGGTTGTCTTTTGCTGTTGAATTGTAAGAGTTCTTTATATATTCCAGATCTTTATCGGACATATGATTTGCCAATATTTTCTCCCATTCTGTAGGCTGTCTTTTCATTTACTTGATAATGTTCTTTGTTGCACAAAAATTTTAAATTTTGATGAAGTCCAATTTATCTATTTTTTCTTTTGTTGCTTGCGCTATTTCTGTCATATCTAAGAATCCATTGCCAAATCCAAGGTCATGAATATTTACTCCTATGCTCTCTGCTAAGAGTTTTATGGTTTTATCTCTTATACTTAGGTCTTTGATCCATTTTGAGTTGATTTTTGTAGAGGTAGGGGTCCAAATTCATTCTTTTCCTTTCTCTTTTCTTTTTTATAAACACAATAGAACCTTCTCACTTAAGGTTCGCCCTAAATGAGTGTTTCTGATTGGTGGGTGGCTCTTCTTCAAGTGGTGGGTCAAGCTTCTTCTATCTTTGGTTCTTCAACACATGGCTCCAAGGTTGGTTCCTATACTTGTTCATATCAAGTAGACAAGGAGAAATGAGCATAAAGCATTTATAGGCCAGACCTAGGAGAGGCACACATCAGTCCTGCCCACATTCCATTGGCTGGAACTCAGCCAAACAGTGTGGCATCCATGAAAATTCACCTTTCAGGGCTCCTAGTGTAGGTAGCATAAATGACTGGCAGCCTGGCTGTGGTCCACCTGGATTTACCATCACATTCATACAGAGGGAGGCCGTGCTTCTGCTGGGCTGCTCCCAGCCAATGACTAGTCATGGCAGAGGTCTTTTTTTAAATCAAAATATAGTTGACATATAATATTATCTGAGTTTCAGGTGTACTACATAGTGATTTGACATTTGCATATCTTATGAAATGATCACCACGATAAGTCTAGTAACCATCTGTTCCCATAGAAAGTTATTACAATACTACTGACCATACTCCTTATGCTGTATATTACATTCCCCATGGCTTATTTACTTTATAACTGGAGGTTTGCATTTCTTAATCCCTTTAATCTATTTCACCCCTCGACCCCCACCCCCTTGGCAAACACCTATTTGTTCTTTGTATCTATGAGTCTGTCTCTGTTTTGTTATATGCATTCATTTGTTTTGGGGTTTTTTTAGATTCCATATATAAGTGAGATCGTACGGTAATTGTCTTTCTCTAGCTGACTTATTTCACTTAATATAATACCCTCTATATCCATCCATGTTGTTGCAAATGGCAAGATTTCATTTTTTGTATGACTGTGTAGTATTCCATGGTATATGTGTACCACATCTTCTTTATTCATTTATCTATTGATGGACACTTAGGTTGCTTTCATGTCTTGGCTTTTGTAAATAATGCTGCAGTGAACGTGGGGGTGCATGTATTTTTCCAATTAGTGTTTTTGTTTTCTATGTGTAAATACCCAGAAGTGAAATTACTGATCAAATGGTAGCTCTATTTTTAATATTTCAAGGAAATTCCATATTGTTCTCTATAGTGGCTGCACCAATTTACATTCCTGCCAACAGGGCACGAAGGCTCCCTTTTCTCCACATCCTCACCAACACTAGTTATTTCTTGTCTTTTTGAGAATAGTCATTCTGACAGGTGTGAAGTGGTATCTCATGGTGGTTTTGACTTGCATTTCCCTGATGATTAGTGATATTGAGCATTTATTCATGTGTATGTTGGCCATCTGCATGTCTTCTTTGGGAAAAATGTCTATTTAGATCCTCTGCACAGTTTTAACTGCACTGCCGGGTTTTTTGATGCTGAATTGTATGAGTTCTTTTTATACTTTGGGTATTAATCCCTTATCAGATATATTGTTTGCAAATATCTTCTCCCATTCAGTAGGCTGCCTTTTCATTTTGTTGATAGCTTCCTTCACTATGCAAAAGATTTTTAGTTTGATGTGGTCCCAGTTGTTATTTTTGCTTTTGTTTCTCTTGCCTTAGGAGACATATCCAAAAAGAAAAAAAAATTTCTAAAACCTACGTCACCTTTCCCAATTTCAAACTATACCACAAAGCTACAATAATCAAACAGTATCATACTGAAAATAAATGAACATAAATCAAAGGAACAAAATAGAGAGCCCAGAAATAAACCCACACTTATATGGTCAACTAACCTACAACAAAGGAGGCAAGAATATACAATGGAAAAAAGACAGCCTCTTCAATAAATGGTGTTGGAAAAACTGGACAGGAACATGCGAAAGAATAAAACTGGACTATTTTCTCACACCATTCACACAAATAAACTCAAAGTAGGTTAAAGACTTAAATGCAAGACCTGAGACCATAAAACTACTAGAAAAAAAACATGGGCCTGCACCCTTCTGTTGTGACGGGGCTGACTACTGTGGGCATGTGGGTAGGTGGGGCTGGTTCCCCAAACCAGGCTGTGCCTCATGCAAGAGCTGTGGGCCTACTTGAGGGCCAGGTAGGCTTCCTGCAGAATTGGCTGCACAGACCCAGGGAGTGGGGGGTGGCCAGGATCGGTGGGACTGGGTCCAAGCACAGCTGTCTACTTAGCCCAGGGGCAGTTGGGGCTGATGCCAGCCTGCTGGTAGGCAGGGCCAGGTCCCCACACGGCTGTCTGCCTGGTCCCAGGGGTGAGACTTAGAGCTGGTGTTGGCTCACTGGTGTTATGACAGTAGAACCATCTTCCACTAATGGCGGCTGTCAGCATCTCTGTCCCCAGTTGCCTCCTGCCTCTACAGAAGGTTCTCCAAGATCATCAAGTGGGTCTGACACAGGCTCCTTTCAAACTACTGCCTCTAGGCTGGGACTCGGAGTGTGTGAGATTTTGTGTGCACTTTTTAAGTGTGTATTCTCTGTTTCCAGTGGCCTTCTGGCTCTCCCAAACATAGGCCCACTAGTTTTCAAAGCCAGACATTCTGGGGCCTCATATTCCCAGTGCATGACCCCCGGGCTGAGAAGCCCAATGTGGGGCTCACACCCCTTGCTCCTTGGAGAAGACCTCTACAATAGTGGTGTTTCTCCTGTTTGTGGGTCACTGGCCTGGGGTGTAGGTCTTCCCTATACCGTGTCTCTGCCCCTCCTACCCATCTCTTGTGGTTCCTTCTTTATGTCTTATTTGTGGAAAATCTTTTCTGCTAGTCTTTACGTCATTCCCACAGGTAGTTGCTCTGTAAGTAGCTGTAATTTCGGTGTGTCCATGGGAGGAGGTATGTTCAGGGTCTTCCTACTCCACCATTTTGGCCACCTCTCCTCCTAACTTCATTCTTTTTCATGTGAATTTCCAGTTGTCCCAATCCATTTGTTGAAGAGACTATTCTTTCCCCATTGAATGGTCTTGACACCCTTGGCAAAAATTCACTGGCCATAGATATATGGGTTTATTTCTGGATCCTTGATTTTATTTCATTGGTTTATCTGTCTATCGTGTGCCAGCACCAGCTTTTTTGTTTTGTTTTTCATTTTTTTGTTTTTTGTTTATATATATATATTTTTTTTTATTTATTGGAGTATAATTGTTTTACAATGTTGTGTTAGCTTCTGCTGTACAATGAAGTGAATCAGCTCTATGTATACATATGTATCCCCTCCCTCTTGGACCTCCCTTTCCCCCCCCATCTAGGTAATCACAGAGCACCAAGCTGAGCTCGCTGTGCTATACCACAGCCAATACCAATTTTGATTACTATAGCTTTATAATAAGTTGTGAAATCTCTTTCCTTAATATTGTCTAAACCCAGTCAAGGGGAGGTGACCTAAAGCAGTGCTCCTTTCCCTAACTGGATACCTCATAAGTAGTGCCATACTCTCAAATGTCCTTTGGGACTGTGGATTATGACTCTAATTCTGAAGTTAGAGTAAGAGTAAGGAGGGGGAAGAGGGAGAGCCATGAGAGGCAATGCAGGAATTAGTCTCTTCGGTTCCCCATGAAAGGAGGCGGCATAATGAAGTGAAAAGAATGTGGGCATGGGTGGGTTTCCAGCCCAACTCTGAAGCTACTAGCTTGTAGTCTTGGACAACTTATGCTCTCTGGTCCTTGGTCTTGTCACGTGGAAAATGGGCTGTTGTGAGAACTGCATATGTGCAACAAGGTACATAAAGCATCTGGCCCAGAGTATCTGCTGAATAAATCGCACAGAATGGAATTGGGAAATGACCATGGAAACACGGCATATCCTGACTACTCAAAGATCTGATATACCTACTCTGGAAGGGTGTTCATTGAGGGTAGATCTCGTGACTGCTTTAATCCGTCCCAGGCACACCCTGAGCCAAGCCAGGCAGTACAAGAGACAACATAGATCTTTTTTAATATGTCTTTACCTCCTTTGCTGTAAATGAGCTCCTTTACTAATGAATGAATGAACAGTCTTCTATGGGATACCATACGGTAAGTTAGGCTTTCTGTAAGTCCACAAATAATGTTGTCAGAAGCTTGGTGAACAGGGAAAGCAAATACAGAATGAGGGTCTATTTCAGTGATAACCAATCCCTGTTCCGTTCCTGATGGAAGGGATCCAATATAACTAATCATCCTACGTTTCTATTAAAGAAGGAGGCAAGACAGAGCTCATAGGGTTATCTAACTGCTTCCCAGAATTTCTTTCGTGTGAAACTTCCCTAGAGGTTCACGTAAATGCCTAAATGGAGACAGATGTATCGAATTGGACTCTTCTTTGGAGAAGGAGCCCATTATGGGCCTGGAAACCCTCAGGGCTTCAGGGCAACTGGCCTGAGCCAAGTACTACAGAGAGATTGCCAACAGTCAGTGGTGTTTATCCCTGAGCCTCCCTGGGAAACTCGCGCCCCCCCCCCCCCCATCACCGGGCACAGGCTGGACCTGTGCTGCTTCTGGAGGCCGGGGGTCTCTGTACCACCCTTGCCAAAGTGGAGCCCATGTGGTCCCTGCCTCTGTGGGTCACATGCTTCCAAACGGAAGTTTGTCCAGCGTGCCTGTGACTGACAGAGCCTCGTCACATGCCTGCCTCCAGCCGCAAGGGCATCCGGAGAAGCTTATTCCTGAGCTTTGCGTTGGAGAGGCACTGACACATCATGGGAGGGATTCTCCCAACACAGGTTGGGTGGTCAAAGGAGCTGAATGTTAATGACAGTTGTTCACCACTCGGGGTGTCTTAATGAGGTCCGATTTAGCCTTTGTAAACATAATACCGCTCTTCTGCTCCCAATCACACTGCAGGGAAGGCAGGGGAAATGGGTCAATAGAAAGATGGGACATGACAGGGGCATCTTCCCTAGTCCTATCAACGTAGTCACGGAAACACTCCTACCTACTGGGTCTCTTGAGCCTGGCATTTGCTCAGCAATACCTCCTTGTACTGGTGAACGAATAAATGAAAGGACAAATGAGACAGTGTAGGCAGAGCTTCTTTGCCTCTGACACAGTATCTGGCAGGTCTGGGGTTGGGCCCCAGGAGCTATAGTCCTGAGCTGTAGTCTCCCCACTCTCACCTGCTCCTAACCCACTGGCCAGATCTGAAAGACAGTGCTTTGGGCTTGTTTTCAGTTCTCCACTGGGATGTGGGTCCCTGCAGCCTGAACACCCTTGCTAACCCTCCCACAAGAGGCTGGATGCAGCCCGCATCCCTGATGTTGGCCAGCTATTGGCTCGAGTCCTGCCTTCAAGAGATTTACATCTAGCAACATACAGGGAGGGGTGTTACTAGGGGTCTGACTCTGATATCACCTGCTGCAGGGAATCCTCCTGCCTGTCCCATCTGCTGGACCAGAGTCCACGCTGGCCCCAATCAAACCCCTCTCACCAAGCTGAGCTGAGTCAGCTCCCCTGTGCCTGTGCTCGCTGCTTCTCACCATCAACCAAAGCTGCCGAGGTCCCAGGGTACCAACCTGAGTCACAGTACTCCCTACTAATGCCCAGAGTAACCTTTCCAATGATCTCAGGGACTGGGCATCCCAAGGCTAAAGACTAAGAAAACAGCTCCAGGCTTTCCAGTTCCATCACTTGCTCTTTCACAGGGATTTTTGGCTAAAACACTGACGCCAAAGTGACTTTCAAAAAGCGAACACAGTTATCATGCAAACATAGAAGGAAAACACGTCAAAGACTTATTTAACTTATTAATGAGAAGATAAGAGCATTGGGTAAAGCTGATTCAAAAAGCATTTGAGGAACTGGGTTTTAAAGAAAAGAATAAAGTTGTTAGGTTAGATACAAAACTGGTTAATGTCCTGATAGTCTAATAAGGCCTTAACATTTGGATTTATAGTTCCTACCAGGTAAAAATCAATTGTCTCTCCACTAGGGAAAAACAAAACAAAACAAAACATCGAGTTAACGTGTAATTCCATAGTATCTGGGCTTTCAACCAGTGATGAAATAGTCTCCTATAATTAAATAATACCTGGGGGGCTTGCACAACAATGCCCCTGTGTGATGCTGAAAGGTGTTGTCCTTTCTTTGCCTTATTTCCAAGATTTAGATGTTTGTTTGTTTGTTTGTGTGAACTCTGTGGATGGGTTGTGCAGGTCTCCCTAAGACCTAGGAGAGCTAGGCTCTCAGGAATATATCTTAAAACATGGACCTGCAGAGTTTAGAACCCTGTAATGACACCTCATTGTCTCCTTCAAGGATAAAGCCCAGCTCTTGGGCGGGACACCCACAGCCCTGCACGCACTGAACCCTTCACCAGACCACCTCTTGCCACCTCTGCACAGGCACCCAGCCCTCTGACCCATGCAGACCCCTGAACATACTGGCCTCTTCCATCCTTGACTTTGCCCGAGTCTCATTATACTCTCAACCTGGAACATTCTTCCCCCACTTGTTCATCTGGATGACTCCTATGCTTACGTCATGACCTGCCTCAAGGAATACTTATTCCAGAAATCCTTCCTCGACTCCTCCAAACTTGGGGAATCAAGCCCTCCCAATACGGTATTTACAGTGGTAATTCTGGCGACACTACCAATTACTGGGTTCTTACCATACATTAGTCTTTGTCCGAAATAATCTACTGATCTTATCCAATTTAAACCTTGCATGAATGGTTGAACAAAGATAATTTTATCCCACTTCCCACTTAAAGATCACACAGTTGGAAAGTGGTCAAGGCAAGACTCAAGCACAGATCTTCCGGATGCACAGCTCTATTTGTTTCGCTACTCTAGAATGCCTTATTTTTCACACTGTTAACGCCGATTTTCATGAATTCAAGGGAACGAGTTTCATGGCACATGTCCCCTGCACAAAATGCCCAAGGCTATCTGGAAATTGGACAAGCCCAGCTCCCACAGAGAGACAGGAAGGACATGGGAAAAGGGCATCTACTGTGGAGTTGGGTGCGAGTCCCTAGGAACTCTGGAATGACCTCAGCTGGCAAAGCCTGGCCCTTGGGTGAAGTGTAGTGCTGTGAGTCACTTCCCGATGGAGATCTCTCAGGTCGCTTGCAGATAGTGGAATTCTACTGGATGTGCCCATATCATGTCTCAGCCTGAGCCTGTCAGCACTCTGGGGGCCTGCACGACCAAGCCCCTCAGCCTTCAAACACGATCAGCCTATATCATTTAGGGCTGCTTCTTCAGCTTCTCTTCAAACTATTCATTCGTTTGTTCATTCATTCACTCCACACAAAGGTGCTAAGCACTTACCCTGTGCCAAACACCATACTAGGAGCTGGAGGTGGAAAAGGTTAGCAAAACTCTTTTCTTACATCCTCATCTTACCCATCCATTTCTAAGCTCCATTAAGACGGGGATTGTGTGGTGTTCATCTTTATATCCTCAGGGCCTCGCACATTGCCTAGAACAGAATAGGCAGGAAATAAATGAATGCATGAGTGAATGAATGATTTGAGTACAACTCTAGAACATCTGTAACCAGGACATGACACGGGCAGACCAGCCATTCTGGGCAGATTCATCTCAATGAGGGTAGCAAGCCCAGAGGAGGCCCTTGACACCTCAGAGCCTAGTGAGGGTGCCTGTCCTCCTGTCTTCAAATGACTGCCCACCACTGATTCCCCTCCAACTAGTATAGTATCTTGACACCCTGGTACACAGGGATGAATTGTGAGTGTATCATGAATAATTGGATACCAAAAATAAAATCAACATTTGCAAATAATCTAATTAAAATAATAAATTACAGGGGGAGTACCGTAGTTTTGACTTGCACGTCCCTAAAGACTAATGTACTAATCTTTTACTCACAGCCTTATTTCTTACGCATATGAGTTCCTAGTGAAGTGTGTGTTCATATATTTTACCCATTTTAACGGGTTGTTTCCTTAGTATTAGGTTTTGAAAGTTCTTTATATATTCTGAATATGATAATTTTTAACATATTTCTCCCACAAATATGTTTCTGTACCTTGCCTTTTTATTCTCTTAAGAGTATCTTATAGACAAGTGAACTTTTAACATTTTGATGAACTCTAATTTATCTATTTGTACTTCTATGGATCATGCTTTTGGTATCAAATAAAATTTTGCCTCTGTAACTGGCTTATTTCATTTAGTATAATGTCTTCCAGATCCATCCATGTAGTTGCAAATTTCCTTCTTTTTTAAGGCTGAATAAGATTCCTTTGTATGTATATATCACATTTTCTTTATCCATTCATCTGTTGAGGGACATTTGATTCCCCTTATATGAGATATCTAAAATAGTCAAATTTATAGAAGCAAAAAATAGACTGGCAGTTGCCAGGATGTGAGAAGAGGGAGAAGTAGGGAGTAGCTATTCAATAGGTATAAATTTACAGTTATACAAGATGAATAAGTTCTAGAGACCTGCTGTACAACATAATCCCTATAGTTAAAGACAGTGTTGTGACTTCAAATTTTTTTAAGAGTGTAGATCTCATGTTAAGTGTTTTTACCACACACACATCAAAAAAATTGATCAAGGAAATTTTTGGAAGTGATGGATATGTTTATCACTTTAATTGGGTGATGGTATCATGGATGTGTACATATGTCCAAAGTCATCAAATGATATATATTAAATATGTGGGTTTTGTATATAAATGATACCCCATTATGCTCAAAAAAAACAGGTTGCAAAGATTTTCTACTATGAAATGTTATAATTTTAGGTTTTACATTTGGGTCTTTGATTCATTTTGAGTTAATTTTGCATATGATATAAGGTATAGATTTAAGTTCCTTTTTCGCATATGGATATAATTGACTAGACTATACTAGCCGTTGTCCACGAAATTGTCTTTGCACCTTTGTTGAAAATTAATTGTCCATATAAGTGCAGGTATATTTCTGGACTTTCTATTTTATCCCATTGAAGTTTTTTCTTCTTTTATGCCAATAACACACCGTCTTAACTACTGAAGCTTTATAGTAAGCCTTGAGATCAATAGTGTTAGTTTTCTAGCTTTTTTTTTCTTTCCAATAAGGAGGCCTCTTATTTCTTTTCATTACCTTATTGTGGCTAGAACTTCCAGTACAATGTTGAACAGAATGGTAAGAGTGGACATCCTAACCTTGTTCTCAATCTTAGGGGAAAACATAGATGCCCTTTATCAGGCTGCCTTCTGTTCCTAGTTTTCTGAAATTATTTTTCAGGAATGGATGTTGGATTTTGTTATAAGTTGTATTGGTTGATTTTCAAATGTTAAACCAACCCATCATCCTTGGCATGAACTCCATTTGTTTATCCTCTTTATATATTGTTAGATTTGATTTACCAAAAAGTTGTTTAGAATTTTTGCACTTATGTTCGTGAGGGATATTGGGTTGCAATTTTCTTTTTTTTAACAATGTCTTTGTCCTGTTTTGGTGTCAGGGTAATCAGTTGGGACATATTCCCTCCCTTTCAATTTTCCAGAAGAATTTGCACAAATTGGTGCTATTTCTTCATTAAATGTTTAGTATAATTCACCAATGAAGATGTTTAGGCCTGGGAATTACTTTGTGGAAATGTTTTAATCTACAAATTCAATTTCTTCACTAGATACAGGGTTTTTCAGGTTATCTATGTCTTCTCAAGTGAGTTTTGATAGTGTATCTTTCAAGGAATTCACCTGTTTCACTTTTATTGTCAAATTTTTTGGCAAAAAAGTACTTCAGAATATTTCCTATTATCCATTCACTGTCTGTAGAATCTCTAATGATGTTATCTGTCTCATTCCTAATATGGACAATGTATATATGTCTTCTCTAATATGGACAATGTATATATGTCTTCTCTCCTTTTCTCCTGACTGGTCTGGCTAGATGTCTGCCAATTTTATTGATATTATTTAAAAACCAACTTTTGATTTCATTGATATTTTCTATTGTTTTCTGTTTTCCATTTACTGATTTTCATTCTGTTATCATTTCTTTTTTTTTTTTTTTTTTACCCTGCCTTGGATTTATTTTGCCCTTCATTTTCTAGGGTCTTAAGGTGGAAGCTGGGGTTACTGATTTAAGACCTTTCTTCTTCTCTAATATAGGTGTTGTATATGTCCCTCTGAGTTCTGCTTGAGTAGCATCCCAGAATTTTGATTTGTTTTATTCTGATTTTCATTCCACTCAAAATGCTTTCTAATTTCATTTTCAATTTCTTCTTTGACATATGGTTTATCTAAAAGCTTGTTATTTGGTTTCCAAATAGTTGGAGATTTTCAAAAGATTTTCCTGTTATTGACTTAGAATTTAATTTGATTTCTAATTCAATTCCATTGTGGTCATAGAAAGTATCTCTATTACTTGGATTCTTTGAAATTTACTGAGACTTATATATTCTATAAGTGTCATACAGATCTACTTGGTTGACAGTGTTGTTCAAATCTTCTACACCTGTACTGATTTTGTGTTTACCTGTTTCCTTATATATTGATAGAGGGTTATTCAAACCTTTTATTATAATTGTGGATTTGTCTATTTTTCTTTGCAGTTTCATCTGGTTTTGCTTCAGATATTTTGAAGCTTTCTTATTAGAAGCATAAACATTTAGAATCATAATGTCCTCTTCATGAATCAATCTCTTTATTATTATGAAATCAACATTTTTTTAAATCACTGGGAATGCTCTTTGCTCTGCAATCTACTTTTTCTCATACTACTATAGCCATTTCAGCTCTATTTTGATTAATGTTGGCATAATTTACATTTTACCTAACTGGATTTTTATACTTAAATGTGTTTCTTGTTGGCAGCATGTACTTAGGTCTTGCTGTTTTATCCAATCTGAAAGTCTCTGCCTTTTATTGGAGTGCTTAGATTATTTACATTTAGTGTAATTACTAACATGATTAGGTTTGAGCCTAGCATATTGGTATTTCCTTTCTATTTGTTCCATTGGTCTTAGTCACTTTTTCCTCTTTTTCTATCTGCTTTGCTGGCTTTGTTTTGTTATTTTAGTGGTTGCTTCAGGTTTATAGGATATATCTTTAACTTATGACAGTCTACCTTTAAGTGACATGATATTACTTCACGTATAATGTAAGAATATTATAGTAGTATTCTTCTGTTTCACTACTCCCAACCCATGCACTATTGCTATCATACACTTTATTTTTCCATATGTTATAAGCCCAATATTCCATTATTCATGTTTTTGTTTAAACAGTCAATATGTTTTAAACAAAGTTAAGTAATAATGAACAATATTACATATATGAGTAGTTACCATTTCCAGTGTTCTGCATTTCTCTGTGTAGACCTGTATTTCTTTCCAGTATCATCTTGCTTCTGCCTGAAGGAACTCCTTAGACATTTCACATCTGGGGAGTCTGCTGGTGATTAACAGTTTCAATTTTCTATATCCAAAAAACTCTTTCTTTCACCTTCATTTTTGAAAGATATTTTGCTTCTAGTGTGAAAGGTATTTTTTGTTTGTTTTTCAGTGTTTTATTATTTTAGAGATGTTGTTCCACTATCCTCTCAGCTGGTTTGTTCCTAACAAGAAATCCACTATCATCTTAATCTTGTTCTTTTATACATCACATGTCTTTTTATTGTGGCTGACTTTAAGATTTTCTATTTATCACTGGTTTTTGGCAGTTTGATTATGATATACCTTGGTATATTTTTTTTTCTGTGTTTCTCATGCTTTAGGTTTATTGAGCTTCTTGTATCTGTGAGTTTATAATTTTTATTAAATTTAGAAAATTTCAGCCATTTTTCCTTCAAATATTTTTCTGCTTTATGAAGGAGTCTCTCCTTAATGGCTTCTAGTTATACATTTATTAGATTGCTTAAGGTCCCAAAAGTCCACTGATACTCTGTTCTTTATTTTTCTCTCTTCTCTCTGTGGTTCATTTTGGATAATTTTTATTGCTATAACTCCAAGTCACTAAAAAAAAATCACTTTTATTCTGAAATTTCTAATTTGTCATAAATCTCATCCAGTGTTTTCTTCATCTCAGACATTGTTTTATTTCCAGAAGTTTGATTGCGTTTTTTATTATATCCCCCATGTCTCTACTTTTTAAACATACTGAATACCATCCAAATAATTGCTTCAATGTCTTATCTGCTAATTCTAATATCTTTGGCAGTTCTGCCTTGGTTTTGTTTATTGAGTTTTCTTCTCATTATAGATATTTTCCTGCTTCTTTACATGTCTGGTAATTTTTTATTGGATTCCAGACACTGAATTTTATCTTGTTGGGTGATGCCTATTTTTAAATTCTTATAAATATTCTTGAGGTTGGTTTTGTTTCTTTGTTTGTTTGTTTTGGCCACACTGCACAGCTTGTGGGATCTTAGTTCCCTGACCAGGGATCAAACCCAGGCCCTTGGCAGTGAAAGCATGGAGTCTTAATCACTGGACTGCCAGGGAATTCCCCTCTATTTGGGACTTGACTTTAAGATTTCTTAGGTGGACCCAGAACCGTGATTAGACTTAATTATTCTATTGAGGAAAGACACTTTATGTACCCTACCAAATGTCCCATGAATCATGAGGTTCTCTGTTCTGGCTGGTGGGAGCAAGCTTTATTCCCATCCTGTGTGAGTGTCAAGCATTGTTACCTCTAATTCTTTCAGATGGTTCTTTTACCAGCCTTGAGTAGTTTCCTCATAATCCATGCACCAGTCAGTATTCAGCTGAATACCTGGGGGCTGCCCTCTGCAGATCTCAGGATTCCTCTGTGTGGCTTTCACCTCCCTCGTGCCCAGCCCTCTGAATTCTAGCCACCTTCATCTCCCCAAACTGTCAGCTATCTCTTCTCAACTCAGGGAGCCTGCCAGCCTCTGCCCGGCTTTCCCCTCCCTGCAACACTGCCTGGATACTCTCTCAAAGGAGTATCCAGGCAGTTACAGGGCCCACCACATTTTTTTCATCTCTTAAAGAAAACTCATTTTTTGGCTGTGTCCACTGTCTTGAAAATGTTATATATATATATATATATATATATATATATATATATATATATATATATAGTATATATACTATTTGTTGGCTGGTTATTTAAGGCTGGTTAGTAAATGTGGTCCCTGTTACTCCACCATGACCAGAAGTGAAAGTCCTACACTTTCTTATGAAGAGAGAGAAAGTGGTGATTCTATATTGGGCTGGCCAAAAAGTTCGTTTGGGTTTTTCTATAACATCTTACAGAAAAACCCAAACGAACTTTCTGGCCAACCTAATACCTGGCCTAAAAGACAGGCAAATAACCCACAGCTTCTCTTACCTATGTCACCATTTTTGATGCATCATTAATAGTTGTGATCATGAATAATCACAGAATTTATATTGAAAATTTTCACTATTTTAATTAAAACATTTTTAAAATCTATGCATAAATCTCATTAAAAATAAGGAACTGAAGAAAGTTTAAGGGGTGCTGTCTACATACACGTTGTACATAAGCGAGATTGATCCATGGTCATTTTGCGTAATTTGAAAGTGAACTGTTGCTAGACCAAATATACATATAATAATAATGCAGATGAAATTCTCAACAAAGGTACTATGGTAATAATATATGTAAATCTGTTAATCATATCCTTTTCTACAATACAAGTAAGATCCATTTATGCTGTCTCTTCACTGTATATAGTGTTAAAAATAAAATTTAATGTTTTTAAACTTTTATTACCACCGTTTATTTTTCCTTCATAGCCTTCCTCCATTCAAACATTCATTCAACAAATATTCACTAATTGCCTAGTACTGTACTATGCTAGTCCTTATAAAACACCAAATTTAATTATTTTAATGGCTATTTTAATTACAAAGTTATAAAATGCATCTGGGGCAACTTTTTTTTGCTTCTATAAAGAACATTACAGCATTCAAAATCCAGGGATATTCATTGGAATGTGATGCACAGGTAGACACAATGCACCATGCATGTATCACACGTAAGCATAATCATCATAGATGTGGGTGTATCTCTACTTGCTTTTTGATGTGGATCAGGGATGGATAAAAACTTGCAGAGATAGTCAAGTTGAGGAGGGTGTTACAAAAAAAGAAAAGAGGAGTAGGCATAGGAAAAGGATCAAAAGGAGGTTATAAAAGTTTGACACATATGACAAAGACTGGAGAAGCTTCTTCTGGACGTTGACTCTAGGAAAGAAAACCGCCCCACAGGGGATGAGAAAGTAAGACCTGCATGGAGGGCAGCTGGAGCATGAGTTCAAGGTCAAGTACTTTGGAAGTTGCTGGAGGTCAGAGGACCCAAGTTTCACTCTCCTCTTTCTCCAAGATTCTCACTGGTAAGAGAACACACACAATGGGGGTGCCAAATGGACACCAGAGGATCATCCTTACTAGTGGGCCAGATAGTACCAATGACTCCAAAGAATAGGGCTTTCTGCTAAACTATGTTAGCACATGCGCCTTGGGCTATATTCCTGGTGGATCTCCTCATACCCTGCCAGCTTCATGGAGCACCCCAGGCTGGACTCATACGCCCAGTTACTTCTCAAAACGGGTCTCTGTCCTGACCCAAGTGTGCATACTCGCGGGAGTCAGAAGTCGAGGAGAGCCCATGGACTCTCTTACCCACCCAGGAGGCAGACGGCCTAGAGAGATGCGGTGGAATATTTTTTGCTTTGGAAGAACAGTGACAACCCGCAATGATGTGGATCAAGGCCTGATGGGATCTGAGAGAACATAAGCCACTCCCTGCCCAGGTGAAGAACTGAGTAAGTGGTGGAAACGGGTGTGGAGGTTTTCACCCCAACACTTCTCCTCCAGGACACAGACCAGAGGGCATCTCCACTTTGGAAACATGCAGAAAAAAGGGAAAATGACTCCCTCTTTACCAGAAAGAATCGTTATAGCTTCTCTAACTTCAAAACAAGACACATTTGCTGAGTGTGTGGCTCCAGGCGCTCCTGGAGCTTGGATTTCTGACACAATCTTATCTGTTATTATTCTCAGCACAAGTCAGAAAGCAGAGTTCGGAGCATTTTATTTTTTAACTCAAATTTTCTTTTTTTTTTTTTTAACTTTTTAAAACTTTTTTATTTTTTTAAACATCTTTATTGGAGTATAATTGCTTTACAATGTTGTGTTAGCTTCTGCTGTATAACAAAGTGAATCAGCTATACGTATACATATATCCCCATATCCCCTCCCTCTTGCTTCTCCCTCCCACCCTCCCTATCCCACCCCTCTAGGTGGTCACGAAGCACAGAGCTGATCTCCCTTCGCTAGGCAGCTGCTTCGCACTAGCTATCTATTTAACATTTGGTACTGTATATATGTTAATGCCACTCTTGCACTTCGTCCCAGCTTCCCCTACCCCCTCCCCGTGTCCTCAAGTCTATTCTCTATGCCTGTGTCTTCATTCCTGTCCTGGCCCTAGGTTCTTCAGAACGTTTTTTTTTTCTAGATTCCATATATATGTGTTAGCATACGGTATTTGTTTTTCTCTTTCTGACTTACTTCACTCTGTATGACAGACTCTAGGTCAACGCACTTCACTACAAATAAATCAATTTCATTTCTTTTTATGGCTGAGTAATATTCCATTGTAAATATGTGCCACATCTTCTTTATCCATTCATCTGTCAATGGATACTTAGGTTGCTTCCATGTCCTGGTTGTTGTAAATGGTGCTGCAATGAACATTGTGGTACATGACTCTTTTTGAACTATGGTTTTCTCAGGGTATATGCCCAGTAGTGGGATAGCTGGGTCATATCGTAGCTCTATTTTTAGTTTTTCAAGGAACCTCCATACTGTTCTCCATAGTGGCTGTATCAATTTTCATTCCCACCAACAGTGCAAGAGGGTTCCCTTTCCTCCACACCCTCTCCAGCACTTATTGTTTCTAGTCTTTTTGATGATGACCATTCTGACTAGTGAGGGGTGATATCTAAGTGTAGTTTTGATTTGCATTTCTCTAATGATTAGTGATGTTGAGCATCCTTTCATGTGTTTGTTGGCCATCTGTATATCTTCTTTGGAGAAATGTCTATTTAGGTCTTCTGCCCATTTTTCGATTGGGTAGTTTGTTTTTTTGATATTGAGCTGCATGAGCTGCTTGTATATTTTGGAGATTAATCCTTTGTCAGTTGCTTCATTTGCAAATATTTTCTCCCATTCTGAGGGTTGTCTTTTCGTCTTGTTTATGGTTTCCTTTGCTTTGCAAAAGCTTTTAAGTTTCATTAGGTTCCATTAATTTATTTTTGTTTTTATTTCCATTTCTCTAGGAGGTGGGTCAAAAAGGATCTTGCTGTGATTTATGTCATAGAGTGTTCTGCCTACGTTTTCCTCTAAGAGTTTTATAGTGTCTGGCCTTACATTTAGGTCTTTAATCCATTTTGATTTTATTTTTGTGTATGGCATTAGGGAGTGTTCTAATTTCATTTTTTACATGTAGCTATCCAGTTTTCCCAGCACCACTTACTAAAGAGGCTGTCTTTTCTCCATTGTATACTTTTGCCTCTTTATGAAAGATAAGGTGACCATATGTGCGTAGGTTTATATCTGGGCTTTCTATCCTGTTCCATTGATCTATATTTCTGTTTTTGTGCCAGTACCATACTGTCTTGATTACTGTAGATCTGTAGTATGGCCTGAAGTCAGGGAGCCTGATTCCTCCAGCTCCGTTTTTCGTTCTCAATATTGCTTTGGCTATTCGGGGTCTTTTGTGTTTCAATAAGAATTGTGAAATTTTTTGTTCTGGTTCCGTGAAAAATACCATTGGTTGTTTGATAAGGATTGCATTGAATCTGTAGATTGCTTTGGTAGTATATTCATTTTCACAATGTTGATTCTTCCCATCCAAGAACATGGTATATCTCTCCATCTGTTTGTATCATCTTTAATTTCTTTCATCAGTGTCTTATAGTTTTCTGCATACACATCATTTGTCTCCTTAGGTAGGTTTATTCCTAAGTATTTTATTCTTTTTGTTGCAATGGTAGATGGGAGTATTTCCTTAATTTCTCTTTCAGATTTTTCATCAGTGCATAGGAATGCAAGAGATTTCTGTGCATTAATTTTGTATCCTGCTACTTTACCAGATTCATTGATGAGCTCTAGTAGTTTTCTGGTAGCATCCTTAGGATTAGCTATGTATAGTATCATGTCATCTGCAAACAGTGACAGTTTTACTTCTTTTCCAGTTTGGATTCCTTTTTCTTCTCTGATTGCTGTGGCTAAAAATTCCAAAACTATGTTGAATAATAGTGGTGAGAGTGGGCAACCTTGTCTTGTTCCTGATCTTAGTGGAAATGGTTTCAGTTTTTCACCATTGAGAATGATGTTGGCTGAGGTGTGTCATACATGGCCTTTATTATGTTGAGGTAAATTCCCTCTATGCCTACTTTTTGGAGGTATTTTTTTTTATCATAAATGGGTATTGAATTTCGTCAAAAGCTTTTTCTGCATCTATTGAGATGATCATGTAGTTTTTATCCTTCAATTTGTTAATATGGTGAATCATATTGATTGATTTGCGTATATTGAAGAATCCTTGCATTTCTGGGATAAACCCCACTTGATCATGCTGTATGATCCTTTTAATGTGCTGCTGGATTCTGTTTGCTAGTATTTTGTTGAGGATTTTTGCATCTGTGTTCATCAGTGATATTGGCCTGTAGTTTTCCTTTTTTGTGACATCTTTGTCTGGTTTTGGTATCAGGGTGATGGTGGCCTCATAGAATGAGTTTGGGAGTGTTCCTCCCTCTGCTATATTTTGGAAGAGTTTGAGAATGATAGGTGTTAGCTCTTCTCTAAATGTTTGATAGAATTTGCCTGTGAAGCCATCTGGTCCCGGGCTTTTGTTTGTTGGAAGATTTTTAATCACTGTTTCAATTTCAGTGCTTGTGATTGGTCTGTTTATATTTTCTATTTCTTCCTGGTTCAGTCTCAGAAGGTTGTCCTTTTCTAAGAATTTGTCCATTTCTTCCAGGTGGTCCATTTTATTGGCATATAGTTGCTTGTAGTAATCTCTCATGATCCTTTGTATTTCTGCAGTATCTGTTGTTACTTCTCCTTTTTCAGTTCTAACTCTGTTGATTTCAGTCTTTTCCCTTTTTTTCTTGATGAGTCTGGCTAATGGTTTATCAATTTTGTTTATCTTCTCAAAGAACCACCTTGTAGTTTTATTGATCTTTGCTATTGTTTCCTTCATTTCTGTTTCATTTATTTCTGATCTGATTTTTATTATTTCTTTCCTTTGGCTAACTTTGGGTTTTTTAGCTGTAAGGTTAGTTTGTTTATTAGAGATGTTTCCTGTTTCATAAGGTAGGATTTTATTGCTATAAACTTCCCTCTTAGAACTGCTTTTGCTGCATCCCATAGATTTTGGGTCACCGTGTTTCCATTGTCTTTTGTTTCTAGGTATTTTTTTTATTTCCTCTTTGATTTCTTCAGTGATCTTTTGGTTATTTAGTAGTGCATTGTTTAGCCTCCATGTGTTTGTATTTTTTTACAGTTTTTTTCCTGTAATTGATATCTGGTCTCATAGCACTGTGGTTGGAAAAGATACTTGCTACGATTTCAATTTTCTTAAATTTACCAAGGCTTGATTTGTGACCCAAGATATGATCTATCCTGGAGAATGTTCCATGAGCACTTGAGAAGAACGTGTATTCAGTTGCTTTTGGATGGAATGTCCTATAAATATCAATTAAGTCCATCTTGTTTAATGTGCCATTTAAAGCTTGTGTTTCCTTATTTATTTTCATTTTGGATAATCTGTCCATTGGTGAAACTAGGGTGTTAAAGTCCCCTACTATGATTGTCAATTCGATTTTCGACAGTTTCGATTGTTGGTTTTCCCTTTTATGGCTGTTAGCATTTGCCTTATGTATTGAGGTGCTCCTATGTTGCGTGCATAAATATTTACAATTGTTATATCTTCTTCTTGGATTGATCCCTTGATCATTATGTAGTGTCCTTCTTTGTCTCTTGTAATAGTCTTTATTTTAAAGTCTATTTTGTCTGATATGAGAATTGCTACTCCAGCTTTCTTCTGATTTTCATTTGCATGGAATATCTTCTTCCATCCCCTCACTTTCAGCCTGTATGTGTCCCTACGTCTGAAGTGGGTCTCTGTAGACAGCAT
Organism: Phocoena phocoena; assembly: GCF_963924675.1. Lineage (NCBI taxonomy): Eukaryota > Metazoa > Chordata > Mammalia > Artiodactyla > Phocoenidae > Phocoena > Phocoena phocoena. The sequence continues at coordinate 14,122,646 of NC_089233.1, forward strand.
ATGTATGGGTCTTGTTTTTGTATCCATTCAGCCAGTCTACGTCTTTTGGTTGGAGCGCTTAATCCATTAACATTTAAGGTTATTATCGATATGTATGTTCCAATTACCATTTTCTTAATTGTTTTGGGTTTGTTATTGTAGGTCTTTTCTTTCTCTTGTGTTTCCTGCCTAGAGAAGTTCCTTTAGCGTTTGTTGTAAAGCTGGTTTGGTGGTGCTGAATTCTCTTAGCTTTTGCTCGCCTGTAAAGGTTTTAATTTCTCTGTCAAATCTGAATGAGACCCTTACTAGGTAGAGTAACCTTGGTTGTAGGTTTTTCCCTTTCATCACTTTAAATATGTCCTGCCACTCCCTTCTGGCTTGCAGAGTTTCTGCTGAAAGATCAGCAGTTAACCTTATGGGGATTCCCTTGTATGTTATTTGTTGCTTTACCCTTGCTGCTTTTAATACTTTTTCTTTGTATTTAATTTTTGATAGTTTGATTAGTATGTGTCTTGGCACGTTTCTCCTTGGATTTATCCTGTATGGGACTCTGTGTGCTTCCTGGACTTGATTAACTATTTCCTTTCCAATATTAGGGAGTTTTCAACTATAATCTCTTCAAATATTTTCTCAGTCCCTTTCTTTCTCTCTTCTTCTTCTGGGACCCCTATAATTCGAATGTTGGTGCATGTAACGTTGTCCCAGATGTCTCTGAGACTGTCCTCAATTCTTTTCATTCTTTTTTCTTTATTCTGCTCTGCGGTAGTTATTTCCACTATTTTATCTTCCAGTCACTTATCCGTTCTTCTGCCTCAGTTATTCTGCTATTGTTTCCTTCTAGAGAATTTTTAATTTCCTTTATTGTGTTGTTCATCAATGTTTGTTTGCTCTTTAGTTCTTCTAGGTCCTTGTTAAACATTTCTTGTATTTTCTCCATTCTATTTCCAAGATTTTGGATCATCTTTACTATCATTACTCTGAATTCTTTTTCAGGTAGACTGCCTATTTCCTCTTCATTTGTTTGGTCTGGTGAGTTTTTACCTTGCTCCTTCATCTGCTGTATGTTTCTCTGTCTTCTCATTTTGCTTAACTTACTGTGTTTGGGGTCTCCTTTTTGCAGGCTGCAGGTTCATAGTTCCCCTTGTTTTTGGTGTCTGCCCCCAGTGGGTAAGGTTGGTTCAGTGGATTGTGTACACTTCCTGGTGGACTAGTGCCTGTGTTCTGGTGGCTGAGGCTGGATCTTGTGTTTCTGGTGGGCAGGACCATGCCTGGTGGTGTGTTTTGGGGTGTCTGTGAACTTATGGTTTTAGGCAGCCTCTCTGCTAACGGGTGGGGTTGTGCTGCTGTCTTGCTAGTTGTTTGGCATGGGGTGTCCAGCACTGGAGCTTGCTGGTCTTTGAGTGGAGCTGGGTCTCAGTGTTGAGACGGAGATCTCTGGGAGAGCTCTCACCGATTGATATTACATGGGGCTGGAAGGTCTCTGGTGGACCATTGTCCTGAACTCAGCTCTCCCACCTCAGAGGCTCAGGCCTGACACCCAGCCAGAGCACTAAGACCCTGTCAGCCACATGGCTCAGAATAAAAGGAAGAAAAAAAAAGAAAGAAAATAAAATAAAATAAATTGAATTAAAAAGTTGTTAAAGGGGCTTCCCTGGTGGCGCAGTGGTTGAGAGTCCGCCTGCCGATGCAGGGGACACGGGTTCGTGCCCCGGTCTCGGAAGACCCCACATGCCGCGGAGTGGCTGGGCCCGTGAGCCATGGCCGCTGAGCCTGCGCATCCGGAGCCTGTGCTCCGCAACGGGAGAGGCCACAACAGTGAGAGGCCCGCGTACGGGGGAAAAAAAAAAAAAAAAAAAAAAAAAAGTTGTTAAAGTAAAAATTTTTTAAATATTATTAAAATAAAAAGTTTTTAAAGTAATTTTAAAAAAAAAAGGAGAGAGCAACCAAACCAATAAACAAATCCACCAATGATAACAAGAGCTAAAAACTATACTAAGATACACATAAAAATCAGAAACTAGTCAGTCAGATACAGGAAACCCCAAGTCTACAGTTGCTCCCAAAGTCCACCACATCAATTTTGGGATGATTCGTTGTCTCTTCAGGTATTCCACAGTTGCAGGGTACATCAAGTTGATTGTGGAGATTTAATCTGCTGCTTCTGAGGCTGCTGGGAGAGATTTCCCTTTCTCTTCTTTGTTAGCACAGCTCCCAGGGGCTCAGCTTTGGATTCTGCCCTGCTTCTGTGTGTAGGTCGCCCTCTGGTGTCTGTTCTTCGCCCAGACAGGAGGGGGTTAAAGGAGCGTCTGATTAGGGGGCTCTGGCTCACTCAGGCTGTGGGCAGGGAGGAGTACAGAATGCGGAATGCGGGGCAAGTCTGCAGCGGCAGAGGCCAGCGTGACGTTGCACCAGCCTGAGGCGCGCCTTGTGTTCTCCTGGGGAAACTGTCCCTGGATCACGGGACCCTGGCAGTGGCGGGCGGCACAGGCTCCTGGGAGGGGAGGTGGGGATAGTGACCTGTGCTTGCACACGGGCTTCTCGGTGGCTGCAGTAGCAGCCTTAGGGTTTCACGCCCATCTCTGGGGTCCGCGCTGATAGCCGCGGCTCGCGCCCGTCTCTGGAGCTCGTTTAGGCGGTGCTCTGAATCCCCTCTCCTCGCGCACTGTGAAACAATGGTCTCTTGACTCTTAGCCAGTTCCAGACCTTTTCCCGGACTCCCCCCCGGCTAGCTGTGGCACACTAGCCCCCTCAGGCTGTGTTCATGCAGCCGACCCCAGTCCCTTCCCTGGGATCTGACCTCTGAAGCCCGAGCCTCAGCTCTCAGCCCCCGCCCGCCCCGCAGACAAGCCTCTCGGGCTGGTGAGTGCCGGTCGGCACTGATCCTCTGTGCGGGAATCTCTCTGCTTTGCCCTCTGCACCCCTGTTGCTGCGCTCTCCCTCGTGGCTCTGAAGCTTCCCCCCAGCCACCCCCCGTCTCTGCCATTGAAGGGGCTTCCTAGCGTATGTAAACTTTTCCTCCTTCACAGCTCCTTCCCAGAGGTGCAGGTCCCGTCCCTATTCTTTTGTCTCTGTGTTTCCTTTTTTCTTTTGCCCTACCCAGGTATGTGGGGAGTTTCTTGCCTTTTGGGAAATCTGAGGTCTTCTGCCAGCGTTCAGTATGTGTTCTGTAGGAGTTATTCCACATGTAGATGTATTTTTTGATGTATTTGTGGGGAGGGAGGTGATCTACACGTCTTATTCATCCGCCATCTTGAAGGTCTCCCTCACTTTTTCTTTATAATATTTTTCTCATGGCTTAAGCCTGATGTCCTACGAAGTTGAGGGATCAGGCCCAACACAGTCTAATCTCAGGGAAGAGCTTCTCTCTGTTAAAGGGGCCAAATCCCATCAAGCCGGCTCGTCTGCTGGAACGGCAGAATGAAATGTGGTTTCTTGGCTGTTGGCCTCAAGGGAGCCTCTTGCAAGAGCCTTTATTTGATGTTCCTGAAAACTGGAAGGAACAAAAAGACACGGGGGTGGGGGGTGGTGATAGAGCGAGCTCCGGGAGTCAGTGAGGATGGGAGGGAAGGCCTGGTGGAGAGATGCCCTGTACAGGGTGCTGTATCCATGCTGCAGCCCCAAACTGCAGCCCCCTGCCTGGGCAGGGACGTTTGAAGTTTCATGAGGTAGAATCTGGCTGCATTCCCTGCAGGGGCCCCACACAGACTCTTCCTCAACACTCCCCCATCCCAGGGCTGCCGGGATGTGTACCCCAATGTCCTTACTGTACGCCTCAGGTATTGGGGAGCCCACACATGCCTGAGCCAGCACATGTGGCCAGCCCTCCTGGCTCCTTGCATGGCTCTCTGGACCACCCCGTGGAGATCATCTGAGACACAGGTAACTCTCTTTGGTCTTTGCTTTTTAGACAAAAGAATTGCAAGTAAAGCTTTAAGAGATTAAGGACTGAAGAAAGATTGAAAAAGAGACTCTGTCTTCTCCTTGCCAAACAGAAACAGACCCGCCACATTGGTAGAGTGCACTAGAGTCCTCCAGAAACGGTTTCTATGGTGTGGATTTCTGCAGAGCTCCAACAGCCAAGAACCCCCGAGGGCTTGGGGGTCTGGCAGGTAGAAGACCCCCAGAAAACCCAGCAGGACCATGATTATGCAAGGATAAAGAGAAACAAAAACTGTGCAGACAAAAAGACTGGCAGAGAAGACTACAAAATGTTAGGAAATTAGATTACATACGACATCGACCCTGGAGTCAGCCAGGCTTGGATTTTCATCTCAGCTTTGCCACTTACCGGCTGTGCTGCCTTGGGTATGTTGTCTAACTTCTCTAAACCCCAGTTTTCATCTCTGCAGAGGGAAATAATAGCACAAACTTGAGAGAGGTGTTGTGAAAATTACATTACATAATGTTTGCAAGTACACAGCAGAGTGCCTAGTCCTTAAAATAATGCTTAAAAATGGGAAACAATTGATTACTGTGGCTTCTAAGCAGTGAGACTATGGGTAACTTTTTCCTTCTCTTTGCTTGTATCATCCATATTTTGTACGATGAACATGTATTACATATGATGAACCATAGCTTGGCAGCTTGACAAGGGTTCTTTCCATCTAGGCTTAGTCAATGAGGCTCCTCACAAGGGTCTTCAGGCCTGCTGAGCGCAAACCATTCTTCTGCTGGAGGAACCTCTGCAATGGGGACCAGTGGGATAATGGGACCCAAAGGACTAGAAAGGAACATCCCTGAAGACAACTGTGTTGTTTTCCTCTCTCTAAGTGACCAAAGACCCTGAAAGAACACCAAGCATCACTACGTGCAAGTAGCAAGAAAACACTGAGATGCTCTTTCAAGCACTATGCCATCCAAGATGCTCTAAGTTACATTCCTTTCCTGCCAATGTCACATAATGGGCAGAATCCCATTATGTGACACTGGGATATGGTTTGCCCCATATCCCTTGCCTGAGATATGGGGCAAACCATGGAGACCAAACAAAGGGCTCAAGCGGTCAAAGGCAGCTTCTCTGGAGCCCCATCACCCCCCCGGCCTCACGTCTCCTGGTGGGCACAAAGGCTCAGGCACCTTGGCTGGGCAGTAGGCAAAGTAACCAAAGCTCTTCCAACTACGGCAATTACAAGCAGCAGAGACAGCAAACAGGAAAGAGACAAGTGGAGATTCACTGCCTTTTCTGTCGGCCTTCAACAGGTGAAATACGTTTGTCCCCAAGAGGGTAAACCAACAGCTCGTGGAATTTAGAACTGAGGATGACCTTACAGTTCTAAGCATTGATTCCCGTATGAAATTTGATTTACTGACATACCCAAGGTCAGTGAGAACTCAGGGAGTGATTTAGGTCAATTCAAATAGCAGGGCCAGGACTAGAAGCCAAGCCTCCTAGTTTCTAGCCAGGGATGCTTCCTCCAAAGATGGATATTGTTTTGCCTCAAATTGCTGAGATTACTGGTTCTGGGAAGTGCCACCTTCCTGAAGGTGCTTACTACAGAGGCCATTGTACAAACTGGAAGAAGGCAGATCTTGGATGCCAGTTGGGTAAGAATTGGAAGCAAAGCCTTCCTACTTGTCTTGTCCTGGGGCTGCTCTTGCAGACCCCAAACAAATGGCAGCAGGGCTAGAAGACACCATGCCAGCCTCCAGTTGTTGTCTCCATGGCTCCAGCAGTGGGGCTGGTGATGAGAATGAGAACACTGACTTCTTTCCCAGCCTGGTCATTATCTGTGGATGGGAACAACAGATGAGCCCCTCACAAAAACCATGGTAATGATCAGAAGATAGACTGACTGCCAAGTGCTGGAACAGACATGTTTCTGCATGGGTGCTATCCATGCTGTGTGGACAATGATATGTTTGGTCCTTGGAAAGTCATCACCTCCATCACTGATGACTAACATTTTCAGAGACTAAACTGGGGGATAAACGAGATGTACACAAACCTTTAGCTGCACATCATTAATTATTTGTTAAAGTTTTCAGATATAGTTCACATACCACGCTATTCACTCACTAAAGGTATACAATTCAATGGTTTTTAATAGATTCACATAATTCTACAACCATCATCACAACCTAATCTCAGAGCATTTTTATCACCCCCAAAAAGAAACTTCTCATCCCTTAGCTGTCATCCCCCAGCTCCCCAATCTTCTCCTGCCCTAGGCCACCACTAACCTACTTTCTGTCTCTACAGATTTGCCTATCTTAGACATTTCATAGAAATGGAGTCACAGTATGTGGTCCTTTGTAATGGGCCTTTTTCACTTAACATAATGTTTTCAAGGTTCATTTATGCTCTGGATTAATTCTTCTTTTCATAGTTCTTACAGCATCTTTTCTGGATCTTTCAGGGCTTTCTGGGCCATCCTCAAACATTTTGGTTATTATTGGAAATCAGAATGAAAATAAATTCTATTTATCCAAACTTTTGGTGTGCTAATGAAGGTGGCATTGTATTATTTCTAAGATGAGGTAAATCAGTTTGTGTACCTGCACCAACAGTCACTAGATACCTCAGCTTCAGAAATGCTTAGCTGTGCTTTTTGGGTATAGTTTTCTGGTAATATATCAATCTGGGGCTTATTGCAAGAAGCAGTTATTCCCAAAATAACAGAGCTGTGGAACTTGGGAAAACTCCCTATTTCAACAGATGAATTTTCCTGCATCTTAGGGATACACTATCCTGCCCTCTGCTGAGTAGTATGTCAGGAAGACTAAAAGTCAGAAGAATATGAAGAGACACCAAAGAGCCAGAGGACCTGTTTCTGACAGACTCACCTTTATTTGTTCATTATTCAGAAACAATTTAAAGGGCACCTACACTGTGTAGGCACTGAGCTAGCAGTAATAGTAATACAAACATGGGGCAATGATCCTTGTCCTCCAGGAGATCCTTGACTGGGACGCTGCCCAGAACACTTGTCTCTGCTGGCAAGTCAAAGGCAACCCAGAGGGAGATGATAAGATGTAAAAACAGCATAGATCCTTAGTGAAAGAGAACTGGAGTGAGATCCCACAGTCCCAAATCTCAAAGGTTATGTGTAATAAATCACCCAAAAACCCTGAGTGGCCTAAAACAATAATAGTAATTTATTATCTCTCAAAGTTTTCATGGGTCAAGAATTCAAGAGCAACTCAGTGAGTCGTTCTGGTTCTGAGTCTCTTGTGGGGGCTGTAATCATATCAGCTGGGGCTGGAATTATCTGAAAGTTTGACTGGGGCAGAAGGGTATACTTGCTGGGTGGCTCACTCCCAGAGTTGGCAAGTTGATGCTGGCAAGGTTGTTCCTCTCCACATGGGCTTCCCACAAGACTCTATGTGCCCTTACCACCTGAGGGCTGGCTTCCTCCAGAGTGAATGATATAAGAGACTCAGCTAACAGCTGCAATGCCTTCTATGACTTGGTCTTAGTCAGTCACCTACATGACTGCCACCATATTCTATCAGTCACAAAGCCAGCCCCAAGTCAATGTGGGAGGGACCACAAGGACATGAAAACCAGGAGGCAAGAGTCACTGAGGGCCATCTCAGAGGCTGGCTACCATAATACTATTCAGTTTTTCTTCCATTTTCCACCCTGAAGGTCAAAGTACAAATTCTTAGCTGCTGTTTGAATCCCTTCTTTAAACCTCTACCAGGTATTCATTCAACCACTGCCTGAATCCTTCTGGGCAGGAGTTCAAGGTCCTCCAACTCTGAACACTCTGTCCTCAGATGGCACTGACGTCCTCTGCAGGTTGAGTCAGTTCCTCCTCTATGTGAGACCTTCAAATACTTATCAAGAGCAGCCATGTTCCACCAATAGACATTGACTTAGTCAGCATCAGACCCAGTGTGCTAGCAGCTGGGGATACAGCAGTGAACAAGATACAGTTTTTGCCTCCAAAGAGCTCATTTTTGGTTTAGCTTCCTCACTCTACTCCAGCAGGCCCACACCACCCGCTATGAGCAAGGGACCCCTTGTCCATCTTCTCTATATCTGATCACAGAGAAATCTCTTCTCTTTTGCCAAAGCTCTTCTGGTAGCAAACAACAGAGAAAAAAACTCAGATTGCTTCAAGAAAGCAGATAAATGTGAACAAGAATTGGGATGGTAAAGTTGCTCCAAATCTGAGACAAATCTTTCATGTTCTTAAAGTATAGTAAGCTGATTGATGGAAAGCAGCAGATTTTTAAAATACTGCTCTAATACCTAGCATCCTTCCTTAACTCTTACTAATTACAGTAATTATAAAGGCTTTTTCTATAGATTATTTTGGATTTTCATATCATCTGCAAATCATTCAAGTTCTGTTTCTTCCTTTCCAATTCATATACCTTTTCTTTTTTCTTGTTTTATTGTACTTGTTAAGACCTCCATTATAATATGGAATAGAAGCAGTGATAGTAGACATGACTACTTTATTTATCAATTCTTTTTTCTTCCAGCTCTGATAATGGCAGGGTAGCTTGTATCAGATGAAACCCACATGCTGACAACTATAAGTTATGGACAAAATATTAAAATAACTGTATAATGTCCTCAGAGAGTAACCAAAAGCAGGCAGAAATTAGGGGGATGCAAGCCTTGAAAGAATGGAAGTAAACTCTGTGAGACTCACATTTAACCAGCTTTTCTCCTGAAGGCACTCCCCAGTCTGCCTGGAGCGTGAGGACTAGTGTCCAAGCAAAAAGGAGCAGTCTTATTAGGCTGAAGAATCTGAGATGAGAGTTTGGAGCTGCCAGAGAAGTTTGCAATTGAGAGGTGGGGAAAATATGGGAAAGGAGGGGGCCAAAAATCTATATATGGATACCCCCTCAAGTCCTTGCTGACTTTGTAAATGCATATCCATAGGAAGAGACTCTAATGAGCCCACAGGAAAAGTATAGCTGGAAGGTGGAAAACGCTGGGCAGAAATTTCAATAGAAAGGCACACTTTAGAGTTCGAGTCTCTCCAAATTAGAGGAGTTTGGTAAACACTTCAAGCTTTTCAACAAAACTCTAAAAAGGCCGTGCCCTGTGATTAGGAAGCACATCCCAGGACTAAGTGCTATACCTTAGAACTAAAAGCAAAATTCAAAGAGACCCACCCTAACAAAGCCTAAAACCAAGCCTTCACAAAATTCAGGTGATCTGCCAGCAGATCTGCTAGATCGGCTAGAACAAAACCCAACAGTCTTCAGAGGAAGATAACAGAATCCAGATTCTCTACAATGAATCAACCACAATGTCTATACAATAAAAAAGTACAATACATATGAAGAAATAAGAAAATGTGATGACAAGTCAAAAGAAAAAAAGCAGTCAACAAAGAAGATCCACCATTTAGGATTTAGGAGGAAAGGACTTTAAGTGATAAATATGTTAAAGAGTTTTACGAGAAGAATGGATATACTGGAGGAAGAGACAGAGAATCTCAGAAAAATACAAAAACTCTAAAAAGGTACCAAGTAGAATCCCTGGAACTGAAAGATACAATATATGAAAACATTAAAAAAAAATAATAGCATGAGATTAACAGACGATCACATGGGGGAAAAAAGAAGAAAGATTATTGATTTAAAGAGAAATAAATAGAAATTATCCAAAAAGAATCTGTGAGAGTAAAGTATTTAAAAAAGAGATGAATGGAATCTCAATATCAAATACCAAATAGAGCCAGAATATTAAACATCTTAATATATGTATAATTGGGGTTTCAAGAGAAAAGAGGAGAATAGAGAATAAAAAATATTTGAAAGAATATTGGCAGAAATGTTTCCAAACTTAATTATAAACATCAAACATCATATATTAGAAGCTTAACAAGCCTCCAAAAAGAATCAATACCAAAACCAAACCAAAACAAAACAAAACAAAAACCTGCACTTAGCCACATCACAGATAAAAATAAAAGTGAAATAGAAAATCTTACAAGTAGCCAGGCAGAAATGAGGTATCATATACGGGGGAATGATTGACAAGCAACTTCTCTTCTGATAAATGGAGTACAGAAGACAATGAAATAATATCTTTAATGTGTGGAAAGAAAAAAACTGTCACTTCAGAAGTCTATACCCAGTATAAACCATTCTTCAAAACTGAAAACTAAGAGATATTTTCAGGTAAATCAAAGTTGAGATAATCTGTTGCCAACAGACCCGCACTGCAAAAAGTGCTAGGGGAAGTTCTTTAAGCTGAAGGGAAATAATTGTCTTGGAAATCTGAATCTACAAAAAGGCATGAGGAGTATTGGAAATGGTTAATATGTGGGCAAATTTACAAGAATAATTGTTTCTAAAAGGAATGATTTTTTCCTAGATATGGCTTTAATCAAGCAATGAACAGATCATCCAAGAAGATATAGTTTCATATAATAAAGCCTGCTCTCCAGAGTTTCGTTTTTTTAATCAAAACAACTTGAACACGTCGGGAAAAAAGTTGTTTTCCTATAGAAACTAAGTATATGATTTTCCTACTCAACTCCCCGTCTTTCTAAATAAGTTTATATAAATAGTGCCATTTATTCATTTGAAAATTAGTTATAACTAATTTTATTCACTTAACATTAAAGTCACCATCAGTTATGAACTTTGCTGTAAGTTCCCAGCTATACCTCTCTGTGCCTCTCTTTTGTGGGCCTCATGGACTCACTTTCATAACACTCTGCTCCTTCCTACCTTCCTTTCCCTACTAACCCCCTCCTCTGCTTATATAACCTCTTCAAATCTTTTGAGTCTGCTCCTTATTTATTTAATTTAATGGTTGACTTCTTGTTTCTTAAAATAAAAAAATACCTAAAGCAAACATGAAAACTTGTTAGCATATATTAATTCTCGGTGGTGAGGCACTGGTGTTATTATTTATTCCTTGTGCATTTCTACGTTTAAAAACTTCTCGTTAAAAATTTCCAGTGATTTCCATTTCAGAGTCACTGTGTATGAGTCAATTTCTCTTGAAATCATTTTTTATCAAAATAATAATTTACATGCATGATTTCATAGAATATTTATACGAAAACATTCAAAAGAACGATACCTAAGTTACCACGTTACTTATTTATCAAAATGGGGAATTTGTTAATAATAAGTATTGGCATTTGTGATGAGAATGAAATTAATTAATTAATTGTCTCAGGAATCTCTCTTCTCCTTTACCTGCTGAAGACAATTTTGTCTTTCCTCTCTGCCCACACCTTCCAAGAAGAGCTTTGATGATATGAATTCAGGAGAATGGGCAGAAAGACACCAGGACTGGAGACGTAAAATGCTTAGAGATAAGTTGGGGTAAAGGGTGAATAATCAAGGGTTTTAAGGTTAGCTGACTCAAGTGAATCAGAGGTGAGAGGGAGCCTCAGTGGAAAGGAACAGACATTCTAAGAACAGTGGCTGTGGGTTATAAATAAACCCACTATAATATTCTTTAAATAAGTAAACATTGGAATTAAAAAACTTTTAATTGCTGACTATTGTCTCTTCATTGTACTCAGGGCCTCAAGATTCATTTGAGTTACATACTTAACAATTACTGAAATGTATTTTCCTGCTGTACTGTTGGAAGAAACCTTATAACTTTGGGAAGGAGTGGTCAAAATACTACCTTCTCCTTGCTGAATTTCATTTAAATACCGTGATGATAGATGTTTGGCTTTAGAACCTTCAGAACATTTTATGATTAAGGTCTGAAAATATAAGGTATAATTTCCTAAACATCTGAGCACTTTAACATATTTTTCAAACTGTGACAGCCTCTCCACCCTATAACATTTTATGTATGTGTGGGTTTACACATATATTGTATATAGTACATATTATAATTATAATTCAGCCACCTTATCAAGTCTCATTAACTACTATTATTCACATTCAAAACTTTAAAATAAATTCCCCCATCCTCCCTCCACAGAGTAAATACTTTCACCATTTTGCACCATTTTCACATTAGAAAATGGCATATTTATCCTATTTCTTGATTGTTTAGTTTTAAGTATTAACTATTGACTTCCTAATATGGAAGATGAGGATTTAACTTTCTTATAAACCTTCCCGCATGTTGTTATAATTTTGGGTGAAATCAATATTCAGAACCTATATAAGTATTATTCATGGCTGAGTGGTGTACTATGGAAACAATTTCTCCCTTATGCAACATCACCTTGGAGTTAATCATGATTGTCTCATTATTTCATCTGCTTGTTTTCTACATCTATCAGTAATTGTATATAAATGTATAACTCTGGCTATGAGTTATTCTAAGCAGCAGATGGAAGGCAAGGACTGGGACGCTATACCATTCGGTGTGTTCATTTGTACTTAATCCCCCTGTTTTCCCTGCAGTACCCTGGCCCAGTGCCCCACAGTCCAGATTCCACTTAGATCAAGCTCTCCAAAGAAGAGCCCTGCAAGGTTCTGCTAAGGTGGACAGAGTTGACCACAGCTGCAGGGTGTTGGGGAGGACATGGAGATTCAACTTCTTCTTAGAGACTTTCCAACAACCTTCCTATTTTGAACCCAAGTTGTATTTCCACTTTCAGAGATGCCTGTGGCCTCTGGAGTTCAGACAGGCACCACCATGTTACACTTAGCCTTTCCCCTCTGCAAGCTTGAGTTTCCGCTTTCTCCAGGTTGCTAAGTTCCTTTCCATTCGTTCTTATTTCCAGCTTCCCATACTTTGTTTCTATCATGACTTCTCCTGAAAACCGATTAATCCAACACCAGTAATCTTCTCTGAGTCTGCCTCCGCATCTATTAAGTGAAACAGTCCTGCTATCCTCCGCGGCATCCTGGGTTCCTGGGTTCACACGCATCATCTCAGCATCATCCCGTGTGCTGCGAGGATCTCTGAGGGCTTATGGCCAGAGCTGAGGACGTGCTGGAAATGCTAGTGCTGGACCGAGGCCGTCGGTCAAGGTGGAAATGTCTTGGTTTCTCAGTGGCTCCTTGAGAATTGCACAAAAACTTTTTTTCAAATTTTTTGTTACTGCTCCTATTTCCAAGAGTTCTAGAAACAAATCAAGTCACCCATAGAGGGGATGAAGAGGGAGAAGAAAAGAGAGAGAAAAACAAAGGGGAGAAAAGGGGGAACACAAGGCGAATGGACTGCTGTCCTGCTGTGTCCCGAGTCGCCATTATGGTGTCCCCTTCCCTCACGCAGGTGTCCATATCCCAAGTGGGGAGACCTCCACACCAGGGTGAACTCCACGATTGAGGCCCAGGCCGAGACTCCCGCAACAGAAAGGTTAAAGTGATGACGGCCAACTGATTGCTCTGCTTGACCTGGGGCGGGGGGTGGGGTCATAAATGTCCTGTGTCTTTGATTCTTCTTACCCTCTCCCTGATAAATCTGTTTTCAAGATGAAATATTATTCCACAAGCCCAGCTGGCTGATGGATTGGGAAACTTACAAAACTAACTCCAATGAGTCCTTTGAAGTGGATCGAAACACAGGCTTTGTAAAAATGCATGTCATCCGGGATCACTGGTTCAAGGTTGGCAGCATGATTTCCTTTCATCACACAGGTCTTCATTTGGTACTGCAGATTACTTTCCCTCTGTCTGCAAATGAATCTCCTGCTCCCTCCCAGAAGAGCTCGCGGGGCTTCCCTTTCTCCCTCTACCTCTTCCCCCACACATGTGGAGTGTGCAGGGTCTCGCCCCGTAGCTCTAAGGTCATGGAAGGAAAGCCAGAGGTGACACCAGTCACTCCAGGCCACCTCTATATGGAAATTCAGGGGAAAAGTTCACAAAAGGCACTTTGTAGGAGAAAATAGGTTACAAAGGGGTAGCAGCTGGGAGCTGAGGATACAGAAGGCCAGTGCCCAAGAGCTTTGGTCTTTGGGGCATTAAGAAATGCCAGTCTTCTTTATCACCAGTTGCCAGTCTCTGCTGACCGCTGAGTAGAGGGACCTTAGAGGGTCTGGGGGTAGGGAGGTGAAAATCCATTAAAATAGCCATGGAGTTCACTCTCCTCCCAGCATGTCTTCTAGAGGTCTCCCTGGGAACCAGATGTGCCAAAGGCAAACCTGGAGAAACAGAAGGGGGCTGGCGTGAAGTTAACCTCACTTCCATCAAGCATTTGTCCAGTGTTTTCCAGGCTACCCTTATACCCAAACCTCTGAGCTCCTCCCCTACTATCTTCCCATGACTGTCTCCAGAATCCTCAGCACAACTCTGTCCCAGACAGTGTCTCAGTGTTACATCCCAAGATACTCCATCATCCCCAGATCCAAGTACATACCAGAAAATGACAAAAGTGATATTAAACCATTACTCATGATCACCATGAATTTTTTTGCCAGGAAAATAAGCTTCCAACTAATTGATGGGAATGTAGAAGGAAAAAGAAGCCAAGCTTCATAGTGTTAATCTAAGAAAAACTGCAAGGACAGCAGGGGGCTGCGTGAGCAGGGTATCAAGATGAGATTCTACAAATCACAGCATGAACCAGTGAAAATCTCACTGATGGAACAAAAGGCTAAATCCCAAAGTCATCAGGATTGAAGTATCCCTTGGATAAGTCTCACCTGCTCAATGACACCGGATAAGTGGACAAAAAATAAGTAAGGATCTAAAAGAAATTAATATGATAATTTTTTAAAATCCCATAGGCCTTATGGATATGTATCAAACTTCACCTCTGATAGTAGAAAATCCATCTTCTCAAGCACACGTGGTATATTGACCAGAACTCATCAAACATTAGGTAACAAAGAAAATATCACTAAATGACAATAAACTTCATCTGGAAAAATAAGCATTCAGTCATAGCCCAGAAACGACCACAAAATAAAAACTGAAAGGCAACTGGTCCTATTTGGTATTAAAATATACTAGAAAGCTTTGATAATTAAAATAGTGTAGTGTTAGTACATGAATAGATAAACAGACCAGTGAAAAAAACAGAATATCCAGAAATAAATGCAAGTACATGTGGAATTTTCATGTATGATAAAGGTGACACCTCAAATCACTAGGGCAAAAAGAGAACTTTTCTTGAGTCTTTTTATCAGGAGAGGCAACTTGTCCTGCCCCTAACCCACCCAGATATTAAAAGTGCCTGCATCAATACTTCCATGCCTGCATCAATACTTCCAAAACAAGTGTCAACGGTTTATAAGAAAAACGTGACCACCTAAGCTACAGAAAGCAATGGGTTGAGGACAAGGAGAGTGGATGAAATGAAAGAGATGTTTAACAACATTCACAAAAGCGAGAATAAAAAGTGGGCCGGTTTAGCTGGATTTTTTGCAGAAATTGAGAAGCTGATCTTAAAATTCATATGAAAATTCAAAAAGACCCAGGAGCTGGAAGACTTGCAACTCCTGATTTCAAAACTTGTTACAATGTTAGTGCTGTAAGTTTTGCCAGTAAGTGGTACTGGTATAAAGATCAGATAGATAGATAGATAGATAGATGGAAGAGAATTGAGATAACCCCCCCAAATATATCTCTACATTTACAGTCAATTGATTTTCAACAAAGATTCCAAGAAGCTTCAATAATAAAAGAATAGCCTTTTTAACAAATGGTGGTGGGAAAATCGTGTGTCACATGAAAAAAGATGAATCTGGACTTCTTCCTGACACTATACACAAAAATTAACTCAAATGAATCAAAAATTCAAATGTAAGAGCTAAAACTCTTAGAAGACAGAGGAGACGACCTTCATAATCTTGGGTTAGGCAATGGTTTCTCAGCTATGACACCAAAACCACAAGCAACTAAGGAAAAAATAGATAAGTTGGCCTTCATCAAAATTTAAAACTTTCATGCTCCAAACAGTACCATTAATAAAGTAAAAAGACAACTCACAGAATGGGAGAAAATTTTTGCAAATCATATATCTGATAAGGGACTCGTATCCAGGATATTTGAATAAACCTTATAACTCAATAATAAAAAGTTAAATTATTTTAAAACGGGCAAACGATCTCTTCTTTGTCCTAAGAAAAGATACAAATGACCAATAAGCACACAAAGAGATGCTTGAGATCGTTAGTTATCATGGAAACACAAAACACAACCACAATGAAGTATTACTTCATACTCACTGGGATGGCTACAATCAAAAGGACAGATAATAACAACTGTCGGCTTAGATGTGGAAAAATCAGAACCCTCATAAACTGCAGGTGGGAATGTAAAACGGTGCAGCCCCTTTGCCAAACGGTCTGGCAGCTCCTCAAAATGCTAAGCACAGTGTTACCATATGACTCAGAATTCCACTCCTAGGTACGTTTCCAAAAGAAACGTACACAGACTTGTACTCGAATGTTCATAGCAGCATTATTCTTGTAGTCAAAAAGTGGAAAAAACCCAAATGTCTCTCAACGGGTAAATGGATAAAATATGGCACATTTGTATAACGGAATACCATTTGGTAAAAAAAGAGAATGAAGTACGGATACAAGCTACAACATGAATGAAACTCAAAACACGCTCAGTGGAAAAAAAGCCAAACACATAAAGAACACATAGTGTGTAGTTCCATTTATACTGGCTGTCCAGAAAAGGCAAATCTATAGCTTTCTTTTGGACTGACAGGAATGGTCTCAAATTACATTGTGACAATGTTTGACCAATTCTGTAGATATGCTAACAATCATTTAATTGTACCTTTATTTTTTTTTGTTTGTTTGTTGGTTTTTTTTTTGCGGTACGCGGGCCTCTCTACTGCTGTGGCCTCTCCCGTTGCGGAGCACAGGGTCCGGACGCGCAGGCTCAGCAGCCATGGCTCACGGGCCCAGCCGCTCCACAGCATGTGGGATCCTCCCAGAACCCGTGTGCCTTGCATCGGCAGACGGACTCTCAACCACTGCGCCACCAGGGAAGCCCTAATCGTACCTTTAAAATGGATGGATTTTATATTACGTAAATTACATTTCAATAACGCTCTTTTTTAAAAGTGGCTCTGTATAATTGCAAAAGCAGCCGGAGCCCAGCACCAATGGCCCTTATTCTTTAATGGATTCTCATTAACAATACTGCACCACCTATGCTCTTAAGTGTTCATAAAATTGTGGGAAAATCATGCACACTAATGACTTTGAGTTAAAAAAATGATTCAGAAAAAAAAAATGACTCAGAAGAGTGAACTCTGAATGTGAAGAAGTATTAGTCATTCATGCTGTGGTGCTCGAAGCATGGCTTCTGGACCAGCAGCATCGCCTTTACCTGTAACAATGCAAATGTGGGGGTTCCACTGAATCAGACCTCCCAAATCAGAAGCTCTGGGGGTGGGGCCCAGCAATCTGTATCTTAACAAACTCTCCAGGTGATACTGATGTATGTTCCAGTTTGAGAATCAATCCTTTACTCAATCACTTCACTTATATTTTTCTTTTCATGTATGTGTAACAAAAAGATATGATTTAAAAATCTATTGCTAAAAATTCTAAAAAATCTTTGTGTAGGTATAAAAATAAGAATTCTAAGTCTCACAGATGTAAAAAACAAGCTTATGGTCACCAGAGGGGAAGGGGAGGGGGGAGGATAAATTAGGAGTTTGGAATTGAAATATACACCCTACTATATAAAATATAGATAACCAACAAGGACCTACTGTGTAGCACAGGGAAGTATACTCAATATCTTGTAATAACCTATAACGGAAAAGAATCTAAAAAAGAATATATATACATATATTCTGAATATATATAATATATATAATGTATATAATAACTTGATCACTTTGCTATATACCTGAAACTAACACGACATTGTAATTCAACTATATTTCAATAAAAATTTTAAAAAATACGAATTCTAAGTCTTAAGAAAACATTGTGTCATCATTTCATTAATGCTACCTAAAAAGATGGTGGATCTGATAGTAAATGAAGTCTTGGGTGAATGAAATCCACAGGCAGGATATTGCTGTTGGCACACACAAGGCTCAGGGCAGGGCAGGGGACTGGCTACCATGCTGCAGCTACTCCACAGACCAACCTTGAGATTGTACCTGGATTTGTGCCCTCTCCCGCTTTGTTTAGCATCCCGCACTCTGGCTTTGAGACTTCTCTGGGGCGCCTGGCAGAAGAACCCCCCGATTCCAGCATCTCTTGGATCAAGGCTGCAGAATCCTCCAGCAGATCCTCAGTATCTCTGGTCAGCTAAGATTTCTCTCCATTCTTAAATTCCCACCCAGCCTACATATCTCCTTGTACTTCTTTATGCTCATTTAAAAGGGAATTAGGGGACAGGAAAGGAAAATGTGTGTTCAGTCCAATGTCCTAAACAAGAACACCTTATACTTTTCAAATAAATGATTTTGATGCTATACAAAGATAAGGAGGAAAAAAGCTAGAACCCTAACACCAAAATCTGAGAAAACAAACAGCAATAGAAATGAGGAAAAGTCTACCCAAACCTCAATGACAAATACAGAATAAAATAGTGGCAAACCAAATCTAACCGTACGTTAAAGAGTCATGGCCCGCTAGAATTTATCTCAGGTATTGAAGACAGTTGACTACTAAGATGTCTAATATTACGAAATGACATAAAAACTAGGTCCAATAAGAAAAATCATAATTTCTTCCAGTGTCTCCTGACCTGCTCCCTTGAGGACCTGTTGCCCTCTGGCCCGGATGACAGGCATCAGTGTGGGACCCCTTTGCACCATCATTCTGGGGATTCCCTTCACCTCTCTCCTGGATCAGATGCCCTGTTTCCTGGGTACCAGTTCTTGGTATTTCTTGGTTGTTTCCCTCATTTTGTTGGAGTGTACTCTCTGATAGCACAACGAAAGGGGGTGTGTGGGCAGAAGAGCTGTATTTTGAGAACCCTGCACGTCCAAAAATAGCTTTGTTCTCCCCTCACTTTAACTGGGTACTTGTGAAATTGCTTGTGAAAAGCACGATTACTCTTTTACCGCACTGTGGACGTTCTGACTGATGCAAACTTGACACTGACTCAAAACGTATAACAGTAGTTAATAAAATAATAAGTAGCTGCACATGCTATTATATATCTAAAAAGTGCATATGTGTCAAAAATAAATTTTGCTATGAAATCAATGCTGGGAGTTGTTATGGACTAAATTGTGTTTCCCCAAAACTCATATGTTGAAGCCCTAACCGTAACCCCTTGCCACTCAATGTGCCTGTGTTGGAGATGGGACTTTTAAGGAGGTAATTAAGGTTAAACGGGATGATATAAGGGTAGGGTCCTAATCTGATAGGACTGATGTCCTTGGAAGAAAAAGAAGAGAGACCAGAGATCTCTCTTTCCCCATGCATGCACAGGAAAGTCCAGGTGAGGACAGAGTATCTGTTGCCGGACGAATGAATGAATGAATGAGTGGCCATGGTGTGGGTCTATTTTCATTTGTAGCTTCAGTTCTGGAGAAATTTCTGGATCTGTTAATTTCCTTATATACATCCTTCTTTTCCTCTGTGCTCTATCTCTAGAACTTCCATTCTTCGGATATTGGACTGCTTCAAGTAGTCCTTGAATTTTCTCATCTTTTCCTCTCCTATTTTCCATCTCCTTTTGCTCTACCTTATGGGAGGTTTCTTAATTTTATTTTTCAAACATTCTATTGCATTTCTCACGTCTTCTATCATTGCTTTTAATTTCCAGGTGTTCCTTTTTGTTCTGTGTCTCCCCCCCACACATTTTTTTTAAGTAGCATCTGTTCTTGCTTAATGAAAGTATTATGCTCTCTTACTTCTCTGAGATTATTACTGACTGTTCTTTTTAAAGTGTTCTTGTTCCTGAATTGTCTATGTTTCCTCCCAGGTGCTTGCTAGTTGTCTGCATAATAATTTTTCACATTAGAGCATTTCCTTAGCCTGATGTACTTGGTGTTCTACTCATGTTTAGAACTTGAGGACTAAGCAGCTGGTTGAAATGTGTGAACCCACAGACTGTGGCCTTGCATGGAAGATGGTCTGACGGGGCCATTTCGTTGGAAATACCCAGTGTCAGGATCTTTAAGTCTTTTCCCTGGTCTGGTCAGGACTGTCAGCGGGAGGTGGTCTGAATATGGGGGTTTAGTACGGAAGAGGACTGGGGGTGGGTCTCTGTATTCAGAATATAAATAATCATTTTATTTCAGCACAGTTCACCTGCCTTCAGCTGGGCTAGTGGCCCCCATCCACTACAACCCATACCCACTTCTCTGATAATAAACCTCTGGCCTTTGCCAAGTAGAGGAAGGAAGTTATGGGCTATACAGAAGGGTGGGAGTGGGGATTAAAGATCTAATTGCTTTTTCTTTTCCTTTCCACTTTGAAATAATTTTAGATTACATCAAAGTTGCTAAAACTCAGCTTCCCCCAATGGAACCATAGTACAATGATCAAATTAGAACCAGCCAAAGGAAGAAACACATAGGGCAGAGTCTAAGATGGGTCATCCTTTCCCTGTGGAGTCATGGATGATGTTATGTCTTCTGAGCCATGATGTGTAACAATACACACACACAAATGCTAACCAGGTAAGTCCACTCAAGCTTTGATGTCTAGAGGTTTTATGGAGGTTTCATTACGTAGGCATGACTGACTGATTCACTGCCCATGTGATTGAATTCAACTTCAGCAACACCCTCCCCACCCCAGATACTGGGCTCATATCATGTGGTCCAAGAAGCCTACCACAAATAACTTCAATAGCATACACTATCAGGTGTGATCTGAAGGGCCCATGATGAATAACAGACACTTGGGAAATGCCAAAAGTTTAGAAGTGAGCCAGGGACAATGGCTAGACCTCTCTTTGGGTGACACAGAATTCCTTATTACACATACTAGATCAATTTGGGAACAACTGACATCTTTACTTTGTTGAGTCCTCCAATCCATGAACATGGTATGCTGCTCCATTTATTTGTCTTTGATTTCTTTCATCACTGTTTTGCACTTTTCAATATACAAAGCTTGTACATGTTTTGTTATATTTACAGCTAAAATTTTTATTTGGGGGAGCTATTGTGTTATGTTTTTAATTTTTGTTTTCAATCATTCATTGCTAATATATAGACAGACAATTATTTTTTACATGTTTACCTTGTATTCTGTGACCTTGCTAATAACCTCATTTACTAGTTCTAGCAGTTTTATTATAGATTTTGTGGGATTTCTGCACAGATAATTATGTGGACAGTTTTACTGCTTTCTTTCCAATATGTATGCTTTTTACTTCTTTTTCTTGACTTATTGCACTGGCTAAGACTTTCAGTACTATGTTGAACAGGAGTGGTAAGAGTGGCTATTCCTCCCTTGCACTCAATTTTATGGGAAACACATTCTATCTTTCAATATAAAGTATGATATTACCTGTAGGTATTTTGTAGATGTCCTTTATCAAGTTGAGGAAGTTAGTTCCTTCCTATTTCTAGTTTGCTGAGTGTTTTCACAAATGGGTACTGAATTGAGTTAAATGCTTTTTCTATACCAATTGATATGATCATGTGTTTTTTTTCCCCCACAGATTGTTAATAGGATTACCTTGATTGATTTTTGAATGCTAAACCAGCCTTGCATTTCTGGAATAAAGCCCACTTGATGGTGGTCTATTATTCTTTTTTATATCGCTGAAATTGATGTACTAATATTTCATTTAGTATTTTTATGTTTATGTTTATGAGGGATATCGTTCTGTAGTTTTCTTTTATTGTATTATCTTTATTTGGTTTTGATACTAGGATAATGCTAGCCTTGTAAAATTATTTGGGAAGTTTTCCTCTCTATTTTCTGGGAGATTTTATAGAATTGGTGTTATTTCTCTGTTAAAGTTTTGGTAGAATTCACAACTGAAATCATCTGGGCTGGTGATACGGGCTGAATTGTACCCCCTAAAAATTCATATGTTGAAGTTCTGACCCCCAAAACCTTATAAAGCGACTTTATTTAGAGATAGGATTTTTAAAGAGGTAATTAAGATAAAATGAGGTCATTAGAGTGGGCCCTAATCCCATATGCCTGGTATCCTTACACCAAGAAATTAGGATACAGAAACACACAGAGAGGACTATGAGAAGACACAGGGAGAAAATGGCCAACTGTGACAGCCATCTGCAAGCCAAGGAAAGAGGCCTCAGAAGAAACCAACTCTGCTGACATCTTAATTTCAGACTTCTATCCTCCAGAATTGTAAGAAAACAAATTTCTGCTGTTTAAGCCACCCAGTCTATAGTGCTTTTGCTATGGCAGCCTAGCAAACTAATACACTGGGAATTTAGTTTTTGGAAGATTTTGAACTACAAATGCAATGTCTTTAATAGTTATAGGAATATTAAGAGTATCTATTTCATCTTGATTCAGTTTTAGTAGTTTGTAGTTTTTGGAGGAATTGGTCCATTCATCTAGGTTATCAAATTTATGGGTATGAAATTTTTTTAACATATATTTTGATATCAGGCAAATTTGTCTTATACTTTATTTTTCTGGCTGCGCCGCATGGCTTGTGGGATCCTAGTTCCCTGACCAGGCATCGAACCCAGGCCCTCGGCAGTGAAAGCACAGAGTCCTAACCACTGAATCGCCAGGGAATTCCCAGGTGTAAAGATTTTTTATTTCCTTTTTATTTCTTAAATTTGTGTGAGTTGTGTAATGATGTCCCATCCTTCATTTCTGATATTAGTCATTTGTATCTTCTCTCTTTTTTTTTTTTTGCGGTACGCGGGCCTCTCACTGTTGTGGCCTCTCCCGTTGCGGAGCAACAGGCTCCGGACGCTCAGGCTCAGCCGCCATGGCTCACGGGCCCAGCCGCTCTGCGGCATGTGGGATCTTCCCAGACCGGGGCACGAACCCGTGTCCCCTGCATCGGCAGGCGGACTCTCAACCACTGCGCCACCAGGGAAGCCCATCTTCTCTCTTTTAACTTTGCCAAACTTGAGAAAAATTTGTTAATTTTAATGATCTTTTCAGAGAATGAATTTTTAGTTTCATTGATTTTCCCTACTGTTTCCTTCATTCTGCTTGATTTGGGTTTATTTTGATCTTCTTTCTCTGATTTCTTGATGTGGAAGTTTCAATTATTGGTTTAAGGCCTTTCTTCTTTTCTGATTATAAGCATTTATTATTATAAATATCCTAAGCTCTGCTTAGAATGTCAAATGTTGATGTGTTTTATTTTCCTTTTAATTCAGTTCAAAAATATTTTCTAATTTCTCTTCTGATTTCTTCTTTGACCCAGGGATTATTCAGAAATGTGTTAGTTTCCAAATATTTGGGGTTTTCCAGATATCTTTCTGTAATAAATTTCTAATTTAACTCCACTGTAATCAGAGACTATACTTTGTATTAATTGCATCTTTTTGAAAGTATAAAACTTCTGGCCTAGAATATGGTCTATTCTGAAAAGAATGTGTATTTTCTTGTTGCAAGCGTTCAGAACTGCCATCCCAAAACATGCTGCTTTGGCCTATTGATTATTTTGAGCTGAAGGCACTTGAGACACAGCAGATAAGAAGGGCTCTCTGACCCCGTTTTTACCTAAAAGCTGGCATAAAGTTTCCCATGAGAAAGCCACCTTCCCTGCACCAGGAAGAGAAGACTATTCTTATCATCAGAGACTGGGAGTCAATGCCAAAATGCACCTGTACAAACAAAGTTACTAAAATAACCCTTACCTTCCACTAGCTTCCTCATATATTCTCTGGTCCCTGTTCTACAATTTACTGCCCCTAGTCCAAGCCCCTTTGCCTGTCACATTCACACAATTCAGTGTTCTTTGTGTAAAAAGGTATATAAGCTTTAGGGCTTAACAGCTTCTTCAGGTCTTCATTTCCCATCTGAAGACTCCCATCTACATGGAAAAATGTTAAATAAATCTGTACGCTTTTCTCCTGTTTATCTTCCTTATGTCAGTTTAATTCTTAGGCCAGCCACAGAACCTAAAGGGTCAAAGGGAGTTTTTCCTCCCCTATAGTGCTGTTGGATGGAGTGTTTTATAAATATCAATTAAGTCAAGCTGATTGATAGTGTTGTTTAAGTTCTTCTACATCCTTACTGATTTTCTGCCTGCTTGTTTTATCAGTTATTGAGAAGACTGTTGAAATATCCAACTACAATGGTGGTTACAGCCACTTCTGTCTGCACCTCTATTGGTTTTTGCTTCATATATTTCAAAACGCTCTTTTTAGATGCATAAGTGTTTAGGATCATTTTGTCTTCCTAATGAATTGAGCTCTTAATCGCTATGAAATGACCTTTTTATCTCTGGTAATATTATTTGCTCTGAAATCTACTCTGTTTGATATTAACATAGCTATTTAGCTTTTCTAAAAGTTGGAGTTGGCATGGTATATTTATTTCCTTCTTTTTTCTTTTAACTTATTTGTGTGTCTTTATATTTAAAGTGGGTTTCTTGAAGACAGGATATAGTTACATCATAATCTTTTGTCCCATTTGACCATCTCTGCCTTTTAAATAAAAGGGTACCTGTATATGCTCTTTAATTTAAAAGGTGTTTATACTATTTATATTCAATGTGATTAGTGATATGGTAGAATTTAATTCTACCATTTTGTGACTTGTTTTCTATTTATCCCATATGTTCTTTGTTCCATTTTCCTCACCTTCCTAGTACTCTGTCCAGTGCTATTATGGCTGGTGGGAACAGGAACTCTTTCTGCTCCTGTCTGAACTCTGAGGATTATTCCTGCTTCTCTTTTCAAAGGACTCTTTCTCAATGCCAAGTGGTTCCTCCGATTGGAACTCAGCTAAAGACTAAGCACACTCTGCAGATCTCGGGCATTTTCTCTCTATGCAGCTCTCTTTTCTCCGATACCCTGCCCTGAAAACTCTATACCTCTTACTCTCTCTGGAACCCCAGCACTATATCCTCAAGCCAGGAGACTACTGGGCTCTGCCTGGTTTTCCCTCCAGGCACCACGGCCTGGAAGCTCTCCTTAGGCTACAAGCTGGGGCAAGATGGGGCTCATCTCATTGTTTCGTCTTTCAGAGATTACCATTATTCATTGCCTGCTTGCACTGTCTTGAGAGTCATTATTTCATATAATTTTTCTGATTTTATATTTTTATATAAAAATATATTTTGGATATTTTGCCCAATTTTTGCTTGTTTCAGGCAAGTGGGTAAATCCAATCCCCGTTACTTCCTCTTGACCAGTAACCAAAAGTCACACACATACAAATTTTATATGTGATAAAGGAAGCATATCAAATCAATGGTAAAGGATATCTTACATCATGAATTGTTTTAGAGAAAGCAATTAAATATATGAGAAAATATCAAATTAAACCTTTTTTTCATTAGATACACTGAAATAAACTCCACAGAGGCAAAATTGTAAAATGAAATTCTAAACCTTAAAACATGAAAACATTAAAGGAAAATATGATGACTATATTCATGATTACTATATGGGCAAAAACTTTCTAAAAATAGTGAAAAAAGTATAAGTAAAAATAATTCAAAGGTGACTTTTTTTGCTTGCTTTTGATAAACTTTTATTTTGGAATAATTTCAGATTTGCAGAAAAATTACAAAAATAGTATAAAAAGTTTCCATATAGCCCTCACCCATTTTCCCCTAATGTCATCATCTTACATTTTCATGGGACTTTTTGTCAAACTGAGAAGCCAACATTGGTACATTTCTATTAACTAAACTCTAGACTTTATTCTGATTTCATCAGTTTTTCTACTAATGTCTTTTTTTTCCTGTTCAGGATTCGATATATCTAATTCAAGACACATTACTTTTTTTTTTCTTTATCGCCTTATTTAATCCTTTATTTAATATCAAAGAGGTAGACATTATTTTTTTTTAACATCTTTATTGGAGTATAATTGCTTTACAAAGGTATGTTAGTTTCTGCTGTATAACAAAGTGAATCAGCTATACGTACACATACATCCCTATATCCCTTCCCTCTTGTGTCTCCCTCCCACCCTCCCTATCCCACCCCTCTAGGTGGTCACAAAGCATGGAGCTGATCTCCCTTTGCTATGCAGCTGCTTCTAACTAGCCACCTATTTTACATTTGGTAGTGTATATATGTCAGTGCTACTCTCTCACTTCGTCCCAGCTTACCCTTCCCCCTCCCCGAGTCCTCAAATCCATTCTCTACGTCTGCATCTTTATTCCTGTCCTGCCCATAGGCTCTTCAGAACCCTTTTTTTTTTTTTTTAGATTCCATATATATGTGTTAGCATACAGTATTTGTTTTTCTCTTTCTGACTTACTTCACTCTGTATGACAGACTCTAGGTCCATCCACCTCACTACAAATAACTCAATTTCATTTCTTTTTATGGCTGAGTAATATTCCATTGTAAATATGTGCCACATCTTCTTTACCCATTCATCTGTCAATGGATACTTAGGTTGCTTCCATGTCCTGGTTGTTGTAAATGGTGCTGCAATGAACATTGTGGTACATGACTCTTTTTGAATTATGGTTTTCTCAGGGTATATGCCCAGTAGTGGGATTGATGGGTCGTATGGTAGTTCTGATTTTAGTTTTTTAAGGAAACTCCATACTGTTCTCCATAATGGCTGTATCAATTTACATTCCCACCAACAGTGCAAGAGGGTTCCCTTTTCTCCACACCCTCTCCAGCACTTATTGTTTCTGGGTTTTTTGATGATGGCCATTCTGTCCACGAGGTGATACCTCATTGTAGTTTTGATTTGCATTTCTCTAATGATTAGTGATGTTAAGCATTCTTTCATGTGTTTGTTGGCCATCTGTATATCTTCTTTGGAGAAATGTCTATTTAGGTCTTCTGCCCATTTTTCGATTGGGTAGTTTGTTTTTTTGATATTGAGCTGCATGAGCTGCTTGTATATTTTGGAGATTAATCCTTTGTCAGTTGTTTCATTTGCAAATATTTTCTCCCATTCTGCGGGTTGTGTTTTCATATTGTTTATGTTTTCCTTTGCTGTGCAAAAGCTCTGAAGTTTCATTAAGTTCCCTTTGTTTATTTTTGTTTTTATTTCCATTTCTCTAGGGGGTGGGCTGTGATTTATGTCATAGAGTGTTCTATGTTTTCCTCTAAGAGTTTTATAGTGTCTGGTCTTACATTTAGGTCTTTAATCCATTTTGAGTTTATTTTTGTGTATGGTGCTAGGGAGTGTTCTAATTTCATTCTTTTACATGTAGCTGTCCAGTTTTATACCATGTTCTTGGATTGGAAGAACCAACATTGTGAAAATGACTATATACTACCCAAAGCAATCTACAGATTCGATGCTACCAACTGAATGCTATCAATTGGTATAGCTATCAAATGCGATCAAACTACCAATGGCATTTTTCACAGAACTAGAACAAAAAATTTCACAATTTGTATGGAAACACAAAAGACCTTGAATAGCCAAAGCAATCTTGAGAAAGAAAAACGAGCTGGAGGAATCAGGCTCCCTGACTTCAGACTATACTACAAAGCTACAGTAATCAAGACAGTATGGTACTGGCACAAAAACAGATATATAGATCAATGGAACAGGATAGAAAGCCCAGAGATAAACCCACACACATATGGTCACCTTATCTTTGATAAAGGAGGCAAGAATATACAATGGAGAAAAGACAGCCTCTTCAATAAGTGGTGCTGGGAAAACTGGACACATTGCTTTTAAAAGACATATTTTGACTAAAAATCATTCGATTACTTATTTAAAAATGCAAAGAGAAACTGACAAGCTGAGAAAAAGATGTCTAAGGAAACAAAGGATCAACAGCCTTCAAAATCAATTACTTCTTAATCAGTATGTAAAATACTAACCCACCAATTTTTAAAGAATGGTCAAAAGACATGCTCTGACAATTCAAAAAGAAGAAATACTATTTTTTGGGTAAAGAACTTTGAACTTTACTGGTAATCAAAGACTTTTTTTTTAACCGGTCATACTGGCAAGGGTCTAAGGCATAACACTAGTCAGATATCATTAGACAGATCCCCGACACACGGATGTATGATATCCTACAACTGATCTGAAAAGACTTAAAAGTGAAGCCCCTTGGACCCATTAAGTTCACACTTGGGAAGTAATCAGAAATGGGGGCAAAAGTCACTGAGTACACTGCCATCAAGTCCTCCATGTGGCACCCCATGAGGGCCTCCACAGCACCCCTCTTCCCCTTGCCAACCTGCTTCCCTGGATGCTGGGTGAAGCCATCCTTACACTAGGATAGGAAGCAAGATGGGAAAGAGCAGGGAAAGAAACAGAGGAAGGAAAGAGAATATGAGAAGGAAAGAGAAAAAAGGAAAGGAAGAACAGTATTTATATTTAATGGAGGAAAGTAAGAAATAATCTTGATATCTAGCAACAAGCAGATGTTAGAATATACATTTATATATATATTGTAGTCATTAAAAATAGGTTTTTAGAGAATGTTTGATGGCATAGAGAAAATGTGCATAAAGAATTTAAGTGGAAAATATAGGCTAAAAACTATCATTCTCATTTTTTTCCTTTTGGCTGCACCGCGAAGCATGTGGGATCTTAGTTCACTGACCAGAGATCGAACCTGTGCCCCCTGAAGTGGAAGCAAGGAGTTGTAATCACTGGACCGCCAGGGAAGTCCCTCATTCTCATTGTTTAACAGTTAAAAAGTATATGTTTGTGTAAGCAAAGAAACTCTAACCGTGGTTTTATTTGTGTTATTGAGCTATAAATAATGATATTTATTGTCTTCTTTGTGTTTTTCATATTATCTAAATATTCTACAATAAACATGATCAAAAATAACACTGAATATTTCCTTTTAAAAAGTTCTAATTTCTGTGTGACTTGCACGTGGCTTATGGGACTGAAAATATGTTTTTCTTGTTCCAGTATCACGTTTTTGGTCCCAATGTTCCTATCTGTCAGGTGCCTTCCTGCTGTGCGAGTGATTAAGTGCACAGATTTTCTTCTGAACAAAAAGGGAATGTTTTCAAAAGTTCTTAAGCGACCCATCCGGAAGAACTGAATAAATTCTCTGAAGAAAAAACAGACTTAGCGCACCATCTGTGTTTGATGGTCTTTTCTCTTTCTCCTTCTCCTCCCCCTCCCCCTCTTCCTCCCCTAACCCTCCTCCTTCTCTCACCCTCTTTCTCTCTCCCCTGTGTTCCAGACTTGGAACAAAGCGCTAAGCCAAGTCTAGAAGACTAACCTGTTTGGAGGGAAAGACAATATGCAGTGTGTAGGAGATGTAAGGAATGGCAGGGAGAAATTTCTGAGTCATGAAAAGAGAAGGCATGAGCTAGACTTCAGAGGGCCATCTGAGGACAAATGGGAGGACATCTATCTTGAGGACATCCCAGGAATGAGGTTGGGTTGGGCTGGACTAGATCTTTATGATATCCTGGAAAAGAGATTTTGGTCCACATCACTTTAAAACACATCAAGAGTTTTAAAGACATATAAAGAGCCTTTAAAGATAATTTGGGCAGCGACTGTAAAACTTACCCTTCAAATTTGGAGAATCTCCATGTATATATTTGAGCAGTCCTTGATTTTCTTTATCAGTATTTCTCAAAGTAGCGTGAAGACCTTAAACATTAGATTCATCTTTGGTGCTGGTTCAAAATGCTGACTCCGTGGTCACACCCCAGATCTACCAAAGGTGAATCTCTGGGCAGTGGAGCCTGGGAATCTGGATTTTAACACCCACCAAGAAGTCTGACACACTTTAGACTCTGAGGATCATTTCTCCATATTCTGCTATTATCCATCAATGGAGGAAAATGGCCAAGGCTAGTCAGATGTGTAGAGAATTTCATTTTTTCGTTCATCATTCAATATATATCTGTATTTCCTACAGTGTGCCAGGCAATGAGTCTAGTCCCATCAGATCACAGTCTAGGAGGAAAGGACATATCTGCTTAGAGTGGGGAACAATTAATTTTACTTGGGAAGGTTGCATTAGTGAGGAATATTCAGCTGCAAGTTATAGAATATCAAGCCAAAAGCAGCTTTAAATTACAGATATTTAATTATCTATGAAATCAAGAAGTGTAGAGGGAAAGGATTCCGGATTTAATGAGGAGGTCAACAGTATCATTGCAGTTCCTGCCCCCTTAGCAGGATGCTGGAGTGGAGTAAATGTCACCTCCTTTGCCTTAGATGAAATATTTCTTTTAATTTAACCTGAGGTCACATTAGCTTTTTTTTTTGGCAGCCATGTCAAGTCTGACTCACATAATGTCAACTAATACTCTTAGTTCTTTTATATGTGCTGCTTCTGAGCCACTTACTCTGACATGTATTTTGCACAAATTTGGTTTTATTTTTGCTGCATTGTTTTTGATATAAATTTTAAAATTTAATTTAAAAATTAACTTTTCCAAGACTGATCCCCTGCAGGATAGCCTTACAGGAAAGGAGCTCCTGCAAAGCACAGAAACTAACAGCCCAGTGCTTAAAGCAATAATCCCATTCAACCACAAGGCTTAGACCCCAACCTCCCCATCATGCATCACAGGAGGAGGTGCTGCCTCAACTGTGAGCACTTCAGTGATAAACCCCGCCAGTGGCAATTGCAAGAATAATCCCTAGCCTCCTGATCATGCCAGGATAGGAGCTGATGTCTGTTCCCCCAAACACACATCTTGAGCTGGTAGGATGGGGGTAAACCTAAGATTCTGTCATGTCAAATTGTTATTTTATCTTAGCCTCTGATTATGTGAAGTGTATGTTTTGCCTAGTGCTTTTCTAATTATGTAGCTTAAAAATCTCTCAGCTTGAGAGTGTGGGGAGATGAAGGCAGTTAGAGTTTGCAGAACTGAGTAAAGGAAAGGAGAGAGGGACACAGAAAGAGAACCTCAGTGATCTGTAGAAAGTTCCCCTGGAGAATTCATCCAAATTGATCAGCATGTTAGTATAGGGAAAACTGCCTAAGGCTGGGGAAAGAACCATTCAAAAGGATTAGAGTGAGTGGTACCCAGTACTCACACAGGCACAGGGGTAATGTCTGCTCCCACTACCCAGATGGGGAAGAAAACCCTATAACTTATGGGACCTGTGGTAAAGTGTTCAGGAAAGTGTTGCTTCAATAATGAGGAATGATTACCCTCAACTGAACACTGCTGATTCCACCTAACAAATCTTAAACGCAAGATCCTAAAGGATCAAACTGTTTCCAAGTTGCTTCACTGCATTCCAGAACAAAAGCAAAGAATACAGGAAAAAAAAATATCCAGCACCCAATAAGGTAAAATTTACAATGTCTTGCATCCAATCAAAGATTACCAAGCATGCAAAGAAGGAGGAAACCAGGACCCATCAGGAGGAGAAAAGGCAATCAACTGAAAATGCCCCAGAAGTGAAAAAGAGACTAGAATTATCTGACAGGGACATTTATAAGTTCAAAAAGTTAAGTAGAGACATGGGAGATGTTTAAAAAAAAAAAAGATTATAGAGATGAAAACCACAATGTCTAAGATGAAAAATACAGTGGATGGGATTAATGACAGATTAGACATAGCAGAAGAAAAGAAAGCTTGGAGATTTAGCAAGAGAAACTTTCCAAAATGAAATACACAGAGAAAAATGAATTTTAAAAAATGAAAAGAGCCTCAGTGAGGTGTGGGAAAATGTCAGGTGACTAATATACATGTAATTATAATTCCCAAAGCAGGGGAAGGGACAGAAAAAATATTTGAAGAAACAATAGCTGAAAAATTTACAACTGTGATGAAAACTATAAACGAGAAACATGAAGAAAACTACCCCAAAGCATATCATTATCAGTTCCTGAAAACCAAGCACAAAAAAGAAAGCCTTAAAAGCAGCAGCCAGGGCTTCCCTGGTGGCGCAGTGGTTGAGAGTCCGCCTGCCGATGCAGGGGACGTGGGTTCGTGCCCCGGTCTGGGAGGATCCCACATGCCACGGAGTGGCTGGGCCCGTGAGCCATGGCCGCTAAGCCTGTGCGTCCGGAGCCTGTGCTCCACAACGGGAGAGGCCACAGCAGTGAGAGAGGCCTGCGTACTGCAAAAAAAAAAAAAAAAAGCAGCAGCCAGAGAAAAAAGGACATGTCACACACACAAGAACAAAGAGAAAATGACAGGAGATTTCTTGTCAGAAACAAACAAGACAACAATAAAGCAACATCTTTTTGGGCTTCCCTGGTGGCGCAGTGGTTGAGAGTCCGCCTGCCGATACAGGGGACACAGGTTCGTGTCCCGGTCCGGGAAGATTCCACATGCCGCGGAGCAGCTGGGCCCGTGAACCATGGCCGCTGAGCCTGCGCGTCCGGAGCCTGTGCTCCGCAACGGGAGAGGCCAGAACAGTGAGAGGCCTGCGTACCGCAAAGAAAAAATTAAAAAAAAAAAAAAAAATTAAGCCACAGGGCAGCAGTAGCATAAAGGTTATGGGGGAGAGATGGAAGTCTACTCTTAAAAGGTTCTTATTGTCTATGTGAAGTCATATAAGATCACTTAATGTATTCAATAAACCCTGAAGCAGCCACTAAAAATTTTAAAAAGTGTTAAGACTTAATGAGCCAACAAAGGAGATAAAATGAGATCATAAAAAATACCCATTAAACCAAAAGAAGGCAGAAAAAGAGGGAAAAGGAACCAAGAGTACATAGGACACATAGACAATAAATAGTGAATTGATAGTTGATTCAAGCCTAAAAAAATTAATAACAACATTAAATCTAAATTGCTCTGAACACTCCACATAAAAGGCAGAGATAGTCAGATTGGGTAAAAAAGCAAGACCTAATTACATGCTGCCCTTAAATTGCACTTAAATATAAACAAATAAATAAATATAAATAAACAAGAAAGCAAATACATTTTAAAAGATATACCATGTAACAGTAGTCAAAAGAAAGCTGGAGCAGCAATACTAATATCAGGCAAAGTAGATTTCAGAGGAATGAATATTACCAGGAAGGTCATTTCGTAATGATGAAGGGGTCAGTTAATCAAGAGGGCATGACAATTCTAAATGTGAATAATAAGTGTTGTAAAATAAATGAAGCAAAAACTCAGAGGCTGCAAGAAGAAGTAGAAAAATCCATGATTACAGGCATATATTTCAGTGCCCATTCTCTCACTGACAGAATAAACAGAATCAGCAAGGATATAGTAGACATTTGAGGGCACTTCACCCAACTACAGCAGACTACATGGTATTTTCAGGTGCCCAGAGTACACTTATTGAGACAGACCATAGTCTAGGCCATAAAGCACACCACAATAAAGTTAGAAGGAATCAAGTCATAGAGAAGACATTCAGAATGGAGAGATAATGTCACTATAGATTCAACAGATATCACAAGGATTATAAGGAAATATTACGCACATCTTTATGCTTATAGATTACATCACTTAGATGAAATGCACAAAGTTTTTGAAAGTCACAAAGCTCACTGAAGAAGAAACAGGTAACCTGAAAAGTTCATATCAAAGAAAGTGAACCTGTAGTTTTAAAACTTCATACGAAGAAACTGCTAGGCGCATATGGGTTCACTGTTGAAGCCTACAATCTAACAAAAAATAAGACCAATTCTGCTCAATCTTTACCAGAAAATTGAATGAGAGGGAATACTTCTCAACTCAATCTATGAGTCTGACATTATCCTAATACCAAAACTAGACAAGGACATTACAAGAAAATAAAACTACACAGCCCAAAATCCATTACAGATATAGTTGCAAACAAATTTAACAAAACTTTAGAAAATTCCATCCAATGATACATAAAAACGATACATCATGACCAAGTGAGGTTTAACCCAGGAATGCATAGTTGGCTTAACATTCAAAAACCAATCAGTGTAATTCACCACGTTAACAGACTAAATAAAAAAAGAAAACTGCACATATATCCCAGAAGATGCAGAAAATTATTTGACCAAATCCAGCATCCATCCCTAATAAAAACTCACATCAGGGCTTCCCTGGTGGCGCAGTGGTTAATAATCCGCCTGCCAATGCAGGGAACACGGGTTCGAGCCCTGGTCCACGAAGTTCCCACATGACACGGAGCAACTAAGCCCGTGTGCCACAACTACTGAGCCTGCGCGCCACAACTACTGAAGCCCATGCACCTAGAGCCCGTGCTCCACAACAAGAGAAGCCACCGCAATGAAGCCCGCACATGGCAATGAAGAGTTGCCCCCGTTAACCGCAACTAGAGAAAAGCCCGCACACAGCAACAAAGACCCAACGCAGCCAAAAATAAAATAAATAAATTTATTAAAAAAACCAAACCACCACAACAAAAAAACTCACATAAAACTAGGAATAGAAGGGAACTTCTTTAGCCTTGAAAGGGGGCATCTACAAAACACCTATAGCTAACATCATACTTAATCATGATTGAACAGTTTCCCTAAAAGATCAGGAAGATGACAGTCATTTCTGCTCTTACCACTTCTATTCAACATTCTATTGGAGGTTTTAACCAATGGAATAAAACAAGAAAAAGAAACAAAACTCACCCAGATTAGAAAGGAATAAGCAAAACTTATTCACAGATGGCATGATTAGTGGCATCTACAAAAGAGCTACTAGAATGAATAAATGAGTTTAGAGAGTTTGCAGAATACAAGATCAATATACCAAAAACCCCAACTATGTGTCTAAATACTAGCAATGAACAACTGGAAACTGAAATAAATAAAATAAATGCCATACTCTCTTCATCAAAAAAAAAAAAAAAGAACTACAGAACAAGCAATCTGATTTTAAAATGGACTTAGAACCTGAATGGACATTCTTTCAAAGAAGACATACAGATGGCCATCAGGTACATGAAAAGGTGCTCAATGTCACAAATCATCAGGGAAATGCGAATCAAAACCACGAAGAGATATTACCTCACACCTATAAAATGGTTGTCGTCAAAAAGATGAGATAACAGGTGTTGGTGAGTATGTAGAGAAAAGGGAACACTTGTGCACTGTTGGTGGGAAGGTAAACAACAACGTGGATGGATCTCAAAATAAATATGCTGAGTAAAAGAAGCCAGAAAATAAAGAGTACATACCATACGATTCAGCTTATACAAAGCCCCATAAAACGCACACTAATCTTTAGTGACAGAAAGCAGACAAGCAGTTGCCTGGGAGGGAGGAGAGGAGAGTTTATAAAGGGCAACAAGGAGATTCTGGGGGGTGATGGACTGTCCATTATCTTGATTGAGGTGATAGTTTCATGGATGGATATATACATAGGTCACATTGATCAAACTCTACACTTCAGATATGTGTGGTTTATTTTAGGTCAAATATACCTTAATAAATTCATTAACAACCATTTTTAAATGGCCCTCAAGTCAAGGACTGGGGTCCTGCTGCTGGAGTCTGAAGTCCTCAGCAGGCCTGGTTTGTGTGCTGCGTGGTCCTTAGCCCTTGTTTGCACGTTTGTATTGAGGGCATGAGGAGGCTCTCGCCTGACGGAAGGCAGGATGCCCCCCAAGTTCTCAAACTGCAGGGAGCAGCTGCCCTGCTCAGGAAACCTGGGCTCCTGGTTTTCCTTAGAGAGGGACTGATGAGCAGAATGTGCCAGAAACCCAAGGAGACTTGAGCCCTTTTCATCTGGGCAATGGTAGAAGCAACTGGTTGACCGTCCAGAGAAGACAACCTCAGGGAGTAGTTTTATCTGGCTCTGAACTGCCCAATGGTGAGAACCAGGACCGGGCCTGAGAACTACTGTGAGAGAATTATTTCACCTCAACCAAAGAAATCTCTCGTTAGTGGTTTCATCCCTCTGAGTGGCAGTAAGGTCTCCATCACCAGAGGCATTCCATTCTAGACTGGATAATGCCGGGTTAGGATTCTGTAGAAATCATGGGAACACTCTCAGGAAGTTGGGTTCCAGGACTTTGAGGGACCCTTCCAGCCCTTTAAATCTTTGATTTTCTACTTAAAATCTCCATGTATTCTGTGTGCAGTGGTTACTAGACAGGTTATTAGTACATTGACATTGGGAAGATTCCATAGGAAAGATTTGAAAGAAACACACACACACAGTCATTAAAAAGCCTCAACTTCAGGGAATTCCCTGGTGGTCCAGTGGTTAGGACTCCACGCTTCCACCGCAGGGGGTATGGGTTCAATACCTGGTCGGGAACTAAGATCCCACAAGCCATGTGGTGCGGCCAAAAAAAAAAAAAAAGGCTTAACTTCAAAACTCACTTTGCTGAGTGTTAGCCCTCATCACACTGCCTTCCACTAGAATTCTGGAAAGTTATTCTGGAAGAGATGTACCTGCCTCTAAACCAGATCTGGTAGCCTGAGGAGCAGATAACAGGAGTTGCTACCCCTATACCAGGAAGTACAGCAGGGGCTCTTCTCAAAGCTGTAATGGGAGACCAGCATTCCCAAGTAAACCAGCATTCTGATGCCCAGCCCAGCCCTCTGCTTCACGTGGCAGGAGAGGAATATTCAAGGGGACTCATAAAATGGAACCACTGCCCATCTCACGATGCTCAAAGCACCATGATGGCTATGACTCTTGAATGAAGCTTCCTGCAGATGTCTCCCCCCAGGGAAAGAGAGGGGAGGAAACTGATAGAAATTGATCATAAACAGGAACACAATTCTCTTAGTATTCCTTCAGAATTACTCAGTGTCTTTCAGCTCTTTCTGGGAATCCACATATTTGTGATAAAACAGGACAGGTTCTCTCTCAAGGGGAAGCTTTGGTTTGCGCGGTCTGAGGAGAGGACAGAGACCAAATTCTCCAGCAGCACTCTCGTGTTTCCTTCTGTGGCAACAATGAGATGATTAGGTTCAGAGGGCTGTTGGGAATCAAATCAGAAAAACATCAAATAATTCTAGGGCATTTTATTTCCTCTAATTTCCATTTATACCTGAGAGGAAATGAACATCTTAACAGCCCAAGAGAGTGAAACTGTCACATGCCATCGCCAGCGTGGGAGAGAGAAACAAGCGGCTGAGTTGAGGGGGGCTGAGGGGCGGCAGGCTCCCGCGCAATCTGCAAACACCTTGTGACAGCCAAGGGGGCAGGCTAGCTCGTCGCAGGGAGGCTGGAAGGGGTCGTTCCACCGGAACCTGTGTCTCAACTTTCTGGGGGCAGCCTTGGGGGCCCCAAAGCTCACAAGTCACAGGGCCCTCCCCCAACCCTCCCCAGTTCGTTTGTCCAGCGCACAACTGGCTGCCGGAAGTCTGCCTTAGTTTCCCGGAAGGTCCTACTAGAAATCCAGCCCTGCTCCAATAAGGCAATGGCCCCTGCCCACTCCTGCCACCCACCTTCCTCTGAGTTCTTTTCCAACTCTCCCTTCTCGTTCCAGGTGCTGGTGAGAGTCTGGCTAATAAGGGATGACCCTGAGATCACATTGTGGAGGTCTCTGTACCCCTATCCCGGGCTGTGTGCCCCCGGCCCCATCGGGCCTCCCTGGGTGTGATTCTGTTTCCCACGTCCTCTCAGGCTGCTGGCATTTCTTCACGTGCCATCCTTTGGGGCCAGGCTTGGGGGCTGCTTCTGGCTTCCCTCCTGTGATGGTTAATGTTATGTGTCCACTTGACTGGCCATAGGACGCCCAGGTGAAACGTTATTTCTGGGTGTCTCTATGAGGTTTCCTTTTTTTTTTTTTTTTTTTTTTTTTGGCCTCACCATGCGGCTTGTAGGATCTTATTTCCCCAACCAGGGATCGAACCCGAGCCCTGGCAATGGGAGCGCCAAGTCCTAACCACTGGACCACCAGGGAATGCCCCATAAGAGGTTGTTTCCAATGAGATTAGCATCTGCATCAGTGGACTCAGTAAGGTAGATCCACCCTCCCCAGTGTGGGTTGGCATCATCCAAGCCATTGAGGGCCAGAAGGCGAGGAAGGAGGAATTCACCCCCTTTTGCTTTTCTGCCTCAGTGCTTCAGCTTGAGTATTTTATCTCATCTTCTCCTGACCTTGGACTGGGATTTACACCACTGGCTCCCGTGGTTTTTAGATCTTCAGACTCAGACTGAATTTTACCATCACTTTCCTGGGTCTCCAGCTTGCAGATGGCAGACTGTAGGACTTCTCAGGCCCCATAATTGCATGAACTAACTTCTTTTAACCAAAATGTCTAACCTCCTATTGATTCTCTTTTTCTTGAGAACCCTGACTGGTACACCTACCTCCCTACCATGCAGGCCCATGTTGCTGAGGCCCTCCTGTTGGGTCTCAAAGCCAAGTTCTCCAGACCAGGATGCACACACATGGCACAGATACACGTCATTGCTCCCATCTGCCCTGGTTTGGTTCTGAGTCAGGTGTAAGCATGGAAAGTTACCAGGACATTTATTTCCAAAGCCCAGCATCGTATCTTCTCTTTTAAAAAATTCAGGTGGGGTGGGAGAGGGTTGGATCGGGAGTTTGGGATTAGCAGATGCAAACTGGTATATATAGAATGGATAAACAACAAGGTCCTGCTGTGTAGCACAGGGAACTATATTCAATATCCTGGGACAAACCATAATGGAAAAGAATATGAAAAAGAATGTACATATATATATGTATAACTGAGTCACTTTGCTGTATAGCAGTAATTAATGCATTGTAATTCAACTATACTTCAATAAAAAGTAAATTAAAAATAAATTAAAAAGATATTATTTAACAATAAAAGGATTATAAGAGGATAAAAATAAAAAGTTCAGGTGAAAAAAAAATTCTTGTGTTATCTCTTTGGTGAAATGAATTGACAACCAAAACTCAGGCTTCCATATAAGAAAGAGAGGATACACTTGCCAGATCCTGACAGAGTTATAAGCTGTTTGCACCGGTTTAGATGTAAGGACCTCAAAATACACGATTCATCAGAGCATCTGGGGTTGCCGGGTTCCAAGATGTAGGTGATCCTAGTGACACACAGGGCAGACTCCCAATCAAGACACATCCTCAGGCCGGCAGCGCTGCCCGCCCTCCGCTCCGGCGCTGCCCCTGCTCTGCTGCGCTCGGCCCCTCGCCGTCCCGCGGCTCTTCTGAGTGAAGGAATCACAGCCCTTTGAAGTTTTTAACGCAATCTGTTCCAGTGTTCTTTCACACGCATTGATTTCTTTGCTTTTTCATAATGTCTATTGAAAGCATCATAATCCTCGTGTTTTGTTATTGCTCCCGTGTAAAGTTCATCTTAGTTCTGAACCATCTCACACATTTTATAAAGGCTTTGTCTGTTCACTCCGGAAAAAAAAAAAAAAAAAAAAAAGACACATCCTCAGCAAAGTACCACCTGGAGGCGGTGGAGTGCAACTCAGCTGGATTTGGGGGAGCTCTTCTGGAGCCCCATATATGCCATTCCCTTGCAGTGGAGCATGCTCTGAGTAATCTTTCCTCTCCTCCTCCTCCAGGGGCAGGAACGGCATTTCCTTATACTTGAGCAGACCCCCTTTGTCTTAGAACATTCCGCCTTCATCTTTACCTGAGATAATAAAGCTACAGAAGATAAGATGAGGTTTCTGAGGTCCAAGGAGGAATTGAAAATTGCCCCCCCCAATCCTTTTCGAGGATTTTCCAGCTCCTGTCCCCGAATGTGTGTTGCTATGGTGATGGGAGGAATGGACGCTAAAACTGGGAGATGGTGACATCACAATGGGAAATGAAGGTTTTGAAGGTTTAATGAGTCTTCTCCAAAATGCACTCCTTTTAAAAAAGCAAGCTAGTAGGTGTCCCATGATCCAATGGGCTAGTAAGAAAATCTCCTTAGAGTTTTCAACATATAAATCTCTGTCTTCTCTGAGTGACCAAGAGCATCTGTATCAGTCCGTTTTTGCCCTGTCGTGCTGTAGCAATGGACGACTCCAAAATCGCAGGAGCTTATAACCACAAACTTCTGCTGCTTGGCTGAGGCTCTGGTCCAAGTGTCTTCACCATTCTAGGGAGGTGAGCAGAAGGGGACAGGCCATTTTCTTGGCAAAGGGGGAAGGAAAAGAGTGGGTAGAAACACTCACTGGTTCTTAAAACTTCTGCTGGGCCACGTTGGATGTCCTATCTGATCACATACCACTGGCCAAAGTAAGTCCAACAGCCCAGCCTGAAGCCAGCGGGACAGGAGGGGCGTCCACCCCTCCCATAGAGGAGGCACCAGGGAGGTTGCTGAAGTGATGGGCCCAGAGAGAGGCAGTGAATATGTGGACAGATCGTATAAACTACTGCAGCCCCCAGGCAGCCACAGTCACTTGAAAGGGGGCCCTGGTCTGCTGACACCGCATATCAGGGCAAAAGTATCAAAGGTACAAAATATTTTGAATCCACTGGAAGAAAACCGCGATATAGAAATTATGAGTCATTCAGAAATGTTCTTGTTGCAGATTGGTATACCTTAAAAGGAAAAACTGGTGCCGCTCAAACTCAGAAAACCACTTAGGGCCTTTCGAAAACCAAGAGGTGCCAAGGCATTTTGAAAGAGGCCATTAATAATAGACATGGCAAGTTACCCCTGACTTATTAAAAAAGAGAATGATTTTATAAATGAGGCCATTAGGAAGGATTTGTGAGATATTAGGGCTCTGAGAACTGCCTGAATAGGAGGGAAGGAGGACAGCTAGAAATCTGTTATCTGGTGAGTTTGCTAAAGGAAATAATGCCCGTGGTGATTCTTCGGCAGGCGATCATGGCTTCGCAAGGGGCCTGCCCAGAGCCGGGCACTGCCGAGGAAGGTGATGGCACCTCAGACTCCCGCTGGGGGTCATGTCTGGGTGGGGGAGGGGAGGCAAACATTTAGATCAATAAAAGACAACCCATGGGCAATGGACAATATTAGAAGTATGTACAGGGGCTTCCCTGGTGGTCCAGTGGTTAAGACTCCACCCTTCAAATGCAGGGGACACGGGTTCAATCCCTGGTTGGGGATCTAAGGTCCCACATGCTGCACGGCCCCCCCCCCAAAAAAGAATTGTGTACAAAGGGGCAGTTCCTTCGGGTGGGAGCACAGAGGGCCTCTGAGGGGCCCTACTACCTTGACCGTGTGTTGAAGGGACAGGCAAGCAGGAAAAGGCGGGGCTGGGAGGGGACTCAAGGTGAGGGAACCTCAAAGGCACTTGGATAAACAGGCTTGTGGTTCAGAAGAGAACCCGGGGTTGGGGCCATCCACGTGGAAGTGATACAGACTCGAGAGGGCCAGGCGGGAAGGCTGAGGTCAGGGTGTGGGGTGGAGAGGAACAGGGAGATGGAAAGCCAGGGCGAGAATCACCATGGCGGGCAGGAGGTGCCGGCAGGACGCCGGGAGGGGGAGGTGAGAGCGAAGTGGTCCTGGGACCAAAAGCTAGAGAGTCAGGCGGGATGAAGGGGGGCATCTGTTAGCTTTGAGGTTGAGGTATCACCGGGGACTTCGTTGAAGCGGATTTGGTGATGTGGCTGGAGCAGACAACGCAGGGAACTAACTGGAGGTGAGAAAGGGGGTTTCTTCACCTTGCCTGACTTTGTATTCCTCAGGGGATGGGAAAAACGAAGCTTGATTTCACACAAAAATTTCCAGTTGTTGTTTAGGGGGAACATGAAACAATGAGGGACGGGGTCAGGGCTCATGAAATAGAAAACGTTTGAAAGCTTTTTAACCATAGAGGGAGGGCGGCGGGGGCCTCGGCACCCCCAGGAGAAAGGGGCCTGCCCTGCACACGCACAAATACCCCGATGCCTGTTTCCCCATCCCCACAGTATGCAGATCCCACCGGGTCAGGGAAGTGGCCTGTTAATGAGATAAAATCTAAAAGCATTATACACACACACTTTATTTTATTGCTAGGCGTGTTTGTGTGAGGCAGTGATTTTGGGGGGCATTTTCTTATTTTCCAATAAAATTAAATAAACCCACATGAGCTTTGGTAAACAGAGCACAGTAAAATGAGTGTGCAGGGATGAGGGCTTGATGCAATTTTCTCTTACTGAAGTACGTTTTATTCCTCCCTTCATGCCCTGCCCTGCTGCAGACAGCATCGCTATTCCACCCCGCACAGTAGTATCTGTACCATGATGAATTGCAACAGCATCCCCTCCTCCTGGAACAATGGGCTGACTCTTTCGGAGGGGATGCAGGGAAGAGTGGGACAGGATGCTGTCTGTGGCCAAAGA
Source organism: Phocoena phocoena (assembly GCF_963924675.1). Lineage (NCBI taxonomy): Eukaryota > Metazoa > Chordata > Mammalia > Artiodactyla > Phocoenidae > Phocoena > Phocoena phocoena. The sequence continues at coordinate 14,164,519 of NC_089233.1, forward strand.
AATGACCAGTTTGAGATTCTGAGTCATGAACTGTCATAATTAGGAGGCAGGCAGAGTGCATGCTGCCGCTGCAGTTATTTGCTGCCTGTTCCCTGTGAAAGCTTTGGGAATTAAGATAATAGGCCTCTGAAACAAGAGCCGGGTAGGGCTCTACCTAACGGCCTGCACACAGCATGTCAGCAGCAGACAGACCCAGACAGAGGCACCCAAGGCAAAGGAGCAAGAAAGAACCTAAGAAGAGGGTCCCCAGGCCCAGGGGAAGGTGTGTATGTCCCAAGGAGTGAAAGGTGGAGAGAGTTTTATCATCTGTACAGGCTCCAGCTGCAGCATGGATGCTCACGTAGCTGTGGGATGACACGGGCCTGCAGCATGGCAGCCCTGGGCTGCTGGGGTCACAGGAGCCATGGGGCTGGCTTGGAGTGAAAGGAGCCACAGAGGGAAGGCCCCAGAGAAATGGGAGAGAAGTTGCTGAGCCAGGCCTCACAGGAGATCTTCCTCCAACCAGACTCAGCAGGACAGAAGAGAAGGCCTCTCTGGGTCAGGGATATTACCAGGAGAGGTGGCAGACAGTGGGCTTCCGCTAGTGATGTGCTACTAGATTAGCCAAGACTTTACTGCAACTGATAAAACCAGCTCCATGAACCCAAGTGAAAGACGTGACTTGTCGCTCCCCATAAGGGTGGCGCGTGGGGAAGCTGTGCAGAGGGACACCTGGATACAGGCATAGAGCCCTGGCAGGACACGGGCTCCGTCTCTCAGATCAGCCTCCGCAGGCTTGACTTGAAGAAATCCAGGGAAGGCCTTCCATCGGTCCCACTCACGTCCGGACCCATCACCAGACCCAGGGGGCAGGCATAGCTACTGCCCTGGTTCAGGGTCATATGACCAATCTCAGGGCCAGGAGGGGCAAGGGGAGACTAAGAGCATAGCCTCCACCAGACACTCCCCCATACAGTGGGTGAGGACCCGTGCATACCCCAAAAGTCAGGGTGTCACCGTGGGCTGAACAAAGAATAAATGCCCCACAGAGCAGCCCACACCACCCACTGCAGGTCTGAAGGACTTCACATCTCTCTGAATGAAGAGTTCCCGAGTGGAGTGAGCACTCATCACTGCTGCTCTCAGAACCACCAAATGGGCCGTGAGGCTCAGCTCTGATTAAGGGTGGCTCTCCTTCAGAGCCGGGGTGGTGGTGGAAGAGGTGGCGATCAGTAAAACAAAAGCGGGCTTTTTCAGAGCTCTGAATCTGCCCATGCTGCCCTTTGGCCGGAAATGGCCTTTACCTGCCTTCTTGCTCTGGTAAACTCCCATTCATCCTTGAAGACACAGTTCAAATGTCACCTCCTCCATGAAGCTCTCCATTCTCCAAGACAAAGCTAGTTTCTCAGTCCTACTCCCAGGTTCTAAGACTACTTTGCATTTAATTTGCTGATTTTTAACCTCTGGCTCATGGGTATTGCTTTTCTCCTGGACAGGGCAGGGACCAAGTCTTACGACGTGAAGCTCCTCTTCCAGCACCCAGAGCAAGAACCTGGCCCTCAGCAGGTGCTCCATACCTGTTTGGTGTGCTGGTGAACTACACCCACAAGATATATATTCTTTGCGGCAGGTGGAGCTGTTGTCCACCTTCTTCGCTCCTAATAGTACCTACCTTCCACACTAGAGGCTGAAAATGCCAGATGCTTGTGCTCTCCACATCCCTTGCAATTGGAGGTTGTCAACTGACCCATTTATGGTTAATAGACTTAAAGAGAAGTCTCTAAGGGGTTTTTCCCTTTTTGGTTAATAGAGCAACTCAATAGAGGAGAGCTCTCTTCCTCATCCATTTCCTTCCAGGCTTTGAACACAGCTGTGAGAGAATGTGATGCCTGGAACTTTGGCAGCCATTTTGAGACCATGGGGCAACAGTCTGAAAACAAAAATCAACATGTCCTAAAGGGTGTGGTGGAAAGCTTGGACACTGCCTGGGTCTTCGATTATTCATCCCTAGATTCAACCTGGAAACACCTACTTCCAGATTGCTTATACGAGACAATAAAAATCCCTACTGTTTGAAACCACTAGCTCAAAACCACTAACTCTGTTACTGGTAGCAGAGAGCATGCTGACTGCTATATGCTTTCATGCCATGACAGCAGTTCGGGACTCTATAGTATAAACATCTTTTTCCGTCTAGTACCAGTTTAGAAAAATGAGAGGACAAAACCACCTAAAAATCAAACATGAAAATATTGCCCATGTTTTGTTACCAACTATCAATCATTTCAAGTAAAGTACAGAGTGATCAATAATGTTCTTTGGCTTGAGCATAAACCCAGAGGTCAGAACTCCTGAGCATGTGCGTCTAAGCCACTTGAACCTGCTCGGTATGGCTCCTGTCCTTTGGGGACCATCACAGCCAAGGCTCTGATCCTGAAGAAAGGGCGATACGAATAAGGATGCACTGCCACCAGGGTAATATCTTACTCAATAAGATGCTCAAAGTCTATGAGTTCTGGAAATGCGTTGAAAAGCTCTGTGCTAAGTTGCCTTGGGTGAAAAAACTTAAGGCCAATGTGTACTTTAACGAGCAAGCCAATGAAATCATCTGAATGAGGTTAACTGCAAACTCAAAAGTCTGAATTTAGAAGCTGAGCAGGAGCCGGTCAGGGGGATGGAGGAAAGGATGGGATTAGAGATGGAAGCAGCAGCACGAGCTATTCCACAGGACCGGTGGTGAGGTGTGTCAGGCTGAGGAGTGTGGACTTGACAACGGGCTTAAAGGAGGAATGGGAGGGTTTTGGAAGGGACATGGTCAGATGTGCATTCGAGAACTTTCACTCCAGCAGCCTGTCTGGTGGCTAGACAGAGGAGGGAGGCGGAGTTTGGGGTGAGGCAGGGAGTTACAGCTCTGACCAGTGCCTGCCATTTAACCCCCCAGCCTGGAGGCAGAGGTCCTGCACAGAGCCTGGCATGTAGTCAGGCAGGAAAGACAGGCCCAGGCCCAAGGACAGCCTCCTCGTGCATAGGTATTAGGCAGAAGGCAAAGGCACCTCCTTGGTTTGCACTTAATGAGGCCATGACGCGTGGAGGAATGGCATCTAAAACAGAACCTCTGTAGCATCTGCACAAGAAACTCTGACCATGGAAACCGTGGAGCACGTGCGGTAAAAATGCGCAGGTTGCCAATGACCCTGTACAACCTTCCACGTGTGGCCACTAGACTACTAAGGGACAGTTGAAGGGAAAACAGCTCTTAGAGCACATATGTGGTGGCTTCAGGAGACAAATGCGCTGATGCAACCTGGTGCAATCCAGGCCCCACCTCAACCCTCCCCTCAATGAATAGTCTACCCCTAATCAAAAGACCCCCATCCATTCAAAGGGGTAAAATAAGATAAAAGGGTGAATCAATTACCCTGCAGTGGACTTCCTGGTGGCACAGTGGTTAAGAATCCACCTCCCAATGCAGGGGACACGGGTCCGATCCCTGGTCCGGGACGATCCCACATGCTGCAGAGCAACTAAGCCTATGCGCCACAACTACTGAGCCTGCACTCTAGAGCCTCTGAGACACAACTACTGAGCCCGCGTGCCACAACTACTGAAACCCGCGAGCCACAACTACTGAGCCCACGAGCCACAACTACTGAGCCCATGTGCCACAACTACTGAAGCCCGCACTCCTAGAGCCCGTGCTCTGCAACAAGAGAAGCCACCGCAATGAAGAGTAGCCCTGGCTCACTGCAACTAGAGAAAGCCCGTGTGCAGCAAGGAAGACCCAATGCAGCCAAAAATAAAAAGATAAATAAACGAACAAATATATTTAAAATAAATAAATAAATAACCCTGCAGTGCACCCCTCGCTCATGAGGACGCCCACATTCTTCTCTGTGTTCTTTGCCTCCATAACCTGCTTCTTTGTTTTCTTTGCTCCTCAGCCTCAGTGTGTGCTTGCGTGTGTGTGCGTGTGTGTGTGTGTGTTTCTTCTTTTGTGTTTTGTGTTCCTTGCCCCAATTCTTTTGGATGAGTTGAACAAGAGCCTGGAGTTTTGATAAGCTTTTCTGGTTATCAGTAGAAAGGGCTCTCAATAAACGGCCAGGTATTCCTTCTCTGATCATGTGTCCCCCCAGCACCGTGTGCAGGCTGGGGGCTAAGGAGAGCACAGCCCCCAGAGGAACGCCGCTGGGTTCCATCTGCCACGCCAAACACTCCAACTCCAAAGATGCAGCACACGCTTGCCAGGAACCTGCTCCCGTGGCCTCAGAGCTGCGCCTTCCCCACCTGCGCTGCCCAGCAGACTCATGAGGCCTTGCTCTTCAGACCTGAAGCCTAGTTCCCAGCCCCACACTGGGGCTCAGACTGCGGCACAAAGGCAGTGCTGACTTCTGGTCTCCTGGGAAGGGGCCGGGTCAGAGACTAGTCAGAGGAGCCCAAGGTCCTGGCAAGAAATGTGCCAGGTGCCTTAAGGCCTTGCCCCCAGGGATCCCTATTCTGTGCGCGGCAGGTAAGTGGCAAGAGTTCCAAGGCCACCCCGCACCCTTCAGACACCACAACCCGACTGTAGGGCTCCCCCGCTCAAGCCAGATGTGCTGAACGCCCCCAGTGCAGTGCTTGGGTGAGCTGAACCCTGCTGGCATGATCTCATGAAGCCCCTTCTGCCCCGCTGCTCCAGCGTGATGCTCCTGAGCCCTCCTCTCTGTGGCCTCACTTCCCCCTTCTCTGGGGGCAGATGGGGGGTGTGAACACGGTGAGACTGGCATTTCCTAATCCCTCCCTGAGCCGGGGGACACAGTGAGGGACATCCCAGGCCCTCTTCCTGCCTGAGTAGGGAGCAGATCAGGAAACTGCAGCTCCTCCTGGCAAGAGTGGGGAGGGGAGGGACCAGTTTCTGAAAAAAAAAAAAGTTCCCTTTTTCAACAGTCCAAGTGATTTTTTTCCCACTTCTTAGCCAGCGATCAGAGTACAAATCTAGTAGTCCTCAATGAGAGCCAGTTAATAGCTGCGCAATTAACTCACTTCCTCAATGAGAGAAAAGTGAAAGCGTTAGCTGGAGCTTCACAGGGTCTTGATGAGAATTCTCAGAAACTAGAGAAGGAATCACAAGATGTTTGCCTGCTCCGATTTTGCAAAAATACATGCTCCTGTCTCACCCGGAAGTGGATAGCTTCCCTCACTGCCCGTTGCAAACATACCTGCCTTAGACTGAGGTCTGCGGCTACTACAAGTTCTCTTTCTCTAACATCTAAGCTGGAATTCTTGGAATCGGTGAGGAGAAATCTAAACACGCTAGGGTTCCTTCCAAACAAGAGGGTCTTTTTCTCCAGAAAAGGCAGTGAAATTTACAACACGGTACCAAACAGCTTCAAAACCTAGTCATGAGAGTAGCGTACTTTATTCATAATGAATGAAAGGAAATCAGTAAAGGACAAAAACACCAAGCAGGCTAAGAGCCAACAAGATTAGTCACTGCCGACTTAGATTAAATCAACGGTGCCCAGGGAGGGGTTCATCAATTTGTATTTAAATAAAAAGTGAGAAAAGCAACCCAGCAAAGAAAAACAAAAAAAGACGAATCTTTCAGCTGACAAAATATGCAGTTTTGAATATATTTAACTCCAACTATAGGCTGAATTCCAACTTCAGGATCTTATTTAAGGAAAAAGCTTAGAGTCTGATTCTACAAGGTAGAAAACACATTCCCTCATACCTTTTATTGTGCTAATTAAGATAATACATATCCATTTATATGTTGCTTCATACATAGGATTTTTATATAATTAAGGGGATAACTACGATTTTGTATTCTGTATTTTAAACTTAGCGTTATATCATAAACATCTTCTGTCATTAAAAACTTTCACTGGTGCGAGCACTGCACTACAAGTATTGATGAGGACCCCTATGCAAGGGATGTTTTGCTGTCATCCTCTTTGGCTCACTTCTCACTGGCCTCTGGAACTGTTCTCCAGTCTTTTCTTGATCTGTCCCCGCCCCCCAACTCCCCCAGGTTTCTGTGACTCCACAGGCCTGGTTACTCTAATGTCTCCCCTGTTGAAGATGTCAGGGGACTTCTTTCCCTGTCCCACCCCTACCTGCTAGAGTTCCTGGAGACATGGCCCCTCCTCCTCATTTTATACTCTCTCCGAAGATGACCTCCGCCCTCCTTAAGGCTCCAAGTATAACCTACACCATGATGATTCACACATTTCTTCCACCCCAGACCTGTATGCCTGACCGCTGGCTTGACCTTCCCCTTGGAAATTTTGGGCAGTTCCAAGCCTACCTGTCCACAAATGAACTCAGGATCTCCCGCAGGCCTGGCCCTCTTCCAGTCTCAGCCTACAGAGCACCACCATCCTCTCTACTGTTCTCAAGCCAGAAACCCAGGAGTCATCCTTGACGACTCATCCCTCCTGCCTGCCCACACTCCCCCACCCCCATCTAGCCAAATTGTGGCCAGATCCACCAGTGTTTCCTCCTAAGGTCTCTTTCAAATCTACCCACTGCCCTCCATTCCAACCACCAGGGTCAGCATGCAGGGGCGTGCACTGCACGAATGCCACCACCCGGGCCATCACTTCTGGCCTGTTCTACAAGAACACCTACCAACTCATCCCCTTCCCTTTTGGTCTTTCCAGGCCATTATCTAACCCAAAGCTACAGTGATCTTAAGATGCACATCTAATCATGCTGTTCCTTTGCATAATTGCTCTTAGGGCTTAGACTGGCCTGCATCTCCCTGAGTCATCACTGTTATGTTCTCCTGGTTCCCCTGCGTGGCCTGGTCTTCTACATCTTCTGCAGCATTCTCCAGCCACTGAGGCCTTCCTACAGCTACTCAAATGTGCCACAACCCTCCCCCACGTGGCCTTTGAGCATGCTCAGTCCTCTACCTGCAGTGTTCTTCTTCCCCTGTCCTTAGATATCTCACATTGCTTTTATATCTACAAGGGATTCTGAACGTGTGGTCTCTTAGCAGCATTTGCATAACCCAGAAACCTGTTAGAAAAGCAAATTCTTCTGCATTGCACACCTACTATATCAGAAACTCTGGAGTGGGGTCCACAAATATGTTTTAACAAGCCCTCCGAGTGACTCTGAAGCATGAGTAAGTTGGAAAGCCATTGGTCCAGAAAGGCCTTCGTCACCCAAGGTTTCTTCTGAGCTTTTTGTTTTATTTGACTCTTTTTGGTATTTAGTATAAAGACCAAAACTACATAATTTTTCTCCCAAATCTCCATTGATTTATCCTATATTCCTTATCTTATATCCTATACTGCTTTTCATAAACATTAAGGTTTGCCTCTGTGCTTTTTAAAAAAAAGCTTTATTGAGATATATTCCATATACCTTAAAATCCACTCATTTAAAGTGTATAGTTTTTAGTATATTCAGAAAGTTGTGCATTCATAGCTGATTTTAGCTATTTGCATCTTCCTGTTTTCTTGGTGAGTCTAGCTAAAGGTCTGCCAATTTTGTTGATTTTTTTAAAGAACCAACTTCCGGTTTCACTAATTTTTTCTTTTGCTTTTCTTTCCTTTCTCTTATTTATTTCTGCCCCTAGTGTTTATTGTTTTTTTCCTTTAGCTCACTTTGAGTTTAGTTGTTCTTTTTCTAGTTACTTAAGATGGAAGGTTATTAATTTGAGATGTATCTTCTTTTTAATGTAGGCATTTACAGTTATAAATTCCCTCTAAGCAGGGCTTCCCTGGTGGCGCAGTGGTTGAGAGTCCGCCTGCCGATGCAGGGGACACGGGTTCAGGTCCCGGTCTGGGAAGATCCCAAATGCCACGGAGCGGCTGGGCCCGTGAGCCATGGCCCCTGAGCCTGCGCGTCCGGAGCCTGTGCTCCACAACGGGAGAGGCCACAACAGTGAGAGGCCCACGTAACCAAAGGAAAAAAAAAAAAAAAAATTCCCTCTAGCACTATATTAGCAGCATCCCATAAGTTTTGGTATGTTGTGTTTTCATTTTCATTCATCTCAAAAGTCTTTCCTAATTTCCCTGTGATTCCCTCTTTGACCCATTGTTTGTTTAGGACGTTGGTTAACTGCTATATATTTATGAATTTCCAAAATTTTCTTCTTTTGTTGATTTCTAATGATCTCTAATTTCATTCCATTGGTCAGAGACTATACTTTGCATAATTTCAATCCTTTTAAACTTACTGAGACTTGTTTTATGATCTTACATATGGTCTATACTGGAGAATGTTCCATGGCACTCGAGAATAATGTGTTGTTGGTGGAGCGTCCTATGGAGGCCTTCAGGTGTACTTGATTTATAGTGTTGCTCAAATCTCTTATTTCCTCTTTGGGCTTTGGCCTAGTTGCTCTATCCATTGTTGTAAGTGGCTTATGTAAGTCTCCAATTACTGATTCAACTCTGTCAGGTTTCACTTCACATATTTTGGGGCTCTGTTGTTAGTTAGGTCCACGCATGTTTAAAATCATTACATCTTTCTAGTAAAGTGTAATTATAAATAATTAAAATAATTACAATTTATCATTATAAAATGTCCCTTTTGTCCCCACTAACAATTTATTTTTGTCTTAAAGTCTATTTTTTTGATATTAGTAAAACCACTCTAGCTCTCTTTTGGTAACTGCTTCCATGGTATACCTTTCTCGATCCTTTTAGTCTTTGAATGTAAAGTGTGTCTATTGCGAACAGCATATAATTGGATTTAAAAGAAAAATACATTCTGCCTCTTTTGACTGGGGTATTTAATCTACTTACATAATATACTAACCCAATAAGGCAAGATTTGTGCCTGACATTTTTGCTATTTGTTTTTTGAATGTCTTAGATCTTTGTTGTTTTGTTACTGTTACTGTCTTCTAAATAGATATTTTCTAGTGTACCTTTTAAATTCTCATTTCTTTGTGATATTGTGATTTATAATAAGAAATATACATTATTTAAATATAAATATTAAATTATTAAATATACTTATTCTCTCCCAGTGCCTGGCATAGAGTTCCTAAAACCCTTGGAATTTCCTAAGCGATGACAACAATAACAACAACAACGTGTGTCTTTTGTTATGTTAATGAGGCGACTTTTGGAAAGCCCTTAGTAACCTAAGGAAGGGGACTCGTTGCCAGGGCCACCAACCAAGTGATTAGAGGGTTGGGAACTTTCAGAACCACCCCTGGACCTCTAGAGAGGGGAGAGGGGCTGGAGATTAAGGTCAATCACCAATGGCCAATGATTTAATCAATCGTGCCTATGTAATGAAGTCTCTATAAAAACCCAAAAGAAATCAGAAACTGACACACCAATGTAAAGCAATTATACTCCAATAAAGATGTAAAAAACAAAAAAACCCAAAAGGACTGGGTTTGGAGAGCTTCCAGATTGGTGAACACATGATCTGGGAGAGTGGCGTGCTTGCAAAAGGCATGGAAGCCCTATCTTCCTTCCCACGTACGTTGCCCTGTGTATCTCTTCCATCTGGCTGTTCCTGAGTTATATATACCCTTCTATAATAAACCAATAATCTAGTAAGTAAAATGTTTCTCTGAGTTGTGAGCCGCTCTAGCACATTTATCAAACCCACGGGAACCTCCAATCTACAGCTGGTTGGTCAGAAGCACAGGTGACAACCTGGACTTGTGACTGGCATCTGAAGTTGGGGGGCAGAGCACTTAACCTGTGGGATCTGATGCTATCTCCAGGTAGACAGTGTCAGAATTAGCTAAACTGCAGGACACCCAGCTGGTGTTGGAGAAATGTTTGGTGGTGGGGGGGGAAAATCCACACATTGAAACTGTGAGCAGAATCGTATTTTTTCTTACTATAACTTTCAAAATTTATTCTTAGTGGCTGCTCTTGGGATTACAATTAGCATCTTAAAAAAATCTGCTTTGGAAACATACCCACTTAATTTCAACAGTGGGTAGACAAGACTTGCTCCAATATACCTCTGTTCCCCTCACACTTCTTTCATGTCATTACTGTCACGCAAATTACATCTTTATACATTCTAAGTCCATCAATACAGTTTTATAAATATTGCTTTACGCAGCTATCTTATAAAACAGATAGGAGAGTTACAAACAAAAGTACATTTATATTGTCTTCTATAAAACTTACGTAGTTACTTCCGCCAGTGCTGTCTATTTCTTCACGTGGTTTCAAGCCTAACGTACTTTCATTAAGCCCTGAGGACTCCTCCTCGTAGGCAGGTCTGCTGGTGATGAATTCTTTACTTCTTGCTTATCTGAAAATGTCTTAATTTCTTCTTTAATTTTGAAGGAAGATTAAGCTAGGCATAGAACTTTTGGTTGAAAGTCTCTTCTTCCAGCTCTTTTAAGATACCATTCCACTGTCTTTTGGCCGCCATGCTTTCTGATGAGAAGTAAACTGTTAATTTTATTAAGGTTCAGTAGTTTCTCTTAACAGATGATTTTCAGCTCACGGCAAAGCTTTGGTTAAACTGTCGGAGTTCTAAAATTCTTTGATTTTAGTTGTTTTGCCCATATTTTCACTGTTTTAGAGGGAGAGTGAGTTCACTGAGGTTCTCACTCTGTCATTTTGGAAGCTGATCTCTTGTTTCATGTTGTTTGAATTATTTTAGACAACATTCTTTAATATCTTGTAAAGCAATTTTCCTTGAATAATTATTTTTCTAGAATCTTGTAACTATTCTTACCTGGCTAGTTTTTCGGCAGAATTTTAGAATCGCTTGCTCAAACTCCAACAATAACTTCCACTGGACATCTAGAATGCTACTTTTCAAATAGCTCACCTTCTAAGAATATTCAAACTTCCCCATCTCTTCTACTTTAATACTGCTCAGCAAACATTTAGTTTTTTTCATCCAGATTCCACTGTATTTTTTTCCCCTAGGCATTTAAAATTTTCTGCTGTGACTGTGAACTGGGATTAATATACCATGTTATTTTTTTTAAAATATAAAGCAAACACTTCCTGGGTGGCAGAGGGAGGAAAAACTGCTCATTTATGTGCCTAAAGTTAATGGAGTCAGGAGGGCTCATTCTGGTGGTGAGAGGCTTGCTTTTGTTTTTTTTCTTTGAAGCAACAGAATATCTTCGTTCAAATTAAATCTTGAGCAGAACCTCAATGCATAAAAAATAAAGGCAGCGTTGCTCGGTTGAAAAAGAGGTTGAGGGACAGTCCAAAGCCAAGCATGCACTGCCGCCTGCCCTGCTCCTTACGGCAGCCCCAGAGGGGTCTTCCTACAGCTGTGTGCCCAGTTAGCTGTCACAAACAGGAGCCCATCTGTGCGCTCCTTAGCATGAGATCTTGCTTTTTAATATTCTGCTCTAATTTAAGGTTTGAATAGAGATTTTCCATCTCTACTCAACGACCATTAACACATCTGAGCTTCAGTGAGCTCCTGCCTCACTGGCCTGGACCACTCCCATCTCTTGTCTGTCTCAGGGGTCAACAGGAGACTGAACGCATGCTTGAAGATGTGGTGACTTCAAGAACATCTGATTTCATCCTATGGCACAGAGAGACTCTATTACTTAGAAATAAATACAGTGCCCAGTTTTCAACTAAATGAGTAAGTAGATTATATTATTATGAACTTTACTTCAGCAGAGAATAGAGGAGGAATATAAGGAGGAGATGGGTCTGACAGGGCTTAGAACCACGGGACTAGAAGCATCTTTAAAATAAGCGCTCAAAAGAAAATGTGTGGTCCAAGTCTTCACAAAAGATATTTTACTAAAATTTTAGGATAAAGGAATTTTTTAAAATAACTATAATACTTCTTAAAAACTACTGGGTATTTAGTGATGTTTTCAACTAAGAAAAAACTTGAAACTTAAAGAACAGGTTGCAGAAAGTAGCTAGGGCTACAAGAGTGAAAGAAGATGGAAACCTGCTCTATGTGTAGTGATGAGAGGCTTAAACACTTACTTTTCACACCAAAAACAAATTGTACTCATTGTTTCACTAATTTGTGAGACTAATTTGTGAGACTAATTATTCAGTGACATCATACAACAATTCCTCTTACAGAAGAAGAGAGATTTTACTCTAATCCAGCTCACATACTACTTTCTATGGCAATCTGTATGGGAATGGAATGAGATCTAGTACAGTTTTAGATCCAAATCAGTTTCTAAAGAGTTGGTACTAAATGAATATTTAAAGAAATCTATGTAGTATTTAAAATAATTGAGAAAAAATAAAAAATAATTGAGAATTATGACAAATTACTTTCAGGAAGTGTTATCTTAAGATGTAAGAAAGGGATGAAGATCTTAGAGGAAGCAGATACACTGACCTCAGGGTAGTACAACTGACAAAGGCCAACAGCCCATGACAGGGGAAAAGGAACAGAAATTCACTCTGCACGACACTCCCATGGTTGGCATTCTAGGCAGTCTTCCTAATTATAATTCAAAACTAACAAAGGTTGTGTACTTCCCCCTCAAAATGATTTTCTTTCAGAAGTAAACTCAGAAAAGGGACTGAGTTCTGGAAAGAGACAGTGAGGCTGAGTCCCAGGCACTCAAAGCGTGGCTGCTGTCTCCTGAGCCTAAGGATGTGACTTGCGTCCCCTTACACCCTTCTCTATGTGAAATATAATTTGTGTAATTTGTCCTTGGAAAAATCACAGTGGAGTCTGAGAACCTTCTGGGGTAATCAGTTTGTGTCCTTCAGTATCCTAAATTCAGATAATCTCAACATCCAGATATATCCTTTGATTTGTTCTTTCTCTGATATCTTGTGTCCTTGGGATCAAAGCCTCTTTCGCTGGCACCAAATAACGCCCAGTGAGGAGTTTTGGCCATGTAATCCTTGGCACTGAAAGTTTTGGATCCACCACTGTCTTCATATTCCTGGATGAGCTCCTGGAAGCGGCTGTAATCAATCCACGTCCACCATTCTCTGCCAATCTTAAACTGGCAAGAAAAAAAGTAGTCAGGTCAGAACTCAAAACACCCATAAAAAATGTCAAGTAAGCATCAAAAAATCAAAAATGAGCCTGATACTTTTCCCCTATCATGTTAAAGAAAATTCTTTTGCGCTCCAGACATGGTTCCGTATCAAAGCAGAATGTTCTATACACAGTCAAAGGAGAGTTTCTTTTCCCTTAGGACCACTTCCGTGCTGGACCCGGAAGACCCAGTCGCTGAATAAAGAATACATCCTAGAACTGAAAGTCAAGGATGTGTTTATCTTGAGCAGTATCACTGGAAGGAGATTAATGAAGTTTTCGGCATTATCATGTGTCAAGCTAATTCAGATTCCTCTTGTTGCCAGTTTTCCCTGGTATGAATTTTCATGCTTGTGTTAGCAGCACCTAGTGGAATCCCTTTATTACTAAATTTTGCTTGAGTTATTAGTGAAGCTTTAATTGATGACTTTCTAATTCTGAAACGCTAACTTAATGACTCAAACTAGCCCTTTTAGCCTAATGTGAATACAATATCTCATTAACGGAAAGCCCTGTTAAGAATTTCAATTCAATAAAGGGGAATAATCCAATTTGTACTCTTTTAAGAAAATTGCTTCTCAAAAGTCACTGTAGAATAATGATCACGAATGAAGAAAAGACAATGTAAGTTGAGGAGGCTCTGAAGGAACTACAAATTGAACTGTGAAGGCTTTTAATTCAAAGCAACCACTTGGCATTCAATCGTGTAAATGTATAATACGTTGATATTTGATTTATAAATAGACAAATCTTTGTTATGCCACCGTTTTTTAAAAAAACCTGATTATGAACCAAGGTAAGTAACAATTTCATGTCCTAGCTGAGAAAAATATTGAAAATATTTAGGTTCCTGGATTTAGAATATTAAAATATGCTGTATTTAAATAACATCTAATTTTTTACCCAACAGCTAGGAGCTTTCTAAGGGAAAAGATGCCACATAAATGGGAAAGTTTAGTCTACCTATGAATCATGAAAAATTTTCTTCTAATAAGACCATTCCTTGAAAAGTTGCCCTAAGAGCTCTATGAATTCTACCACTCAACATGTAAAATCCACATTCCCCACCATTTTCCCTCTCAAGGCTGACTGCTCTCAAATGTTCTCTACCACTAGGAAAGTAATCACTGTCATCCCCGGGTGCTGAACCTCAAAACTAGAGTCCAAGGTGCCCCTCCTTTCCCTGGCCGCTTACACCCCAAATATGGTCAGGCCTTATCAATTCTTCCTTAGCTGTACTTCCATGGCCACATCCTGCCACTGCCCTAAGGCAGGGCCTCACTTCTAGAAGTCGGCAACAGTCTGCCGGCTGACTGACTGTCTGATTCCAGTTTGGGCTGCTTCCAGCTTCTGCAGGCTGCAGTAGATGGCTATGCCTACAGCAGAATAGAGCACCACCACCTAGGACATGCCGTCTAAACGTTGCATCTCCAACTGGAGGCCGCTCATGAGCTACCCGCCCCCTCTGGTGACTCCTATGTTGTTACCTCTGTCTGATTAACACCTACTACTTAAGCCTCAAATCTCTTCATAAATGTCCTTTGCTCTGGGAAGTCCTCCTGAATCCCCTTAGACGACCGTGACAGTCCCCTGCCACAGGCCTTCACTGCACCCTGAACTCGCCCAACAAGAGCACGTTATACTTGCTTCCGTAGCCACTTCCCCCGTTCCCCCTGCATCCTGCCAAGACTGCTGGTTTCATGACTATTCCTGACGTATTATAACCTCTTCCTCCTTACCTCTCTTAATAAAGCTAAGTCCATACAATGAAAACATTTCCACCTGTTCTCCTGACATCTTGAGAGACAGGATGGAATTGTGTTGCTCTTGGCTCCACAGAATAGTGTGGACTCTGTTCACAGTGCACTCACGATAGAGGGCACAACATTCACACGTGACTGGAAGTGGGCTTACTTCCCAACCAGTGCAGGATTAAACATGTCATTAACTCGGATGACAGTAAAACAAGGCTGATAACAATGCCTACCTTTTATTCCTCCCTCCTACTAACATTTATGGAGTGCCAACTATGGACTTGGCCCAGTCACAGACAATTAAAAACTAGTTATAATATAACATGGTGTGTGCAGTGAGTGCGCTCTGGGAATGCACAGAAAGGTAATAAAACACAGCCAGCCCCCAGGAGTTTGGCCCCGCTAAGAAGAGTCCTCCTGGGGGTTCCCTGCTTCGCTTGCCGAGTTAAACAGATACCATGTTCTCCTCTTCCCTGTGTCTTTCCATTTTTGGGTTCAGAGCTCTAGGTCTGAACTCTGAACCCTCAGTGTCCACAATTCTGGTCTTCCTTTTCCCTCAAACTCTGACGAGAATCACTTGCCATGGATATTCCAAGAGGAACTAAAAGATTAGCTTGGACTACAGCAATAGAGTTAAAATCTTTTTTCTTCGCCACAACCTACAGTAAGAAACATATTTTACATCTTGATCTAGTATACACATTCACATACACATACTCTGGAAACACAACTTTCACAAAACTACAGGCAACGTATTTCACTAAAAACTGCCAGCTGCAACCCACTGCACTGATTTCCTAACTCCTGACGCAGCCTGAAGACCTGGGCTCCTAACTACAGAGCTCTACCCTGGCTTAAACCTAATGCAGCCTGAAGATCTGGGCTCCTAACTACAGAGCTCTACCCTGGCTTAAACCTAATGCAGCCTGAAGATCTGGGCTCCTAACTACAGAGCTCTACCCTGGCTTAAAACAGAAGAAATTAGTTGCATGGATATGACAACTATAAGCTAATATCTGTCAACTGACAACTCGGACTGCCAATGTCTAAAAAAACAAACTAGAAGACCAAGTAAATGTGACAGAAGGCTGGTGTATCAGTTTGCCTGGCTGCATAACAAAATACCATAGACTGGGTGTCTTAAACCACAAAAGTTAATTTTCTCACGGTTCTCGATGCTAGAAGCCTAAGGTGAAGGTTCCAGCAGACAGCCCCCTTCTCACTTTGGCTTCGCATGGCATCTTCTCAGTATGTGCACAAGCAGAGGATGCCAGTGGGGGCGCTCTGGTGTCTACTTATAAGGGCACCAACCCCATCAGATCAGGGCCTCACCGTATGACCTCATTTAACCTTCACTGCTGCCTTAGAGACCCCATCCCAAATATGGCCATACTGGTTGGCGGGGTGGGGTGGGGTGGTTAAGACTTCAACATAGGAATTTTGAAGGGACATAAACCTTCAGTCTATAACTGTAGGTTACTCTCAAATTAACGCTGAGCTATAAAACCCCTAAGACAAAACTGCATCCACACATACCCCCCTCTCAAGACAATGTGAGAATAATCGCGTTGAATAAAAGCTCAGAAAAAATCAAAATATTCCACGCAAAAGGCAGAAGCTAAAAGGGCAAACTAGTATGATTGGCACAAAAATAAAGCTGAAAGTTGGAGCTGCATAAACAGAGGAATGAAACCCCAAATCACAAAATTTGAGGTTAAGTATGCTGAGACATGAGGTCACTCTGCTTCAAGAATTCCTCAAATCCAACAGTAAGGGAAGAGGAAATCTATGCAGAATTACAAATAAACTCAAAAGGTCACAGATGATCTCAAAAATACACCACAAGCGCAATATGGTCTGGCCTGACTAGACGATGCCAGGCTGCTGAGAATGTGTGTGTGGTCTTGCTGGCCAGAACGGCCAGTTCTACAGGCTCCCACCACCTAGAACAATCAAACTGTGGTACAAAGGGCCCTGTTCTCATTACTTCCATATCTTTCACACTTGGAAAATTTCATTAAACAGAATGATGACAAATAGGTCCTTTATTATTTTAAATGTTCAATAAGGTTCTATTAAAGATGTCAGATTAAACACAGGCATTTGCTTCATTTCTTCTTAAAATCTCACTAAAATTACTGTAAAGGTATTTCTAAAAGATATGTAACTTATAAAAACAAAGAGGTCAGGAGAGGAGAAAACAGTATCAAACTTTTAGAAGCTTAAAAGATGACAGATAAGCAATAACTGGCTTAGCAGACCCAAGAGAGCTGAATCCTAAACCAGCAAACAGAAAAATCCAAGATTCAACCCAATTTATGCTTCAGAATTCCCCAAAGGCCCCAAACTGGTAGCGCCAGTCACCCCTGGAAGTGGGGCAGAAGAGGCCCCAACTCCCCCCCGCCACCAAAAAAAGAGCCCAAAGACTGGTTTACATTCTGACTAAGAAATTGTTAGAATCTCAACTTTCTGACCCCCTGGACATACACACAGCTGAGCACCTACCCAACCCACCCACCCCACCCCCCAACAGAAGACAAGAGGTTTATTCTAGGAAGACAATAAAACAGAAAATCTATGGACTATGGGACAGCAGGTACAGCGGAGAACAGGGCTGTCACACTGAAAATGAGAGATCAGAACAGCCCTACTCCCTGCTTCCTGACCCTTGGTGGCCATGAAGACTTCTTGGGTTCCCTCAGGAAATGGCCCAGGTAGATTTCTCTAAGATAAAGTCAAGCCCAGTCTACACACTTAGGATTCTCAGTACTCTTTTTAGTCTCACACTTAAATATGAGCAGACAACTGACGATCATCTGAGGAAAACTAACATGGAAGAGAGATAAAATAAACAAAAAGAAAAGAGTAACAGAGTAAACAGAGCCTAGGGTAGGGAGGAAATGACAAAACAAAATAAAAATCCAAACAACTAAACTAAAACAATTATCCTCAGAGAAATGAGAGATTACTGTATTCATTTTAAAAAGTTACACTATAAAAAGAAACACTCAAAGAATGAAAAAGACTTTAGATGTTAAAATGACAGAAATGGAAATGAAAGATTCTTGAGAAAGTTAAGAAGTAAAATTTTAAACATTTCCTAGAATGTAGAATAAAAAAGAAAGATAGAAAATAGGAGAGAAATATAAAAGAAAATTTAAGGACTGGCCCAAGAGACCCAATTTTTAAATAATAGGAGTTCCTAAAAGAAAGGAAAAGAAACAGGATAGAGGTACCTCAATGAAATAATTCTGGAAAAAATTTGAGAAGTGAAGGCCACGAGTTTCCAGACTGAAGGGGTCCATAATGGATGAAAATAGACATACTGTCTGAGGCCCATCTCAGTGAAATTTCACAGAGGGAAAACAATGGAGACAAAGGGAAATCTAACAAGGAAAAATGGTCCTGTACAAAGGATCAAGAATCAGAAGGCCTTCAGAGTTCTCAACAGCTACACTGAAAACTTAAAGACAGGGCTCCAATTGCACAGGGAAAATAATTTCCAATCTAGAATTCTATATCCAGCAAAACTATCAATCACACGTGTAGCGAGAATAAAAATATTTTTAGAAATTCAAAGTCTCAATAAATTGCACCTCCCACATACCCTTTCTCAGGAATCTTCTGGAGGATGCTTCACCTGAATGAGGGAGTAAATTAAAAAGAGACCTGAAAAAACAGGAACAAGATACCCCACACAGGAGAAAGCTAAAAGAAACCCCAGTAGGACAGCGGTGTGTCCAACGTAGGTGGGTCAGAAAGTGCCCCTGGAGAGACTCCTTTAAAAAGATGAACCTGATAGAAAATTCAACACATCTGAAAGTCTGAAAGGAGAAACAGATGATGGCAGAGAGTTCAAGAGTTGATTTAGCTCAAGAACATAGAACAGACAAAAAAAAAAAAGACAAATATTAACTCCGGGAAAACCAAAAAGTTGTGCCAGAAACAAATGGCAATCATAAAAGATTGCACTGCTCAACAGTGAATACTATTCATATGGTCATAATAATGCATAAAATTATGGCATATGTATGCTGGGAAGGTGGGAGAATAGGAAGTGTGTGATGAGAAAAGGTAGAAGAAAATTTAACCCTCATCTTCCATAATACAAAGTAAAGACATAATGAGCAAACAGAGAAAAGCAAAAAATCATCACTGTAGGTATTCTGTACAAATATTCTTCCACATGATACTGTAGTATTCTTTATTAAAAAATCAAATGATCAGCACCTTTAGGGAAGATCCTTTATTATATGTTATATATATATATATAAAATTCTATAATATAATCCTATATTATATGAAGATGCTTTATATATGTCACTTTATTTAGCTACCACAGTAACGTTGTAAACAGAGTTACCCCTATTTTGCAGATAAGAAAAATGAAAAACAGTAAGGCTGGGATCTGAAAACAGATATACCAGTACAAAGTTCAGGAGTTTCCCCAAGACCACTCCCAATTCTGCCACCAATTGCAAATTTAGGGGTTCCCAAGCTCACCTTCACGTTTGACAATTCACTACAAGGACCCACAGAATTCACCGAAAGCTGTTATACTCATAGTATGGCTTATTACAGCCTAAGGATAGGGATTACAATCAGCCATGGGAAGAGGCACACGGGCAGAGCCTAGAAGAGTTCCAAGCAAGGAGCTTCCCGACGTTCCCCCCAGTAGAGTCCTGGAACATGCTACCTTCACCCAGAACGATGTCTGACAACAGGCGTGGAGTACCACCAACCTGGGGAGCTCACCTGAGCCTTGGTGTCCAGGGATTTTAATGGCGTTTGTGCACCTAGACTTAGCTGCTTGCTGAGTGGCTGACCTTAGTTTCCAGCCTCTCTGGAGGTCGAGCAGGTCCTGTGGAGACCAAAGCCCCACCCCAAACCACATTCTCAGCATAGACGATCTAGTGTGACCCAATGTGCCTCCAGATGAGCAAAGACACTCTTGTCAGGCAGGACATTCCAAGAGCTTAGAAATCACCTCCTGGAAGCTGAGGACAAATGTCAGCCCTTTCTTTCGGTAAAATTAATCCTTTATTGGATAACCAGACCTCAAAGTCCACATATAGAGAACAAAGTAGAATAATACAAAAATAAGAATCATACATACCATTTTCGTTTTCATACTCTTAAGAAGAATTTATGTGATCTTAGTATCAATTATTTAGTAGTTGGCTCCTCCAAACATACAGTAATACTTAGGAACCACACAACTAGAAAAGCACTGGTTAAAGGATGGAACAGGAGCGCTGCCAGACCTTCTCAGAACTCAGAAGTTAACTGGGAAGGAGTAGAGGGAGTCCTAAGGTAGTTACAGGGAGAGTGACTTTGGAATACAAAAAAAAGAGTGCTACACTGAATTTCCAAGGTTTATGAATTTTGTTCTCACCTGTTGTAGCTACAACTGCATTGTTTGTTCTTTGGGTAAGAGGAGGCAAAGATCCCAAAGACAGACTTCAAAGTGCACCAGACTGCCTGTGACAGTGAGATGTTGAGAAGAGTTGCCCCCTTTTTCTGAGTTTACTGGTGATAAGTAGCATTCCCATGGCACAGCTGCCTGGGGAACCATTTTGAGAGGCAAAACTACAACAATGCCATTGAATTCTAGATATATCCAAGTGCAATTAAAAATTTTTTATCTGGAAACTCAGTTTCTGGAGTTTCAATCTTAATCCCCCATCCTGTTGGAGTAGAGCTAAGTCCTCTCAGTAGTGTCACCAAATTGCCAATTTTCTCTGACATTTTTCTGAAAGTAATTACTGGGAACAATCAGGTCTCTGATAAGAATGAGTTCCACATGTAACACAGAGGGGAAAATATTCAGTTAGTAGAGTTTGTTAGGAAAACACTGCATGAAACCCTAATGGAGACATACAGTTCCCTTCTTATTCCAACAGGGGAAGGTGTGGGAGGTGTCACTTTTTTTCATTCCCTCCCTTTACAGATTGTGAGTTTATATATCCAAGAGGGAGGCCTCTGTGATCAGTGCTTAATTACCTACAGGGCCTCAAATTAGGCAAAAACTTTCCCAGTGTTGATGATCGTGGTGAAGATTAAGGAGATGCTGCTTGGTGAACATGGGATGGGAAACTGCACCTTGTTTTCAAGGGACATTTCCCTTTCCCCACCGTGCCTGACTGCTCTGTAGCATTTGAGAGATGGTATAATGTAGTGATCCAAAGTAGTCTTTGAATTTTGAAAGATATGGAATTGAATTCTAACTATGCCCTATTTGTCCCTGGAGAAGATCTGTACTCTCTGGGCCTGAGATTCTTCCTTTGGAACATGAGGAAAAATAATATTTATGACTCATAAGACTTTTTTAAGGATTAAATGAATTAATGCATGCATAGTGTTATCAAAGTGACCTTAATAAATGTTACTGGTTGTTGAGTTTAACAGCAGACACTAAAACTAAGGAATAACACCAGACATCTCACTGATGATGAAAGATACTAGAAGATAATGAAAAGATTATGCTGGAAAACAACAAAATGATACCTTCAAAGTGCTGGAAGGAAATACCTCAGCTTAGAGTTTTCTACTCTGATAATTTATCATTCAAGAGCAAAAGTGAAATAAAGATGTTTCAGAGGAAAAAAAGACTAAGTTTACCACTTACGTCATCAAGAAGGAAACGGAACCCAGCAGGAACAACTGGGATGCAAGTGAGATTTACATGGATCCATCAAAACATGTATTAATTGCAGGAAAGAGTACTGGAAAGTCCCTGTAATTGTGCTGAAGGAGGACAGCAATGTCAATTAACTTCAGAATTAAACTAAGTAAAAACTTTTTTTTTTTTTTTGCCGTATGCGGGCCTCTCACTGTTGTGGCCTCTCCCGCTGCGGAGTACAGGCTCCGGACGCACAGGCTCAGCGGCCATGGCTCACGGGCCCAGCCACTCTGTGGCATGTGGGATCCTCCTGGACCAGGGCACTAACCCGTGTCCCCTGCATCGGCAGGCGGACTCTCAACCACTGTGCCACCAGGGAAGCCCTAAGTAAAAACTTTTAAAATATAAGAGTACAGGATTCTGGGAAGGTGGTGCAGCAGGAAGCATTAGGAAGACTTCTCTCAACCCAGACAAAAATTATACTGGCAGAATCTTGCCTGACATAAATATTTTGGAACTCTGAAGTCTACTGAAGGTTTGCAACTTTGAGGGGAAGGTTTGAACTGTAAATTGTAGTTAATTTCAGTTTAGACAGGCAGTAGCTACCCACCCCTCACTCCCCATGCCCACAGCAGGCGGCTGTAAACATGTTCCTGGAGCAGCCTGCATGCAGCCTGTGGGAGACAGGGTGGGCACTGAGGACCCTGTCCTCCAAACACTGGGGATCTGTCTTCTGACCATCAACTGCTGCTTCTGATCTCAGAGGTGTAAATAGATTAAATTCTGCAATCAAAAAACAGAGATTGGAAAAACGGATTAAAAAACCCATAATCCAGGGCTTCCTTGGTGGTGCAGTGGTTGAGAGTCCGCCTGCCGATGCATGGAACGCAGGTTCGTGCCCCGGTCCAGGAAGAGCCCACGTGCCGCAGAGTGGCTGGGCCCGTGAGCCATGGCCGCTGAGCCTGTGCGTACGGAGCCTGTGTTCCGCAACGGGAGAGGCCACAACAGTGAGAGGCCCGCGTACCGCAAAAAACAAACAAAAAAACCCATAATCCAACTATATGCTGTTTACGAGTGCTGTACTTTATGTCCAGTGACAAAATAGGTTGAAAGTGAAAGGATGAAAAAAGATATTCCATGCAAATAGTAACCAAAAGGAGAAGTGGCTATACTAATATCACACAAAATAGACATCAAATCAAAAAGAGACAAAGAAGGACATTATATATCAGTAAAAGGTTCAGTACAGCAAGACAATACAACAATTATAAACATTTATGTACCTGATCACAGATCATCAAAATATATGAAGCAGATATTGACAGAATTGAAGGGAGGAATAGACAGTTCTATAACAATAGTTGGAGACTTAAATATCTCATACTCAATAATGGATAGAACAACCAAACAGAAGATAACTACAGTAACAAAGGACTTGAACAACACAATAAATCAACTAGATCAACAGACATACATATATAAAAGTCCTAGCCAGAGCAATTAGACAAGAAAAAGGAAAAAAAGCATCCAAATAAGAAATGAAGAAGTAAAATTATCTCTGTTCAAAGACAATATGGTTTTATACATAAGCAAGCCTTCTCTTGAGAATCTGGCACTTGAGACTGAACCAAGTGGTGGTGGATGCTTGAGCTAAATTGGGGCTACAGCAGCCATAACAAGTGGTTTGAAAATGAAGAAGCAAAAGAAGCCATGAGAGAGGAAGGGAGGAAGGGAATAATGTCCTTTGTTATCTTCTAGAAATTTTATAGAGTTATAGTTTATGTTTAAGTCTAAGGTACATTTTGAAAGTTGTAAGATCATCTCAAAAGACACAGAAAAAGCATCTGATAAAATTCAACATCCGTTCATGATAGAAACTCTTAATAAATTAGGCAGGGAAGAAACATATCTCAACATAATAAAGGCTGTGTAAGACAAGCCCATACTCAATGTAAAAGGCAGACAGCTTTTCCTCTACGATCAGGAACAAAACAAGGATGCGCATTCTCACCACTCGTACTCAGCCCAGTACCAGAAGCCTTAGGTAGAGCAACCACGCAAGAAAAAAATAAAATTAAAGGTCTCAGAATTGGAAAGGAAGATGTAAAACTGCCTCTATTTGCTGATGACATGAACCATAAAAGAAAAATTGATAACTTTATTAAAATGAGAAACATCTGCTCTGAGAAAGGCACAGGTAAGAGAATGAAGAATCGAGTCACGTAGACTGGGAGAAAATATTTGCAAAACATATCTGATAAATGACTTGTATTCAAAATATCTTTTAAAAACTCTTACAACTCAACAATAACAAAACAACCAATCCAACTAAATAAATGGGCAAAAGATCTGACCTCCTTACCAAAGATGTACAGATGGCAAACAAGCATAAGAAAAATATGTTCACTCATGTTTCCATGCCATTATACGCTTTTCAAAACCTACAGAACTTTATAACACAAATACTGAACCTTAAAGTATGCAAGTTTAAAAAGTCATTTAGGAGGTCAGGGGAACCCAGGAAGAGGAGCAGACTGTGACAAGAGAGTCTACTAAATTACAAATGTGTGAAATAACTTCAGTGAAGGGGAGGGGGTGGAAAGGGCACTGACCTAAGTAATTTTAAAAGTAAGTGGAGCCTGTAAGACTAAAGGCAAAAGAAACTAAGCATAAACACTGTATTCTAGGGTTAAAAATTCTGATAGTGCTATATATTTTATGTATACTGGAATTGAACAATTAAGTAAACAGATGACTGGTAATAGGAGCTAGGATTAGAGTCTCACTGTTGGAGTGTGAATTTATAAATAAGCAAGGAGAGGAGACTAGGATGAGTCATGTGGTTACAGATTAGAGTCTGAGACATCAGTATGTTTAGCTTAATATAGATACAAATGGTACATATAGAAATATTTACCTACACGTGTATATACGAAGGTTAGGATTGATATATACACATAAATTTCTTTGCTCTGTCATCTAAGAGGGCCTAAAACAAACAACACCCTAGTAGCAACGAGCACACCTTCACCCAGATCTTGGTTTCTAACACCATTCTCCGATAAAGAAACCACAGATCCTGAGAGAAATGGCTGATTCTAGGACTGGGGCAGGAAATATACAAGATAAGCCTGGAGCTTCTTGTGGTGCCAGAAAGAAAAGAGCTCAAAATGAACAAACCCCGCCCTCCCCAAATACACACATTGATGGGGGTATGTAAAAGAAACACAGGAGCCAACTAAAAGAGCTCTTAATGGACAAAGCTAGCATAGTTTGGGCAAAAGTAATAAAGATGAATTGGATTATAACCCAAAGTTATAAAATAAATATCCATGAGCCTATATTGATATAAAAATGATTGAATAAATTAATAAATCGGAAGAAGAGACAAACCTGTGCAGAAGAATTCCAAATAATTTATGCAGATATTCTACCCTCAAGGATGTGGAGTATAACTCTCACTCCTTAGATATGTGCTGAATATACACTTCTTCTGAAGCAGAGGGGAAGGAAGAATTTTCCTACAGAAAGGGAGAGGGGAAAACAAACACTGACAAACACTACCACAGCTTGCTGATCAAGGTCAAAATCAAGGGAGCTTGATATGATGTGATGAAAATGGCCCTCTACCTCTGTGATCTTCCTCCTAAAAACCCATAACACAAGTCTTATGAGAAAAACATTGGACAAATTCCAGTAGTGGTGCATCCTACAAAATACCTCCTGACTACTCCTCAAAGTTATGGGATCCTAGAACAGAAAAAGGCCATTAAGTGAAACCTAAGGAAATCTAAATTATGGACTTCAGTGAATAATAATGTATCAATATTAGTTTATTGATTGTAACACATGTGCTATATACCAATGTAAGATGTTAATAATAGGCCAATCCAGGGCATACAGTAACCCTCTGTACTATCTTCTCAATTTTTCTGTAAATCTCAAACTGTACTAAAACATAAAGTTTATTTTAAAATAATAAGGAATTAAGTTTAAAAACAATGCTATGTGGATTCTGCAAGCCATGCATATAACCTACAACTTGGTTTCCACAGACAGTGAACCACTATAATTGGACATTACCAATATGTAGAAAGGACTTCACATTTCTGAACTCAAATGATCAAAGTATATCAGATTCATCATGGTCTTACTAGTTTGCGGACTGACAGGACCACAGCTACATTTAAGCTGCTAGGCTGGAAACCCAGAAACAGAGGGCTGACTGTACCTCCTTCTCCCAGCCAGCCCCTCCAAATCACACAGAGAGACCGACCCTCCACTCACCAACTATCTGTAGTCATCTCTCTGTCCCTCTAGCTCAACCCTGGAACTGGAATATGCTGACTTATTTATCTCAATATGAGTCTTTTTTATATTTCCTTTGTTCAAAGTCAGAGACACTCACTGAACTTTCTACACCCATCTACTCTTCCAGCCACTTAAAAAACCTACTTCTTATCAACAGCAGAAACTCCGTTATGTTTCTGTTTAGTCTGAACATCACTTCTAAATAACAAAACTGTTCTACACAGATATTAAAAAGTAATCATCCATTAAAAAAATATTCCACTATTAGAATTCAGAAATGCTTTGCCTGTGGTGTAGCATATGGCAATGAAAAGATCACACTGCACTGCAAATGACCACAGGGTATTCTGGGAATGGATAGAGTAATACAAATTATAATAAACTCTCCAGAGGCTAATTCATGTTGTGAAAACCTTGCAAATTTAATGCAGGACCTTTAAAGGTCAACTAAATATAGTCAATCCATGCTTGGGGTCTCTCTAGACTTTATTTATTTATTTATTTATTCATTCATTCATTCATTTACAATTCACCTTACATTTTGAGCTATCCTGGTTCAGAGAGAATTTCAAATTTTTGAAAGGCCACAGTTTGGGGATTTTAAATGCTGCACTTTCTGGCAATGTTCTTATTTTTACTAGCCAACTTTACTAGAATCAAAAAAGTACAGTACAGTAGGCAGGAGAGACTTTCAAAAGCATGAATGGGCATCAGTTTCCTGCTGCAGAAAAAACAGAGGAATGATGAATGAGAAAACAACTGGATTTGACAACTAGCAGGTTACTGATGACCTATAAAATAGCAAACTCAACAGTAAATATTCATTGAATAAATGAATGAGTAAATAAATAAGGAAGAAGGTAAATAGTTACCAAAATTAGCAAGGAAGATGGAACAATGTCTCTGATTTCAGAAGGCAAGACAATGAATAAGGAAAGAAAATGAAGGTGAAGAGCTTGTTAATTCACTAAACAAACACTGAGAATCTAATATGTACCAGGTACTCTAGGAGGTGCTGGGAATGACAGCCCTTGTGTTGTGTTCCAGGAACCCTAACTTCTTAGAGAAAACAGCCTTACAGATGTGCATATAGCTCTGAAAGAAGCGGTCCCCAAGGAGGTTTGTTTTACAGTTTTAAAAAGCAGAAATTCACCAGATGAAGTGGGGTAAGGAGGGCAGGTCTAGCAGAAGAGATACCTTTGGCAAATACACAGAGGAAAGAAACAACATGGCAATGCCTAGTAGAGGCCCGGGGAGTGGGCGTGAAATGAAACTGAAAGGACTTGATTGTGAAGGCCATTAAAACCAAATAAAATGTTTAGGTTTTTCTCTTGCATTCTCTGTAAGATGGCATGTGTTTCAAAAATACAGCAGAGAAACAATAAACTTGGAATTGGCAACAAAAACAATGAGGATGTTGAATAGTCAATGCCCACTCTCAATTATTTGTAGACTAAATGATCTGTTTTGTGGATTTTGTTTTTGTCTTTTTCCTTTGGTTATACTTTTTACTTTTTACTACCTTAAAAAGGCATTCATCTGCAAATTGCTAGCAATTCATCTGCAAATTAGGCTGCAAATTGCTAGTCTAATTATTAAATGGGATTTAATGGGGTCTGATTAGGATTAGGGTAGTAATTAGGATACCCTTTCCTAGGCATTCATTTACTACCCTTAAAAAGGCATTCATCTGCAAATTGCTAGCCTAATTATTAAATGGGATTTGATGGCGTCTGATTAGGATTAGGAAAAGATCTTTTCATATAAGTTCCTGAAAAACCTTTCCAGTAACACTACAGAGGTAGCCATGCAACCATACTGGGTGACACTTTTAACATAAGCAAACGAAATGAGTTTACGTGCAAATAATCTAATAATAACAAACAGTGCCAAGTGGACCGGTTATTACTGTTCACTGGGGAGATAGTAAACAAAAAACAATAAATGTCAAAACTGTCTAGTCGTAAGTCTTCTGTCCTGGACAAATGTATTTCTACAGCTAAAACCCCTAGATATTATATATAAAACAAACGTAAGAAGGCTCTGAAAGGTGGAGATAAGAAAGCAGGTTGGCTAGGGACCGCAGGACCTAAGGAACGTAGTGATACGTTCCCTGGGTTTTAATTTTGGCTCATATATCCTGGACTGGGCACGAGAATTCAGAAGCCTGGTTAAAGCCCACAATCTAGAAACACCAATGAGCACTCACAATTAAAAAAACAAAAAAATTAAGCCTCAGATAAACCTCAGATTAAGCCTCCCTAGCCAAAGGACTAGGAAAAGGGCAGCCAAGCAAGACAGAAAATTTTACATAATAATCCTAGGCCAAGAGAAAAACTGGTCAGCAAACACCTAGTGGGGATCCTAGACTTCCACATTCGCCCAGCTGTACTGAGCTGTACCCTCTCCCTCCCACTGCTGGGGAGGTGTCAGAGAAGGTGCAGTGGGGAATCCTGCCATCCCAACCCCCCTCTATTGTTTCAGTGGAGACCCTGTAGAGATTGGCAGGGTACATTAAAAAAGCACCAGCCAACTGTATATTGTCTCTAAGAGACTCACTTCAAATACATGATACAGGTAGATTGAAATTTAAAAGATATACAATGTAAACATCAATCAAAAGAAAGCAGAAGTGGCTATATTACTGTCAGATACTGTACACTCCAAGGCAAAGAAAATTTATAGGAACAAAGAGGGACATTACATAAATGAAAAACAGGTCAAATCCACCAAGACGATACAGAAATCCTAAATGAGTATGCACCAAACAACACAGTTGCCAAATATATAAAGCGAAAACTGACAGAACTGAAAAGACACATAGAAAAACCCACACTTACAGTTGAAGACCTCAACACTTCTCACTCAATAACTGATAGAACTATATAGATAATCAGCAAAGATACAGAAGAACTCAACACCACCAACAACCAACAGGATGAAATAGACATTTACAGAACACTCACCCAACAACAACAAAATGTATATTCTTGGCAGGGGCACACAAAATGTTTACCAAGATAGATAACATCCTAGTCCACAAAACAAACCTCAACAAATTTAAAAGAACCAAGATCATCGAGAGTATGTTCTCTGATTATAAGAGAATCAAACTTGAAATCAATAACAGAAACACAACAGGAAAAAAAAAACCCAAACACTAGGAAACTAAACCACAAACTGCTAAGTAATCCATGGGCCAAAGAAGAACATTTAGAGCATTAAATGTTTACATTAGAAAAGAGGAAACGTCAATAATCGAAGCCCTTATCTTAAGAAACAAGAAGCAAAGAAACCCAAAGTAAACAAAAAGAAGGACATAATAAAGAGAAGCGCAGAAATAGATGAAATTGAAATCTGAAAAATAGAGAAAAACCTATGAAACAAAAAGGCAGTTTTTTGTTTTAAAAGATTTTTCTTTTTTGATGTGGACCATTTTTAAAGTCTTTATTGAACTTGTTACAATATTGCTTCTGTTTTAGTTTTTTGGCCACGAGGCATGGGGGATCTTAGCTCCCCAACCAGGGATTGAACCTGCACCCCTTGCAATGGAAGGTGAAGTCTTAAGCACTGGACAGCCAGGGAAGTCCCCAAAACATGGTTCTTTGAAAAGACCAAGAAAATCAACAAACTGAATAAACCAACAGAAACAAAACAAAGAAGACACAAATCAACCAAATCAGAAATGAAACAAGATGTTGTACGGACATTGAAAGGAAAATAAAGTAATACTATGAACAATTTATTCACATAAACTTGACAACTTAGATGAAATGGACCAATTCCTTGAAAAGTACAAACTACCACATCTCACCCAAGATGAAAGATAATCTAAATAGCCTTGTAACTATTATAGAAATGTAATTCATAATTTAAAAACTCCCCCCAAAATATGCTTCTAAGCCCCGACAGTTTCACTGGAGAATTCTACTAAACATATAAAGAAGAATTAACACCAATTCCACACAATCCCTTCCTAGAAAACAGGAGGAAACCTTTCCCAACCTGCTTTAAGAGGCCAGTTATTACCTTAATACTAAAACCATAGACAGTGTAAGAAAAGAAAACTACAGACCTATATTCCTCATGGACATAGAGGCAAAAATCTTTTAAAAAATATTAGCAAAAAGAATTCAGCAATATATAAAAAAGAAATACACACTATGACTAAGAGGGGTTTATTCCAGGGATGCAAGCATGGTCCAAAATTCAAAATTCTATGTAATCCATCATATTAATGGGTAAAAGAAGAAAAATCACATGTTCATAGCAACAGAGAAAAAGGATATGACTTAATAATTTTATTGTGAATAAACACCCATTCACAATAAAACCCCTCAAAACACTAGAAATAGAGGGAAACTTCCTCAATTTGGAAAAGAGCAAGTATGAGAAACCTACA
The DNA here is from genome assembly GCF_963924675.1 of Phocoena phocoena. NCBI lineage: Eukaryota > Metazoa > Chordata > Mammalia > Artiodactyla > Phocoenidae > Phocoena > Phocoena phocoena. The sequence goes on from NC_089233.1 coordinate 14,194,511, forward strand.
GCTAACACAAAATTAAACAGTGAAAGGCTAAATGCTCTCCCCCTGAGATAGGAAAAAGACAAGAATGTCCGAAATCACTGTTCTTATTCAATAAAGTACTCAAAGTCTTAGTAAATGTAATTAAGTAAAGGAAATTAAAGGGATGCCAATTGGAAAAGAAGAAACAAAACTGTCCCTTTTTGTAGAAGATATAATGGTCTATGTAGAACACCCCAAGAAATCTACTAAAAAAATCCTGCTGGAAATAATAAGTGACTCAGCAAGGTTGCAGGATATAAGATCAACATACAAAAATTAATTCTATTTCTACAGAATTCAGTGAACTTGTGACAACTGAAATTAAAAATGCAATACCATTTATAATTGCTAAAACAGAAAAATACTTAGGTATAAACCTAACAAAGTATAGGACCTGTATACTAAAAACTATAAAATGCTCATTAACGAAATCAAAGATCTAAATAGATCATGTTCATGATATGCAAATTAAGACCCACTGAGATCTTGACAAACCTGTTAGAACAGCTAACCTAAAAAATGACAATACCAGGGCTTCCCTGGTGGCGCAGTGGTTGAGAGTCTGCCTGCCGATGCAGGGGACACGGGTTCGTGCCCCAGTCCAGGAAGATCCCACATGCCGCGAAGCGGCTGGGCCCGTGAGCCATGGCCGCTGAGCCTGCACGTCCGGAGCCTGTGCTCCGCAACGGGAGAGGCCACAACAGTGAGAGGCCGGCGTACCGCAAAAAAAAAAAAATGACAATACCAAATGCTGGTTAGGATGCAGAGAAACTGGATTTTTCCTCCATGGCTGTGCTTGACATTCTTCATGGCTGAGGTGCTGCGGCCCTCACTGCACAGCCTGGTGTCAGAACTCAGCAGATGTCTAATAAACACTTACAGAACTAAACTGGCCTGAATGAGATACGGTGACATTTATTTCCCCTATGTCCATGTTTACACTGGGAAGAGAGAAGAAATCTTAGAGACTGAAGTCAAGTATTGGTCTAACATAAAATTTCCCAGTTTTAAACTCTTCTTTGAATGGCGTCAGTGGTATCAAAAGATGCCCTGTGGTATAAGAAAGACCAATGGACTAGAGGGCAGAAGGTTGTGGCTCTAGATTTGGCTTAGCCACTTTATGAGACTTTAAGGAAGTCTCTTCACCATCTGATCAGTTTCCACAGGAAAAAAGTGAGGTAAAACGCATCTCCAAATCTCAGAAATGATATTCTAATCCTAAACCTCATATTATTTCTATAAATAATTTTCTACATACATTGTACATAACACAATAAGATAAGGTACATAAGGAGACAAGGCAACATAACTGAGAACCAACAGAAACAACAGATAACAGAAACAAATCAACAGAGATTTTAGATATTGGAGTTATCAGATACAAACAATGAAATAGCTGAAATTTCCAGTATTCAAGAAGATAAAAGCCAAGCTTGAAAATTTCAGCAGGGAACTGGAAAGGATACAGTGTGATATATCATATTTGAAACAAACAAAACAAACAAATTATTTAACTGAGAAACACACTATCCAAAATTTTTAAATTGGTGTGGCATTTAATAGCATATGAGACACAGCTGAAGCAAAAATTAGTGACTTGGAATACAAATCAAAAGAAACTGTCCAAGTGAAATAAAAAATACAATAACACATGTTTAACTGGAGTTACAGAAGAAAAATACTGGGGAAGAAGAAATATTTAATGAAATAAAAGCTAAGAAGTCTTCAACCAATGATGGAAAGTATCAATCCACAAATTTATGAAGCCCAAGAAGTCCCAAAAAGGAAAATAAAAAGAAGTTCACATCTAGACACATTAGAGCATAAAACCAAAGGGAGAGAAAAAGAAACCAGAGGGAAGAAAACAACAAACCACCTTAAAAGCAGCAACAAACTAACAGCTGACTTTTCATCAGTGGAATTTAAAAGACAGGGGAATATCTTTATGGTGTTGAAAGGAAACAAATGCCAACCTAGAATCTGATACCCAGCTAAAATATACATTTTTGGACAAAAACTGAGAGTATGCCATCAGCAGACCTCCACTAAAGGAAATTTTAAAGGGTGCTTTTTGGGCAAAAAGAAAACAGTCCCAGATGGAGGCTCAAAAATGCAAAAAGGAACAGAGAACAAAATCATGTTTAAAATGCAGGTAAATCTAAATAAATACTGACTACATAAAGCAATTAACAATACTGTCCTTACATTTATAATTAACATACACAACAATGACAGCATGAGTTGGGAAGGGAAAAATGGAGGTTGTGTTCTGAAGTCCTTGCTTTGCACAGTTACAGAGTAAAAGTATTTTAACACTAGACTGATTAGTCAAGTTTGCATGTAGTAATTTCTAGTGCACCCACTAAAAGAATAGAAAAAGTATATAATTCCCAGCCTAACTGGAGGAAAAATAAGACCTACTGTGGCTGAGAAAATGAAAGAAGTGCAGAAAGAGAAGGAAGAGGGGTTCCAGAAAAAGCTGGAGAGGCAGACGGAGACTGATCACATAGGACCCTAGGGGCCACATTAAGGATTTTGATTTTCATGCTAAAAGCAATGGGAGGTCAATCTAAGGCACCTAAGCAGCAGACATCTACATTCTATAAAGACATCTTTGGCTATGGTGTGAAGACCTTATGGAAGAAGAGAGAACTTTACTACCACTGTCAGGACTATTTCCAGAGCACTGCCCCTCCAATCAAATAATTTGTTTTTTAGGTATCTTACCTAAAAAAGTAACAATGAATAAAAAGATAGAAAATAAAATTCAGTTTTGGCTTTAATTTTTAAGATTTACTTTGTAAGTTAATTGTCTTTGCAGCTACTTTATTAACATTTCAAATACTAGGTAGCCTTTATTTCTTTGTTCCTTAATGCTCCCAGTACATATTCTTCTGTCTAAATATTTAAGTCTGACAGATCATTAGGGTCAGATATATACAATCTAATTGGCACCAAGGCATGAGGGCCTTTTAACCTCCTGTTTGAGACTAGACCACGTGAAATTTTAATTGAGTGATTCTAATATTATTAAATATCATTAACCTGCAAAGCTGTTCAGGAAGCCACTTAGGTTGTGGAGGGAGGAAAAAGTGAGATTCGTGTTCAATTAAGCCTGACTTTACTTGCCTACAGAGCATTTTTATAAGAAAAGGTAGCCCATTCTTTATTACCTTTTTGGTATTAATTTATCTTTACTGTGATATAATTCACAAACCATAAAATTCAACCTTTTAAAGTATACAGTTCAGTGGGTTTTAGTACAGTCACAAAGTTGTGCAACCAACACCACTAAATAATTCCAGAACATTTTCATCACTCCAAAAAGAAATCCCATACCTATTAGCAGTCACTTCCCAGTCTGCTCTTCCCCCAATTTCCAACAACCACTAAACCACATTCTATCTCTAAGGATTTACCTATTCTGGACATTTCATATAAATGGAATCATACATTATGTAGTCTTTTGTGTCGATTTTTCATCTAGAATAATGATTTCAAGGTTCAACCATGTCCCCTTTTTTAAAAAGCACTTTTAAATGGAAAGTTTGAACAGGAAACTAGGCAGAGGAGTAAAACAAACCTCTGTGCACCCATCATCTAGCCTCAACAACCCTCAACCCGTCTACACACCCACATACTTCTTACTTCGTATCATTTTGAATCAAATCCCAGACACTATATTGTTTCTGTATAAATATTTCAGTAAGGACATATCATTATGATCGCTACTCGAACACTGGCCTTCTGATTGGGTTGTTTTTTTTTAATGGCCTACCTCTACTAAAAACTGAATTTCTCCTTTGCTAGGCATTATTTACTTAAAAAATACATTAGATTCAGGCACTCATTCTGTCTAATAAAAACACTAAAAGGGAAAAAGGAAAACCAAAATCCCAGAAATATTTCTGCAGAGGCCAAGATTCAAAGTGATCTAAAATTTGATAAACACCTCAATATTTCTTCTGACAGTCAGAAACACTCATATGGGGGTTGTTTACTATTTTCACTTTCCCTTGTCATTCTGGGAAAGGACTAGAGGTTATTACAAGGGTGTTTTGTTTTGTTTCTCAGTACACACCAATTACAAGCCAGAAAGCACTTCAGGTGCCTTGGTGAGGGCTGAAAACAAAGAAATCTCAGGCAGAAAAGACAGTTTATGAGTCCAACAGACTGAATTCAGGGCTTTCTTAATGTTTGTTTTAGGAAAGGTAGCAAACAAGTAGCTATTCATTATAATAAGGTGAGGGGAAAATAAAGAGAAAAGAGAGCAGGAAGGACAAGGGTAATGGAAGAATACATACTTGACTGGTTCTTACCTTCTTGTGAGCTATCAGGAGGCAGTTGGAATGTTCGTGTTCACAAGCAATTTCATAGTCGGGGATCAGATCCACCAACTCACAGACAAAGCGCACCACTTCTTCGTGCCAGGGCACGTTGGCCATGGTAAGACTGCTTGCCGAACTCTCTCCACAGTAGGTAACACCCTGTGGAAACATTACAACAGTTAGAGACAGTTACAGACCTATTTAAATGTCACAGAGGAAGAGCTTCAGAGCCAGAAAGCCTTCTACAGGTCAACCAATCCAAGCCAAGCCAAGCCAATCCAGATCCTCAAGTGAAGAAAGCAGTACAAAGATGATAAAATTTGCTTGGAAGCTCATACAAGTAACGAGTGACAAAGACAGCACTGGAGCTCCCAGGCCAGCGCTCTTTACACTCTGACAAGCCTGATGCTTCTTGGGTACTTGTGCTTTGTGCTACATCACCATCTACACTGTCCAGTCACAGTAATGTATCTGAACTAATAATACATCTTTCCATTCAGATTCATTTGTGCTCCGTAACAGATCAATTCTCATGGGATTATAATCCCCTAGTACAATAATGGAGGTATAGTTGACACCCATAACAATTCAGTGAATAATTTACTGACTGGGAAAATAAGATGAGCTCCTATTTTCTAGTATAATTTAGATTTGAGGTTGATAAACATTCTGTAAAGGGCCAGATAGGGATCCCTTTCAAATTATTCTTTTGGAATCATTCTAAGGAGATCACTTTGCAATGCATTTTTTATGTGGATATGTATAAACACAGAATCATGCCAAAATGAAAATACATGTATAGAAATACACATATATATACACACACACAGATATGTGTATATATATATATATATATATATATATATATATATATATATATACACCTTTACACACACCTACATGTATATACATGTATCTACCCCCTAGAGAAATTCCCATTCACTACAAATGCAGTAAGATAAATTGGTTTTTAACTCTTTTTAATTCTACCTGACAGCCCAGGTACGTAAGACACAAAAGTTTTATAACTAAGTTTTCCATTTGGTAAGTTACATAGTGATAAGTGATTTATGACTAATTTTCAATACTGACTATCGTAACTTTGTAGGCTCTGTAAATACCCAAGAAATCAAACTTTCTTGAAAAAAGACTCGAATAGTCTAGATGTGCTACTAAGTAGGGAATAACTAAAATAGAATGAGGCTCTCTCTCACTCGCGCTCTCTCTCTCTCCCTCTCTCACACACACAGACTGGAGGGGATAGAATGAAATTAAATGAAAAGCCTACAATGAGCACTGCAGAGTGACCCTGACCCTACAGATGGCAGAGCTGGGAGGGGGCCAAAAACTCAGATGAGTTCTGCAAAACCCTCTACTCCAGATGGCTGTTCAAAGACTACTTACTGGTGTACTACACTGAGATGACCTTTGCTGAACATAAACTAGAGGAGACCCAGCTTAATTACAATAATCAAGAGAAGCTTCTCTATTAATTAGCTCACTGATTTACAGAATTCATTAAACTGAATTTGGGTTTTAGCTGAATAAAAAAAAGCAAATAATACAACAGTTTAAAAAATCTTTAAGAAAGCGTGGCTGAAAACTTGTACTAAACTTGCCCAAATACATGAAAATGATTTATTCATAAGTCAAATTAGTCATAAAAATGCACTTTACTTCACTTTAAATACTGTTTATGAGGGATGAAATATATGAACAACCATGTAGATACTGCTTAATTCAAAGGAATTTATTTTTTTAATAATACTTTTCTTAGTTATTTATTTATTTATGGCTGTGTTGGGTCTTCGTTGCTGCGCGCGGGCTTTCTCTAGTTGCAGCAGGCGGGGGCTACTCTTTGTTGCGTTGCGCGGGCTTCTCATCACAGTGGCTTCTCTTGTTGCAGAGCACGGGCTCTAGGCACGTGAGCTTCAGTGGTTGTGGCACGTGGGCTCAGCAGCTGTGGCTCATGGGCTCTAGAGCACAGGCTCAGTAGTTGTGGCGCACGGGCTTAGTTGCTCCGTGGCATGTGGGATCTTCCCGGAATAGGGTTCGAACCTGTGTCCCCTGCACTGACAGGCAGATTCTTAACCACTGTGCCATCAGGGAAGTCCCAAGAATTTATTTTTAATATTTAAAATGTTAGTTCATTGAAGCAGAGGTTTTAGGTAAGATCTTTTTTTTATTATTAATTTATTTTGGCTGTGCTGGGTCTTAGTTGCGGCATGCGGGCTTCTTGGTTGCGGTATGTGGGATCTAGTTCCCCGACCAGAGATGGAACCCAGGTCCCCTGCATTGGGAGCGTGGAGTCTTACCCACTGGATCACCAGGGAAGTCCCTAAGTAAGATCTTATATTCATGACAATGGCTTTGGAAAATAATATCGATTATTCAGCAATAATAAAGCATGAAATGCTGAGGAGAGATCTGGTTTGGAAAGGAAATGAGAGGATGATTGCCATAGGTCATCACTCTGCCTTCACATTATACTTCTCTATACGTTCGCATGATGCTCTATCGTTAACAAAGCATTTTCACGTAAAACTTCTCATTTTAGCGGGACAAAATCCTCCGAGGTGGGGCGTGTGGGTAACTTCCTGAGCCGACGGCGGAGGCCGAGCCTGCGCGTGACAGAACTGCCATGGGTAGAAACCGGCCTCCCTGAACGGCCTCCCTGAGCCCTCCCTCAGCTGGGCTCCTCAACACCTCCCTCCGGTCCTCCCCCTTCTACATGGCCTGCTTCATTTCATCGCACACTGCGGTCTACTGACGACCCGCCCAGACTGGGTTCCTGATCGCACTTGCCCCTGAAGAGTCTAAAGACGTTTTGCTTTCCCTCACATGGCAGCTGCCCGCCACCTTCTCCTCCCAGCACCACCTTCCACTCCCACCCTGTGTATCACCAGCACCAAGTTCTCGCCTCACAACTTTGGAAAAACAGTGTCCTCAAGAAAACAGACGGGTATAATGTGGCAACTGAAAGCGCTCATTCCAGAATTCCAGAGGCTGAGAGGTGACAAGCAGCCCCAAAGAAAGTTCCTGAAGAGCAGGACCACTTATGCATCTTCCTGTTTGCAGTGAAAAGCACAACCCACACCATCACACTGGTGACTTCTGGATGGACCACTCTGCTCCAGGACATGGGGGCCATCGGGTCTTTTTCATGGGCTGCTTACAAAGTCTACCTGGGGATTCAAAGTCTGTGGGAAGAGCTCTTGATATTCTAATTAAACTGACTGGTTGTCAAAAGACTCCCGGTATGATTGTTTTTGTCCCTGATAGTTTGAAGAGAAATGTCTTCATAAATTTTTGCAGCAATACATGTCACTCCTTTATCTTAAAAACGCTTCAATAGCTGTCCCCCCCACCAAAAGACCAGCCCACGTTTCTCAGCCTAGCACCTGAGGCCTTCTTACTGGACTGCCCCACTCCGCATCCAGTCTTTCCCTGGCTAAATTCTCCACCATCTCTTTGATCTTCGGCCAGGAACTCCAATCCCATCTAATCCCAATCTCATCATACCCTGTGCATCTCTCTTCTCAGATAACTGGCATAACTTTGATGTGTCTAAATCCTGAGCTCTTAGAGGGTGGAGGCCACACCCTATTATTCTCTGTACCCCCAACTAATCTGTTCTAAAGAGCAAGCCACATATTCCTCTATGAAATTAAACTCCAGAACTCTTTTCTGATCTAATACAAAATTTAATTCATATTTTTTCAAGATTTTTCTACACTTTAACGATTATGAACCAACTGATAATCACTGGTTAGGTATTGCTACATACATGAACAACCGGTAATACTCCCTACGTTTGTGTGCAGAAAGAGATTGAGACTATGCTAAGACATTTGTTTTGCAAGATGCATTCTGCAAGGATTGAGTTCTGTAGACAGTCATGGTGCTAATGCAAAGAGAGTTTTAAATCATTTGACAACAAATAATTACTGAGCACTTACTCTTCTCAAGGTGCAGTGCTAGGCAGAGAATACAAAGACGGTATTTCATTTACAGATGGATTGTGTTATGAAAGCTTTCCAATAAGGCAGATGTTTACAACACGAAACACATTTTCACAAACAAGTAAGCAAATAACGATGGTTAAGCTTCCCAGGCTAGCAAATATAGGTCTACTTAAGGCTAATGAGGCTAAAATACATGTTAATTTACAGGGAATGGAACAGAGAAATATTTTACAAGACTAACAGTGAAAGAAAAATCAATGTAATAGAGAAACAGCTTCTATTGATTCATTTTTAAATAATGTGCTTGATGGAAAGTGATCTAAACATTTACTGAACCCAGGCATATGTTACCCCCTTGAATTCTCAAAACAAGTCCATTAAATTGATATTAGTATTCTAATTTTAATACTGAGGAAATTTAGGCTCAAGGAGGATAAATAACCTGTCCCAGGCTAAATGAATACATTTTAGGAATGTATCAAAGCTTACACAACTTCCCCACCTGAGACTATGAGAGACCCGCCCTGAACCCTCCACATACACACACACACATCCAGGAAATCCAGGAAAAGGATATGAATGGATCCGAGAGCCTCAGGTATTTCACTAGCCCAGGGTCACTTTGTATTATCAATTTCACATCTTCAGGGCATTTATGTGACCTTGAGGTACTATTAAATTTTAACACCAACCCCATTTCAGGGTTAGGCCCTGGGAGACTTTTTCTTTTTACCAAAAGCATAGGTAAGGGATAAGCCTCCAAGTACCACTCTGTGTCAGTGGGTGAATTTTTTCCTAATTCGTCCTTTCACTAAAGGTGAAAGGGCCTAGTCTTCTGCCACATCCTGTCTCTACTGGAGCTGCAGAGTACCACCAGGCAATCTCCCTTTTTACAGCCCCTAAGGAATTCCCTTACAGACCTGACAGACTGACTATTCTCTCAAAAGTATGTTTACCATAACATTTACTTCTAAGTGTTTGCTTTTGGAGGAATCTGAGGTTATCTTAGGCTGCCATATTGCTAGCTCTTACCAAATGTTTTTTGGAGAGGCTTTATTACTATTATTTTTAAGACGCTTCCATTTTAGAAAATTTTACTTTGATTAATAAGACAACAACAACAGAAAGCTGCCTTTTCAGACATTAAATAGTTTAACCTACTGAACAGGAAAGCGTGCCTTCTCCATTTACTGATTTCATTCCAATCATTTGAATTATAAAAGTAATGCATGCTCACTGCAACAATTCACACAACACAGAAATATGAAAAGTAAAGCAAGTCTTTCCTTCCCCTTCTCCCAAATCGTACACTGTTAATGATTTGATATGTATCCTTCCATACTTTTCTTATATAAATGTATCTAAACATATACTGTTAAAAATTTGATCAAGTAATAATTATTCTATAACTCATTTTGTTTCTTAATAGTATACTATTTTCTGTAAACTTCCCTTTTCCTACTTCAGTTTAAGAGAAAGATACTTCATTAACTTGCTGGACAAATGAGAGATGAATTTAATAAACCATGTGATCCTCAAAGGCCCAGGTACTTGATATTACAGGTCTCCTACCAGAGACAATTGATCATCCCACGCTTTCCCCTGATACACACAAACTGTTGTCTATTACCTTATATTTTATAATTTAAATAAGACATTTAAAATTGTGATTAGATTACACACTTCTCCAAGATTTTTCAATTAAAAAATTCTCTCAAAGTAGTTCATTTTACTTCGGTAGATTTTGCCTTGTTCAATAAGACATCCATCTCCCAAACAGCATATCTAAATTTAGAAAACAAATTTGTACCTATGATGCTTTGACGAGGCCTGGCACATAAAGACAGCTCAGAAATATTTGTTAAATGCAGGGATAAAATAGTAAAATGGAAATCTTGTTTGAAAGAAACTATGTCATTATAACATCTCAGCTATAAGTAGAAGGCTTCATCTGTTTCCTAGTTATGTTAATAGTTTGTCCGACTACAAAATGCCCATCAGAGAATTACACTGTTTACAAAGTAGCCATCTTTCTTTAAAATTTGGTTGATTCATTTCAGATTACAAAATACCTTCTTCATTATAGGAAACATGACTGCAAAGAAAGAAGGAGAAAAAAAGGTGACAGTGCGATCCAGCCAAGTTAATAATAGAGGTTTTACTGCAGCATAATTTGAAGCAGCATTCTTTAATAGCTAAACCATAAATTAAAACACCACTCATCTCTGATGTTGGCAAGGTTTCCTTAAGCCAATGCATATATTTAAAGTGTAGCTTGTCTCTTTGCATCATTAGAGTTCTCGCCAAGAGTAGCCTTTTGAAATTAAGAGCAATTTTAAAAGAAAAGTGTCTTGACCTCACTAGAGGCTGCTACACACTCAGCAATATTTCATCTGCTCCTCTCACCTCCCCATCCGTCCAGAGGAACGTAATGCAGAACGCTGAACTTAGTAAAAAACGGCTGTAAAGCTGAAATATGCTCTGATGTGACAGAGTGCATCCAGCTTCATAAACATAAACTGAAGAGTGGAGCTTTGAGAGATTGGGTTAATTTTCTGGTCACTTTCTCTCATTCTGTGTATTCTTAGTTGTCCAAGAAAGCTGTCTGCCTCTGAAAACTCTATAGCTGATGACTTCCAAATCATTACTGCCGGGCCTGTCTTATCCCCGGAACGCCAGGCTTATAGAACCTGTGGCTTCTTTGAACCTACACTTGGATTATTTAAAAGCTATCTCAAAGTATTAAGGTCAACATAGAACTCATGCAATTACTCCCTAAATTTGCCTCCCTTCTCCACTGGTCTTTTCCATCTCAGCAAACTGTTCCACATCCACACGATTGCTTAAGTCAAAAACCCAGGTGCTATTCTTGATTCTTTTTGTTCTTTCATACCCTACATGTCATCTAACAACAAGTTCTGTTGGATCTACTCCCAAAATATATCACAAATGCACCCAGTCCTCTCCAATGACCTTCCCCACGCCATCACATCTCTTGCTTGGCAAAAGTTTTGTTACCGGTCTACCTACTTCTACTACTGCCCTCTATAATCCACTCATGGCAATGGCAGGGTGATCTTTCAAAACCATAAATCAGATCGTATCACTCTCCAGTTTAAAACCCTTTCCTAGCACACCTAGTATTAAAAAAAAAGCTTATCGTTAAACTTAGTATAAAATCTGATTCTTTTATCCATACATGAAAGGCCTAACAAAATCTGGCCCCAGCCCACCACTCTGACTCATCTTGTACCACAGCCAACTCCAACTACCCCACGGACATCATGTAGGACCTCTGTGGACCAGCTGTGCCATCTGCCCAGAATGCTCTGACCCCAAGCCTCTGCATGTGGTGCTGCTTCTTACTATTCAGTTATCAGTTTTTAAAAGAGTCATCTCCTCAGAAAAGCCTTCCTGCTTTTGAAATCTAAAGCAGCCAACCACAGTATCTAGTAAAACAGCATATGCGTTTACCCTCTGACACATCAATCCACTTACAGGTATCTAACCCAAAGAAACACTGGCAAAAACATGACAGTGACAACCAGACATTAAATGGCTCCTGCTGGAAGCATACACGACGACCAATGAAATAATCTTGAAATGCAATCCACACACACACACACACACACACACACACACACACACACACACAAACCTGATCAATCTTCTTTTGATCTAACTAACAATCCACGGGAAATCTAAGGGGCAGAGCAACATGCAATCACCAAAATCTAAAATATAAATATGGGGAACTAACCAGGATAAATGATCCATTTTTTCCAACAAAATAAATTACAAGGGGGAAAAAAAACACATGGAAGAGGAACTAATAGATTAAAAGAAATTTAAGAGAGAAATAATCCAATTCTGACCCTTATTTGGATCCAGATTAAAAAATACTTTAGACAATTGGTTTAAGAAGATGTGGTATATATACACAATGGAATATTACTCAGCCATAAAAAATAATGAAATATTACCATTTGCAGTAACATGGATGGACCTAGAGATTATCATACCAAGTGAATTAAGTCAGAAAGAGAAAGGGAAATATTATATGATATCATTTATGTGAGGAATCTAAAAATGAGTACAAATGAATCTACATACAAAATAGAAACAGACTCACAGACATAGAAAACAAACTTAGAGTTACCAAAGGGGAAAGAGAGGAGGGGAAGAATAAATCAGGAGTATTGGATTAACAGATAAACACTACTGTACATAAAATAAACAAGAAGGATTTACTATATAGCACAGGGAACTATATTCAACATCTTATAATAACCTATAATGGAAAATAACCTGAAAAACTATATATATATATGTGTGTGTGTGTGTGTGTGTGTATATGTGTGTAAATAAATAAATATATATATATATATATATAAAACTGAATTACTTTGCTGTATACCTGAAACTAACACAATATTGTATATTAACTCTACTTCAATTTTAAAAAATACTGTTAAAATAACTGGTCAAGTTGAAACCTTATATGTTCCAATATATGAGATTATTGTTAGAACTGTTTAGTAAGAACAGTATTCTGAATAAGTGTTTGAAGTGAGTGCATATCTTTTAGAAATACATACTAAAATAGTTATGGATGAATGGTATAATGTGGGGATTTGCTTCACAGGTAAGGGCAGGAAAATGGGTAGGAGTACAGCTGAAACACAAGCTAGTAATTTTTGAAGCTGGTAATGGATGGATGGGGTTCATTACATCAGTCTCTCTACTTCTGTATATATTTGAAGTTTTCCATAGTAAAAGTGTAGTTAAAAGCCAACCAATTACTCACTATAACAGTATTTTATTTCTCAGCATATTAAAGTTACTATGTAGTGAGCACTACATTCATTTTCTGTTGACGGTCTACCTCTCACTAAAATATAAGCTTTTTATATGTGAGAGCAAATGCTTAGTCTTTACTGCTCTTATCTCCAATACCTAGAACAGTGCCAGGAAACTTGATTAATATTTCTGACTGAATAATATAAAACATTCGGGACCTCCTGCAGAATTTTAGAAGATTGTAATTCCACCGTGGCCAGCAAAGCATAATGGGAACGTGCCCAACACTAGCCGGCAGGGGCTTACCTTCACCTCGATGAAGTCAGGGTTCCCCAGGGACACCAGCTTAGCATAGGCCTGGAGTTCATCCACGTTCCATGCTTTCACCAGAGTCAGCCTATAGACAGTACGTTGTTGCTAAAACAGAGGAAAACACAACTTTGTTTTTATCACCTAGGAAGATTTTCAAATTTCTTAAACCCATAGGTGAAACCTGGCATGAACTTCTATTTATTGAAGTTGCATTTTGTAGAAAGATGAAAAAAACGTAAACAATGTCATAAGACTCCCAGAAGCCTTATAAAGGCACAGATATTGGTATATTTTTCTTCTCTCACTTACAGTATCGAACACTAGATAAGACACCCAAAAGGTTCTTAACAAATACCCTGAATTCCATTTAGTTAGAAATAGTAAATTGACCAAACAGTTTTAGATTGGTGAAAATTACTTCACATAACCTTCAGGCTTTCAGGTATCAATTGCTCAAAGTTATTTACAGTAAGAATTTCTAATCACTCTTGTCCTCTTTCCTGCTTCCTCATTATTTAATGATCTCTACTTGGCAGAAAAGGCACATTGATGAACTGTCAATGTTGCCATTTGTTTACCATGTAACCAAAAGAGGTATTGATCTTCTGAAAAGCCATTAGACAACAGTCATGCAAGCCTTTAAAAGCTTTATACCTTTGACTTTGTAGCTCCCTTCCAGGACCCTAGACAAATTACTAAAAGTTCAAAGACTTATTCAAACATCTCAAAACAACATGATTAATGATAGTTTAAAATCTACAACAAGAGTGGGGGCAGAACCTGTGACTTGCCTTTAACCAACAGAATATGGCAAAGATGATGTGACACGTGTAGTTATGTACACATGATTACATCCATCTGTAGCAAGTTCCTGGGTAGTATCCATGCTGCTAAACCTCAAACCATGCTTTAAGTAGCAAGGCTCAAAATACTCAAGAGAAAAACAAAGTGAAGTAAGACGTGAACAAAATGATACCAGTCTCTCTCTACATGCACCCCAGTGTTCACAGCAGCATTATTTACAATCACCAAGATATGAAAGCAACCTAAAGTCCACCAACAGATGAACGGATAAAAATGTGGTGTGTGTATATATACACACACACACACACACACACACACACACAATGGAATACTACTCAGCCATAAAAAAGAATGAAATTTTGCCATTTGCAACAACATGGTTGGACTTGGAGGGCATTATGCTAAGTGAAATAAGTCAGACAGAGAAAGACAAATACTTTATGATATCACTTATATGTGGAATATAAAAATTACAACAAACTAGTGAATATAACAAAAAAGAGACTCAGATATAAAGAACAAATTAGTAGTTACCAATGGGGAGAGGGGAGGGGGGAGACGCAAGATAGGGGTAGGGGATTAAGAAGTATAAACTATTATATATAAAATAAGCTACAAGGATATATTGTACAACACAGTTGTACAACACAGGGAATATAGCCAATATTTTATAATAACTATAAATGGAGTATAACCTTTAAAATTTGTGAATCACTATACTGTACACCTGAAACATATAATATTGTACATCAATTATACTTCAATTTAAAAAAATGTCGGGCTTCCCTGGTGGCGCAGTGGTTGAGTCCGCCTGCCGATGCATGGGACGAGGGTCCGTGCCCTGGTCTGGGAAGATTCCACATGCCGCGGAGCGGCTGGGCCCGTGAGCCATGGCCGCTGAGCCTGCGCGTCCGGAGCCTGTGCTCCACAACGGGAGAGGCCACAACAGTGAGAGGCCCGCGTACCGCAAAAAAAAAAAAAGAAAAAAAGAAAAAAAAAAAAAGAATGCCAATCTCTCTACTTTTGCTCATGTCTGAAGATAACCTAGGGATGAACAGTATTAGGCAGCCATATCAGAAAATGTACTCAAAACTTATTTTTAAAATGCAGTGTATAATGCACAAATGATAGAAATCTTCCAGATTCCCTTCACATAGCTAGAATTCACCCAATGCCAAAACCTAACAAAAATGGTAGAGAAGTGCAGGCCAATCTCACTTGTACTTATATATGCAAAAATCTTACAGAAATTTTAGCAAATGAAATTCAGCATTATGTTAAAAATTCTAGAAATGCAAAGATGATTCAATATTAGACTATATATTATACAATTCATCACGTCAATAGCTCAACACAGAAAAGTTATACAATCATCTTATAGACACACAAAGACATTTCATATCATTTAAAGCCCATCCCTGATTTTAAAACAGAATGAACAACTGAAAAACCATTTGGTAAACTCAAAAATTAAAAAACACATCCTTAACATAAAGAAAACACTCTCCAGTCAATAGTCCATGTCATTCTTAGAGATGTAAAAATAGAGGCATTTCTATTTAATCAGAATAACAGCAGAATGTCCACTCTACTATTTTTATAAACACTTCCCTGAAAGTTAAAATCAAAGCAATAAGGCAAGAACAAGAATAAGTGGATAGGGCTTCCCTGGTGGCACAGTGGTTGGGAGTCCGCCTGCCAATGCAGGGGACACAGGTTCGTGCCCCAGTCCGGGAGGATCCCACATGCTGCGGAGCGGCTGGGCCCGTGAGCCATGGCCGCTGGGCCTGCGCGTCCGGAGCCTGTGCTCCGCAGCGGGAGAGGCCACAGCAGTGCGAGGCCCGCATAACGCAAAACAAAAAAAAGAATAAGTGGATAGTATACAAAAAACAATTACTTGCAAATGATATAGCTGGCTTCTTGGAAACCTAAGAAAATCAGATTAAGTAAAATTGGTCAGTTACCAAATAAAAATAGAAAAATGAGCAGCTTTCCTAGCATAGAGCAGTGGGGTAAATGTGGACTCTGAGGCCAGACTGAATCCCAGACCACATACTACCCATCTTTAACTCTGTCTCAGTTTCTATCTGTGCAAGATGGGAGTTTACACAGGATTAAAAGTGTCCATCTACATAACGCTTAGAACCATGTTGGCAGCAGTAAGTCATACTAAGTATTAGCTATTATATGCCATATGTATGGTACATATATACTATATGTACGACTACAAAATGCAAGGCAAAGAAAATTCTACTTCAACTCTAAAATACATCTATACAATACTTGATGATTATTTATGAAATAACATGGAGAGTGAAAAAAGTAAATATTTCTGAGACCATAAAAAACTAGCCTACATGGACAGCCATGATAGATTTCTAAATATAATGTAATTCCAATGGGAGTTTAAAATTCCTTTCAACAAATAAACTGGCAATGATACCAACAATAACAAAAGCAAGAGTTAGCAATGAGTCAGCCCTTACTATGTGCCAGCTGTTGTTGTGTTTAACATCTTAGCAAAGATTCCAATATTTGTCTCATCTTTGCAACAAATCTTACAAAATAGGTTTATTAGCTTCACATTACAGATATGAAATTGAGGTCTAGTGCTGCTAAGTGAATTTCCCAAAGTTACACAGTTGGAAAGCAGCAAAGCTGGGATACGAACCCAAGCAGAATGAATCCAAGGCAGACTCTCTCTCCTTGCTTAACCTTTTCAAATTGTGGAAGAAATCATACAAAGAGAAACATACATAAAACACGAATGGACAGCCCAAGGGATTAACACAAAGAAAATATTCATCACCCAGTCACCATCCATTGCTTTAACCCCAAAGCTATCTAATATCCTGACTTCAACATTAAAGTTTAGGTTTTTGCCTGTGTTTGCAATTTATATACATAGAACCATAGACTGTTTTGCATCTTGCTTCTGTCATACAACACTGTGTTTATAAAGTTCATCCGTGTCGCTGTATGTCGAGATTTGTTCATTTTCTTCGTTATCTAATATTCCATTATATAAATATACAATAATTTATTCAACCGTTTCCCCCACTGATAGACATCTAGATTATTTCCAGTTTTTAGTTATTATAAAATGCTGTTCTCTCTCGTAACACTAGAGTTTAGTTCTTCCTGCTTTAGGGAATTTTATGAAATGCGATTATGACATGTATTCTTCTATGTCTGGCTTCTTTCACTGAGTTTGATGGTGACTTTAGCCTCAGATATATTTTTGCTGCTGTTTAGCACTCCAGTATATGAAAATACTTACGTTAGTGAAAGTTGTTGGTTCGTTGGTTTTTTCCTCAGTTTGGGTCTCTTACAAAATAGAATTGCTATGACTGTTACTGTACCTGACTCCCGATGGATGTCTCTTGAATGTTCCTAAGAGTGGAAATGCTGGATCACAGGATGTGCAGATACTGCTAAATTGGTTTCCAAAGTCATTTCACCATACTTCCACCTGCAGTGGATCAGAGTTCCAGCTGCTTCTCTTCTTCACCAACACTTGTTGTTAGTCTTTTAAATTTTAGCCATTCCTGCACTGTCCTATTTTGTATTTGCCCGTTTACTGATGAAGTTGAGTATGTTTTTGGCCATCCTGATCTCTTCTTTTGTGAAGTACTTGTTCAAATGTTTTGAATATTTCTTTATTGGGATAGCTGTCTTTTTACTACTGGGTTTTTCAAATTCTTTATGTATTCTGGCTGTAAGAATGCTGTTATAATTGTATTAGAAATATTTTCATCCACTTGATGGCTTTCCTTTCTGATTTCTTCATATCTTTTGATCAACAGATATAACTAATTTTAGTACATTTACCTTTTATCTATAGCCTACTAATGTTCAGATTGTTAAGGACAAAGAAAAGCACTATGGGGTTACTAAAAAAGAAATGTCATTAGATTTTATTTCAAATTATCAAATTCACATTCTGGGTTTCACTGTGTCTGTAGGGAGCCTGCTCGATGGGATGGTTTTGGAGACTTTAAAGTCTGTTTAAAATTAGTTAAAGCAGTTCCTAAAGTCTATAGAAGAAAGTTGTGTTATACTCCAGTTAGATCAAATTAAAACAAAAACTGAGTACAGATGTTGCTTGAGAGGTGAGAGCTGGAATTTCCTTTGCAAAGGACATACTTAACACTTTATTTTATCCTTCCTTTAGATTAAAAAAAAGAAAGAAAAAATTGGAGTACAAACTGGATTGTATTGTAGTAATTTAATTTGAATAAAACCTATTTTTTCCCCCAGTTTGGGGATTTAGTTAGTAATTTTAATTTGCATAGGTTCTGGTCAGTTATTACTGCAGGATTTTCTGAATGTGGCATATTATCTAGTAGGGACAGGGTTAGTGTAATACTACAGAATACAAAAATGAAGATGAAAGTATCCAATTCAGGCAAAAAGTTTAGCTACTTTCTGTTCAGGCTACAATGTGATTTGTAAAATGTCACAATGAGATTTGTAAAAAAGTGTCAAGTAGCTGGCATGTTATAATTTCATGTGTTTTCTGTTTAATTTGAGAGTCTAGGATTTTTTCCCCCCCGTGGTAGTAACAAACACAATAAAATGGGAGGGAGGGGTGGATCTGAAAGTAACATCACAATCAATGTGCAGCTAGGCTATGCAGCAAGAAACCTAGACGTTAACCTCTAGAATTCAGACCAGATCTCTGTGACAGAGTTTAAATTGGGGTTTTAACTTATGTTTGTTTCTTAGAGGGAAGCAATACACGGACTGAAAATACTGGGTTGGCCAAAAAGTTCTTTCGGGGTGGTACGGAAGAACCTGAATGAACTTTTTGGCCAATTCAATACATGGAGTGAAAATTGAGGTCAAAATTCCAAAGGTAAATGTTAAATGCTTATCAAAGGGAAGTGAGGGAAAAAAGGATTGAGTACAAAGTAGAAAAAGTCTGAGTAGTTAGGAAGGAGGAGAGAAAAGAGGGAAAAAGTATAAGATGAGGAAAAGAGTACATAGTAGCAATTAAGCTACTGGGCTCTGGAGTCAGCTGTGTGAGCTCAGGCATGCTCTCTGTGCCTCTGTAAAATAGGAAGAGTAACAGTATCTATATCTCATAGTATTGCTGTAAAATTAAAAGAACTAAAACAAATAAAGAACTTAGAACACAGCCTGGAAGATAGAAAACTATGAATAAATTTCAGCTACCATCATCACCACCACCAGCAGCAGTTACACAGATTCATTCATTTGTTCACACAGATATCAGTTCAACCAACAGTTACCAGGTCCCACTGTACACCAGGTATAATACTAGATGCTAGAGATACAGCAGTGAACAAGCAACCAACGTACCGACTGTTGTATAATCTACATTTTATTCTAGTAAACGAACAAAACCAAAGTCAGAAAAGAAATTAGCAACAATGGTTAATACCAAAAGAGGAGAGGAACCAGGAAACCAGAAAGGTAAGACTCCACCACTCCTGCCTGGCTTCTCAAAGGGAAGGAAATCCAAAAAGGAGGGGATATATGTATACATATGGCTGATTCACTTTGCTGTACAGCAGAAACTAGCACAACACTGTAAAGCAACTATATCCCAATTAAAAAACAAAAAAAACAAATTGAATGCTGACCGAGTCATATCATGCTTGTCAAAAAATTAATTCTAAACTCTTTAAAACAAACAAAAAAACCTTAAAATTGAAAAAATCCCTCACTGACGACCATTGTTTGTAAAAGCAAAAGAATATGTATTGCCTCTACTAGAAATTGGGCAATGAATCTTTCAAAGTCCTTAGAAAACATACTTTTCTTAAAATGGCTTTAATTAACTAAATTTTTTACTGTTCGTGGGAGACAAAACAAAATGTGTCCATCTGATATGTCAAATAAGCAAAGAATTAGAAAATAAATTCAAAGATATAATTCATGATGCAGCCAAATGAAGTATTCTTTATAATCAAAGAAGACAAGCAGGAAAATTATTATAGAATTACTTCCAAAATAAATTAACTAAGTAACCAACCAAATTAAACTGTAATGAATAACTGAAAATGCAGATCAAAGAAAGAGGGCAAAGACAATGTTATAAGACTCAGTGAAGAAAATCCAACCCAACAGGAAAAGAAATCATAGAAGGAAACACATGAAGCCATTAATAGTGCTTACTTCTGAGGATGAGAAGTAAGAGAAGGGTTGTAGGTTTATTATTTACATTTCTCTTTAAAGACCTGTAGAACACCATGAAACGTTCAACATGTTCATTACGAAAATCTCAGGAGAGAGAAAATGGCAAAAAATAATATTTGAAAACAAAATGGCCAAAACTTCCAAAATTTGATGAAAAACATGAGTCTACACATTGAAGAAGCACAACGAACTTCAAGTAGGATAAACTCAAAGAGATGCACACTGAGATATATTATAATCAAACTGTCAAAAGACAGAATCTTGAAAGCAGCAAAAGAGAAGTGACTTGTCATGTACAGGGATCCTTGATAAGATCAGAGCCTATTTCTCACCATCAACCATAATAGTCAGGAGACAGTGGGATGACATATTTAAATTGCTGAAAGAAAAAACTATCAACAAAGAATTCTACATCTGGTAAAACTATACTTCAAAAATAAAGGAGAGGGACTTCCCTGGTGGCACAGTGGTTAAGAATCCACCTGCCAATGCAGGGGACATGGGTTCGAGCTCTGGTTGGGGAAGATCCCACATGCTGCGGAGCAGCTAAGCCAGTGTGCCACAACTACTGAGCCTGCGCTCTAGAGCCCGCAAGCCACAACTACTGAGCCCACATGCTACAACTACTGAAGCCCGCGCTCCACAACAAGAGAAGCCACCGCAATGCAAAGCCTGCGCACCGCAACGAAGAGTAGCCCCCGCTCGCTGCAACTAGAGAAAGCCCACACGCAGCAACAAAGTCCCAATGCAGCAATAAATAAATAAATAAATAAAGTCATTTCCAGATAAACAAAAGCTCAGGGAGTTCATCACTAGCAGAACTGCCACAGAAGAAATGCTAAAGGGAATGCTTCAGGATGACATGAAAGGACACCAGACAGCAACCTGAAACCATGAGTAAAGAACTGTGATAAAGGTAACTAAATATGTAAATGTGAAAGCCAGTATTGTTCTATTTCTGGTTTCTAATTCCTTTTTTTGTTCCTATGTGATTTAAAACACATATACCTAAAACAATAATTATAAATCTACGTTAATGGGCATGCAATGTATAAAACGTAATCTGTGAAATTAACAACATAAGGAGGAAGACAGAAAATGAGGGGCTTAAAAAAAATAACTTATAAGCTTTTGCACAGCAAAAGAAACCAGAAACAAACCAAAATGAAAATCAAAACTACAAAGAGGTATCACCTCATGCTGGTCAGAAGGGCCATCATCAGAAAGTCTACAAATATTAAATGCTAGAGAGGGTGTGGAGAAAAGGGAACCCTTCCACACTGTTGATGGGAATGTAAAGTGGTGCAGCCACTGTAGAGAACAGTATGGAGTTTCCTTTAAAAACTAAAAATAGAGTTATCATATGATCCAGCAATCCCACTCCTGGGCATATATCTGGGAAAGATGAAAACTAATTCGAAAAGATACATGCACACCAATGTTCATAGTAGCAGTATTCACAATAGCCAAGACATGGTAGCAACCTAAATGTCCATCGATAGATGAATGGATAAAGAAGATGTGGTATCCATCTTATTGAATGGATGGAATCCATAAAATGGAATATTACTCAGCCATAAAAAAAGAATGAAATACTGCCATTTGCAGCAACATGGATGGACCTAGAGATTATCATACTAAGTAAGTCAGACAAAGAAAGACAAATATATGATATCAATTACATGTGGAATCAGAAAATGTAACACAAATCAATTTATTTACAAAATAGAAGCAGACTCACATAGAAAAAAAACTTATGGTTACTAAAGGGGAAAGGGGAGGGGGAGGGATAAATTAGGAGTATGGGATTAAAAGATATAGACTACTACATATAAAATAGATAAGCAACAAGGATATATTGTATAGCACAAACAATTATAGCCATTATCTTGTAATAACTTATAACGGAGTATAATCTACAAAAATACTGAATGACTCTGCTGTAAAACTAAAAAATATCCTAGGGGCTTCCCTGGTGGCGCAGTGGTTGAGAGTCTGCCTGCCGATGCAGGGGACATGGGTTCGTGCCCCAGGCTGGGAAGATCCCACATGCCGCAGAGCAGCTAGGCCCGTGAGCC
Source organism: Phocoena phocoena (assembly GCF_963924675.1). NCBI lineage: Eukaryota > Metazoa > Chordata > Mammalia > Artiodactyla > Phocoenidae > Phocoena > Phocoena phocoena. Next base: position 14,216,981 of record NC_089233.1, read on the forward strand.
ATGGCCGCTGAGCCTGCACGTCTGGAGCCTGTGCTCCGCAACGGGAGAGGCCACAACAGTGAGAGGCCTGCATACCACAAAAAAAAAAATATATATATATATATAGTAAATCAACTATACTTCAATATAAAAATCCTATTAGAAAATTTAAAAATATACGCAAAGTGCTGGGAGGAGGCATTCCATTTTTAATATGTTCTTATGTGTTAAATACACAAGTATTTGTGGATAAAATGATACTATTTATCTGATTTGAAATATTCCAATGCTTCCCCACCCCCCAAAAATTGGGAAGACAGATGAAACATGAAATGTAGAATGCTGATAACTGTCAAAGCTAAGATCATGCTTACACGGGAATTCCCTCCATTATTCTCTCTTCTCTTGAATGTTTTAAAAATCCATAATAAAAAAGTTTAAAAATATGCAGTTATGAGTTAGAATTCTGTCACTTCTAATTAGGCAGCTTTCAGTGTTACATATTCTGGATGAGGTTATTACATCCGAGGACTACAGCTCTTAATTTCAACAATTTATCTTGAAAGTTGCAATTCAAGACAAACTCGAGTTGAGGCTGTGTCAAAACAAGAAAAAATGGTCTCCTAAAATATGGTTCTGAGTTACTAGTAATCAAAGAAATGCAAATTGAAGCAGTAATGAGGTACCATTTTGGCTTATCAGATTGGCAAAGATATTTTTAAATAGCAATATTCAATACTGCCTAGAGAACAGCAAGACAGACACTCATTCACTGATGATAAAAGCATAATTCAGTACAAACATTTTGGGAATTACATGGCAACATGATTAAAGAATCTGAAAAGTATCCAAATATGTTGATCCAATAATTGCATTTCTAAAGATTTTAAGCCTTTGGAAATGATAGAATTTGTGGACAAATACTGATGATTAAGAATGTTCATTCCAGCTTTATTTATAATAATGAGATATTATAAATATGTCAATCCCAAGAAATAGCTATATGTTCAATCCCAAGAAATAGCTAGATGATTTATGATATAGCTATTTAACTAACACTAAAGATGATTATTTCAGAACAGCGGTTATAAATTCCAACATGGCAGAGAAACACATTCTTAACAATAAGAGAGCTCAATGCAGATGTGATTCTCAGAAAGGGGAAGGAAGGGGGTGGGAGACCTGTTTTTTTCTATACCCTTGCTCCCACTGAGAATAATTGTTTTAGAAGAATGTTTAATAATGAGGGGTAATTTTTATGTAATAGCATTGAATTTTTAAAAAGCTAAAACCGAAACTGTACACATACCATAGTATTAATGACATAAATACATATACACAAAGGATACACAAAAGGCTGGGAATGAAATACAAGAAAAGTTGTGGGGTCAGAAAACCCGTACTCATGTGCGCGCGCGCGCGCGCGCGCGCGCGCGCGCGCACACACACACATTTTTTAATAGTACTGACTCTTGAGAATGGATCAGTTTAACAGTTTCTTGATACGCCTGATCTCAACTATGCTTAAGCAGATGCCTTAAACAAAATTCTCCTGCTCAAAGACCAGAAATCTGGTAAAGGAAGTAGAAAAAGATTTGTCTTAGGTTCAGCAGAACCTCAGAAGGCCATGCAAATCAACTTGAATATGAGACAGAGTGTGGCCAGAGTTTGAAGAGTCATGGACCTCTATGTTACCCACAATAGCAAAAAGAAAAGAAGGGCTTGACATCCTCCTGGTAACATGGTTAATACCCAAGAAGATGTTGCTTGTGTGAAGGAGTAGGAGGAGGGTGAGATCACGCATATTTGTAAATACAACTATAAATGCTATGCAAACCGTTGCCTTCCAAGGCAAATTCAAGTTTTCTTTTTTCTGTGTGCAGTACGCGGGCCTCTCACTGTTGTGGCCTCTCCCGTTGAGCACAGGCTCCAGACGCGCAGGCTCAGAGGCCATGGCTCACGGGCCTAGCCGCTCCGCGGCATGTGGGATCTTCCCGGACCGGGGCACGAACCCGTGTCCCCTGCATCGGCAGGCGGACTCTCAACCACTGCGCCACCAGGGAAGCCCTAAGTTTTCCTTTTTGAAACTCTCTGGAATTTTATTTTCCCAATATTTTCGATCCGTGGTTGGCTGAATCTGTGGATGCAGAACTGGTGGATATGGAGGGCCTACCGTATAATCGACGTACGGTCAAAGGGCTATTATAAGTTCATCTATTGAAAAACCACAAGAAGAGGAAGCCGAGAAGTGCAAAATGCGAACACAATAGCGGCTAAGAGCACTGGCAGCTGTAAGACAAGCTGTAAGTAAACACTCAATAGCAGGGAAAAAAAAAATCCCCACTACAGGATAAAAAAAAATAAAAGCCAGCAGTATTTACACGTCAGAAAAGCAAAGGAGTAATATGGAGCGGTGTTTCTCCATCCTTTGGAGGTTGGGAGAGAATAGAAGAGGTAAGGTTCTACTGGCATTCTGAACAGGACAGCTTTCACAGTGTAATAATGACCATTACCCTGAGAGCCATGAACACAGAAATTTTAAATATGGAAATGCAAGGAAAAGGAAAGAAATGAGAACAAAGAAAAGAAAGAAAAGATTAATAAGGGAGGCAATGTAAAGAGCTAAAGACGAAATCAAAATAAATAAAAGATCATAAATAAATGGTAAGATTTCTAGAGGAAGAAAGGCTTGACTACAAAATCATAGGACCGGTTTCTCTACTTTGCATGTAGAAGATCTAAACTGAGAAGTCTAAGGCCACCAACACAAGATAAATGAGAGAGGTAGCCTATCTACGTAAGAATAAGTAGAAGTCAGAGGAATGGTGTCATACAAATCAATAAGCAGAAGGTTATGTTACAGCCTCTACCTCAGGGTGCAAACACGGAGGGCAGTCACCTAAAGCAGCACAGCAACTTGGAAGTCCAAGGATATTGACAAAAAAGTAAAATCTCTGGCAAAGTTCCCTCAGGAAACAACCTCTCCATCATCCTGCAGCAGACAAAACCAGACAGAAACACTGGGACACAAAGTGTGCAGAAGATGTTATGAGAAGGGCATCTTGATATACCCAGAACACATCTTACAAAACCACTGAGACAAAGTAAATTTGAAAGGGATAATGGGGCAGCCAGAAACCACACAACTCTAACATCAATAAATCTGATAGATCTATTTCTCCAGAAATATTACTTGTAACAATTCACAAGTTCAAGTCCCAAATATTAAAGAGTAAAGGCTCCCTTCCTGGGTGATCAACTGTCCAAATGCATATGCCTTGTAGTCAAGGGACGTTCAGGCTGTCAGTAAGCCACTGTTAACAACCTCCTTGTGCCCAAGCTTGGCTCTGCAAAAAAAAAAAAAAAAAAAACAAAACCCCCACACACACACACAAAAAAAAGCAAGACCAGACTCATTAGAAGGTGACTCAGTTCTTGAAGTAAGCCTATAAAGTTTCCTCCCTGGAAAGCCTGTTAGTGACAAGATGTGCCTGAGTGTACAGCACTTTACCTCATGTCTGACTCATAAGAAAGTGAATCTGGAATGACAGCAAGAAGAGCCTGGAAGAAGAAGAAGGATGTTCGGTACTTGCTACACAGACACAAAAATGCCAAAAATTAAGCCTTTAATTCCAAATCCTTATCTGATTTGCATAATTCACCAAACCATACATTAATGAATGTACAGTCAAAGGGGTACCTTAAGCTCATCTCTTGAGCCATCCCCACTGCAGTGATACATAGATGAAATGAAAAATGAAAATCAAATAAACCTGGCTAAAAATATACAATGAAACAGCCTCAGGACCAGGAATTGGACCTAGCCGCCTGTTAGAGTGCACACGTGAGCAAAAACAACCACCGACTCAAGAAGAGCCTGCAAACAATTCCAAGAGATGTGTGGAAATGTAACATTCCACAAAGACAGCCAACAGAATCTACAATTAGAAGATAAATCTCAGTCAAAAAAAATTAAAGTGACAGAACAAGCAACTTTCAACCAAAGACATGGCTTCATAAAGATGGCAATTTTCCCAAATTAAACTGTAAATTCAATGCAATTCCAATCAATATCCCAAAGTTATGTCTGTGTGTGTGTGTCTGTGTGGGAGAGAAAACTGACAAAATGATCCCAAAATAAATATGAAAATGTATTAAGGGGCTAAGAATAAGCAAGACAGTTTTGAAGAAGGAGGGGTCTTTTGTACTAAATATCAACCTTATCACAAAGCTACAGTAACTCAGTATGGTAATGGGGCAAGACAGAAAAATTAATCAATATAACAGAGTAGAAAGTTCAGAAACATCCATGAATACAGGAAAACTTGATTACAACAGGCAGTCATTACAAATCATGGGGTAAAGGATAAATTATTCAACAATGATGCTGGCTCAATCAATAATCCATAAAGGGGAAAAAGAATCCCTGTCTCGTACCATACTTAGAAAAATATAGATACATACATATATATGTTTATGTGTGTATTTGTATATATACAGAAAGAGATCCTAAGTCCTTAATAAAAAGCATTTCGAAGTCAATGAAAATCACAAACATCTCAAAAGAAAAAAACAGTAATGAACCAAAACAGCACAAACTTCCGGTTATAAGTACTAGGGATGCAAGGTACAACCTTAGTTGTACCCAATACTTAGTTGTACCCAACAGAATAGTACCCAATACTAATTAAAGATTTGTAAAATGTTACGAACATAATGAACACTGCTGTACGTTACATATGAAAGTTGTTAAGTAAGTAAATCCTAAGAGTCTCATCAAAAGGAGAAAATATTTTTTCTTCTATTTCTTTAATTTTGTATCTATATAAGACAACGGATGTTCACTAAACTTACTGTGGTGATCATTCCATGATGTATGTAAGTCGATCACTGGTTCCTTGTTTGTAAAATCCTACCACTTGGAGATTTATTCCTGTATATATTTTCCTTTGCTGTGAACATTTAAATGAGAATGGACAAGGATTTTGAATCACTACTCTTGGAAATGTTAGAGAAAAGAGATCTAGGTATTAGTGAGAGACAAAAAAGGATAGAAAATAAAAGGTAGAGCAGTGGAGGTTTTTGGAGTATAGTCATGAGTAATCATTAAGAAGACAAAACAGGGCTCCCCTGGTGGCGCAGTGGTTGAGAGTCCGCCTGCCGATGCAGGGGACGCGGGTTCGTGCCCCGGTCCGGGAAGATCCCACATGCCGCAGAGCGGCTAGGCCCGTGAGCCATGGCCGCTGAGCCTGCGCGTCCGGAGCCTGTGCTCCGCAACGGGAGAGGCCACAGCAGTGAGAGGCCCGCGTCCCGCTAAAAAAAAAAAAAAAAAAGACAAAACAAACACAGGCCATAAAAATGCACCTTAGAACCTACCAGGAGGCAGGACATTCTAATTGTGCCATATTCTGGTGAGGTCCGATCTAAAGCTACCTTGGGTGGCATTACAGGTAGCTAACTCTGTGTTAAGGAGAACGTTTTAAACTATAATAAACTAAATAGATTAAATAAAATTTATCCCCAGGCTTTTTTTTTTGCGGTACGCGGGCCTCTCACTGCTGCGGCCCCTCCCGCTGCGGAGCACAGGCTCCGGACGCGCAGGCCCAGCGGCCATGGCTCACAGGCCCAGCCGCCCCGCGGCATGTGGGATCTTCCGAGACCGGGGCACGAACCCACGTGCCCTGCATCGGCAGGCGGACCCCCAACCACTGCGCCACTCAGGGAAGCCCTCCCCCCAGGCTTTTAATTTTAAGCATCAAATTCTCTGATTTCTTGAACTACAGTGAAACCTAAAAGTCAATAATTTAGTCATGGGTCAGACAGGAAAGAAAAAAAATGCTTCATTTACTATGCACAAACACAAACAAATTTGCAATTATCATGTGGTTGCTGTAGGGGAGTCTGAAATGTTACTGCAGGCAAGGTACAGAGACGTAGAAATTAACAGAATAGTACCCAATACTAACTAAAGATTTGTAAAATGTTATTAATGTTCTCTGTATTCAGTACAATTTCCTTTGTCCTCCTATTTAATGAACATAGTATCTAGAAGGGATTTCACTGATTCACTGTAATTCCCAACTTCAATGTAAATTTTCCTTTAAGTGCTAAACTCTTCAAACATGCCTTTTCCTACTGCATGGGTTTTTTTTTTAGGATATAATCTTTACTTTTGGTAAAGAAACCACTGTGTTCAAAACGCAGCTCCACTAAATGGAACCATCTAAAAACACAGGAGGTGGTTTGTGTACCCTGTTTCCCTCTTAGGGGTTATGAGGAGTAACTTCTGGAAATGAAGATGGTCTCCATCCTTTCTCCTATCCTCGTCCTCAGTCTCTACATCCTACCACTCCCAGAAACTGGCCATCAGGAGCGTAAAAACTAATCACTGCCTTTCCCCTGGGGAAGATGCACTTGAATTGTAATTGGTTATAAATATACAAATACACCTACAACTGAAGGATTCTTCAGCGTCTTCAGTGTCTACCAGATATTTTCAAAGTACATATAGTCAAAAGAAGATAATTTTCTATCATGAACCAGAAACAGGAAAAAACTAGAAACGTTCTTTACGGTAATATAAAATGGAAGCTTCCTTCAATCACTGGAGCAGGACAGGGTCTCCCGACATCTTGAGATGCATGCAGTTCATGAGTTAGGAGGAAGATGACTGACGTATCCCCTTCGAGTTTTTTAATACAGGCAGAGAGGGGTTTTTTGATTTCAGGGTTTTTTGTTTGTTTCACAAACTCCAAAGGTAGAAGACATGTCATCAGAAAGACTCAAAAACTAGAAGAGATAAAGTTATTGAACTCCAAGGGTTGCTCAAATTCTACTTACATGATTTTTAACATTTCTAACTTGTCACAGGCAAAACACATTTTCCCCCCACTGTGTGGCTGGATGAAAGGGAGGTGCAAATGGCTACATATGATTTCAATCCAGTATCTCAGACTATGAAGGAACTAATGGCATAATTTCTTGATTCCTGTGAAGTGGGCAATGAGTTTCTGCCACACATACTAGCTTCTTCTGGGCCACGTCAAAGGAGCAAGCTATCTTCACATTGCCATAAGTCAAACAGAACTCATGGTTTCCACTATCTTCATTTCCCAAATACACTAAAAAGGGTCTTCAAATGTCAATTTGAGAAAGTGCTTCCTTCTTTCTGCTTTCAATAAGCAAAAGAAATTAGCTTCCGACCATTCTTTTTAACACCCTTTTTCTCCACACTCTTTTCATAAATCAAACATAATGATTCTCATAAAAAGGTTCAATTCTAATGTCCAAAATAGCAATACCGAAGCTAAAATTTTAAAATAAGCTTTGAGATGAATGGCCTTGAATGAGTCCATCTGGAAGATATTAAAGAGGAGGAGGAGGACATCTATGAGGTGGCAGGAGAAAACGCCCACTGGTCTGTCAGTGACGGGGGCCTGATGACTTCCTTGATTTGTGGCCGCAGATCTCAATCACATGTAACCCCAAACCACTTTCGATAAACATGAAAATTTTCCTTCAATGCTATTTGAAATGTCAAAGCAAATATCACTAAAAACAAATTGAAAGTGATGGTCATTTTTGAAAATGTCTGTTCATACCACCTGGGTGTGTTCCCCACCCCCAGCCCTTTACCAGAAGAAAATCCATGATCTGTGGACACTAGCACAAATATACCTACCTCGCAAATAAGCCTTGGTAAGCACCTCAGTTCCAACTCATTGTCCGGGACTAATTTTTTTTTAATCTTATTAAAAACACTGTGCTGAGTGAGTATAACACATATACCACAACAACTCAAGAATCCTGAGACACTGACAAAACCATTATTCTAGAAAATCGAAATAAAACATACCTCTCTCTGAGAGGTATGTAAAGATCAACTATCTCTCGCATCTTCCTTTCTACCTACATGTTCGTGTTCCGGCCTCCTCCACTTCAAACCAAGGAACAAATAACAACCCCAAACAAACCCCAAATCCTCCTTCTGTCTCCCTTCCAAGATGTTGTTTGTTTTCTGTCCTTACAAATGCTGTGCAATCCACCTTCCATCTCCACCAAACCACTGAGATTACTTTGATGATGGGCATCAATAACCTTCCATACATCCTGTATTTAGGGGGGTTTTAATCCAAATTAATTGATTTCTTCTTTTATCTTGATTACTTCCTTCTTCCCAATAGGCTTATTTTATTGTTACTTGTTTAACATTTGAACTTAATGCTTAGTTCATTGATATAGATTGCTAGTCGCCTACCAATACCCATTCACCCCTTCTTCCTTATAAGCACAATGTCTGAACTATTTGGGGACAACAATATACTCAGCTAAAAGATTACATTTCTCAGCCTCCCTCCACAAGATGTGGCTAAGGGACTAAGTTCTGGCCAAAAAGATGTAAAAGGAAGAGTTATACAAACTATCTTAGAAGGAAAAAGATGTGCTCTTCTAATACCTATCCTTGTACTGCCTGCTCAAAATGAAGGCTGGAATACCAACATGATGGCTGGAGCTCTAGCAAGTATTCTGGACCATGAAGTAAACTTCAGAATAGAAGTCATTATGTTGAATGTCAGATAGGAACCTGGGTCTCTGATGACACTGTGGAAATACTGAAAAGAAAAAACTCACACTCTCTCCTGTGTTTCTCCTTTACTTTCCCACCACTACCATACTCACAACACTTCTGACACCAGAGGTATGGGTTTTTTTCCCCACACCAAGCAAGAATGTGACACCAGCTGAGTATCCTCCAATTCAACTCAGTTCTGACACTACCTACCTGGAGATAACATCAGATCCCTCAAGTGAAGCGCTCAGTGCCTCCAGACTGCCCCACCCCCACTTCAGATGCTAACTGCAAGTTCAGGTGGTTACCTGTGCTTCTGATGGGTGAGTTCCATGACCTCCTCGGGTGCGATTAATTTTCTAGAACGGTTCACAGAACTAAGGAAAACAGTTTACTTACTATATACCAGTTTATTATAAAAGGATATGATAAAGAATATGGATGACCACAGAGATGGAATAGCAGAGCAGGCAAGGTATGTGGGAAGGGGTGAGGAGCTTCTATGCTCTCTCCAGGCACCACTCTCCCAGCACCTCTGTGTTTTCAGTAACCTGGAAGCTCCCTGAACCCTGTGCCTCTGGGATTTTTATGGAGGCTTCATCATGCAGGCATGATTGATCATTAACTCAATTTCCAGCCCCTCTCCCCTTCCTGCAGGATATGAAAGTTCCAAGCTTCTAAGCTTGGCTTGGTCTTTCTAGTGACCAGTTCCCATCCACAAGGCCACCAAGAGTCACCTCATTAGAATAAAAGACACCCAGGAAATTCCAAGGGATTTAGGAACTCCGTGTCAGGAACCAGAGTCAAAAACAATATTGGAACAAAAGACACTCTTAACTTAGGAAATTACAAAAGTTTTACGAGATCTGTGCCAGGAACTGGGGACAGAAACCAATACATGTATTTTCTACTATCTCACAGCCGCCATAACCGTCATTGGTTCACCTTTATTTGGGCTTCTGTGACATCAGAAGGAAAAACATTTCTAACTTGATTATCCCACTCACTATTTGGGAGTCTCTATATGTAGTTAATCTGAATCCTACGTGCTACAATTCCCCTTTGGTTCAATTCTGGATATTGTTATGCAGTATTCTGACTTCCACTATTTTACAAATATCTGTAATTGTAGTTTTGATTTCCTTTTACCTAATGAAAATTACAAGTTACTCTTCTGAATTATCAAGTGATTGGGCTCTGTTTATTTAAACTTTTGCTGGTCTTACCACATTATGTTCGGTGGTCTATAAATGGTAAATTTTTATTTATCTATTTGTTTTCTGTCTCTCCTACCAGAGAACAGGAGCCTTATGTGCCTTATTTACTGATTCGCAGTGGCTAGAAGAGTCCTTACCAAATATTTAGCAATATCTATACTTGCTGAATGAATGAATGCAGTTTGTGTAGTTTAGATCTTTTAAACATTTGTTTATGATTGAGTATATTAAATTTTATGCACACATAAGAGGGAATCATAATAAAAATAAAATTACAAAGGAAGACTGCTAAGTATTAGAGGAAGGCAATCCATCATTATCAGTGAATAGTAGAGCAAGATTATATCACAGCATGGAAAAACACTTACGTTGCAAAGGAAACAAAGTTATACATATAGTATGATTACAGCTATGTTACCCAAAACTCAAAACTTATGCCTAAACAAGAACTATAAAGATAACAAAAGAGAATATAAGTCACACATCCCTGAATAAATCTGAAAAATGCAATTTAAAATACAGTGGGCAGCAGAAAGACATCCAGAAAAAAATGACTATAGGAAACACACACCCAATACATTTCAAGAGCCATCATAATCACTAAATAATTAAAAATAATGAAACTACAGTAACACAGGCATCTCCCAGCTAAGAGTAGTAATCTGTTCCTGAAATCTAACAGCATGCATAAAAATGCTAAGTGAAGCATATTTCCCATTATTTTAAATGGGAAAAATTAAAATGTGTTACACATCAACTCAAAGCCTCCAAAGACTTGCTTAAAATGAAACTAAAATAGGGTAAGATGCTCACAAATGTAACAACTATTACGTTAGCTACCAAATGTATAAGACACTACTTCCTGACTTAACCTCCAAAAACAACAAGGTTAATGGCAACTGCTCAGTAAAGGCAAGTGGCCTCTCCATGCGGGCACCACGGAGAAGCAAATCTCCCTCGGTTGACATGGTGAACTTTTCAAATCGTCTACACCTGGCTCTGATGATCTACCAATTGTATTTGGAATGCCATTCAAGATTTTTCTTGCATATCGCTTTGCTTTAAATGCTGTATTCAGTTTTGGAAAATAAGTAGAAATTTTGCCCTTGTAAACATCAATTTAAAACACTATACTGAAAGGCTTCTATGCTGTATGTGTTTGGGTATTAAAAACAAAAAGGTGTAAACCAACAACTGACAGGGAGATGGTCGGTAGGGTGTGCCTGTATTTGGAAGAGATGTCTCTTGCTATATCCTTCAGCTGATCTGATAACATGAATCGAAGGTCAAAGGGTAGATAAAACCCTATTAACTTGTGGATAACCAGATCTTTAAACCCATTTCTCATTTTTTGAGCTACAGTGTGTCAGTATCATTCACTACTATTCAAGCCACAATCTCCTCAGGGCTGACCTCAATACACAGCCAGCTTCACGTAAAAGACACTTTCACAAATAGAAAGAAAGTTTTGACCCTGAAAGTCATCCACCCGAAATGAATACTACTCTGTGTACTTGGCTTAGGCCATCAGGATCTAGAAACGTCTACTGGATAAATTCTCCACTGCTACATTAATGACCTATATAAAATTACAGAAAATTTTAAAGATAAAATATAAATTGTTCCTCTCTGATATTATCACAGATTTTGTTTATTTTTTTAAAAACCTGGAAAACATGTTAAATGTCACCCATGACTTCACAGTTATACAACTATTATTAATGTTTTTGTGCAATATAAGTCAAAAAAAGTCATTAGTATATACTTTTCCAGCTTCAGTTAAATGACTAATTGAGTGTTTCTAGAACCACAGAATTATTTAACAGATTTTTAAAACTCTGTTGGTGTGCTAGGCATTATTAACCTGTGGAGAGCTAGCTCTTCAGGACTACTTCTTAGTTTTTGAGTAATATAGATCCTTCCCCACTCTGATCCCAGTGTCTCTCCTGACGGTGTGCACGCTCCTTCCCCAGCACTTGTCTCCATGTGCTGAAACTGTCTGTTTATCTGCCTACAGGCAGACCTCAGAGACACCGCAGGCTTAGTTCCAGACCACTGCAATTTTGGTTTCTCAGTGCATATAAAAGTTATGCTTATACTCTACTTTAGTCTATTAAGTGTGGTAGCATTATGTCTCAAAAAATGTGCATACCTTAAGAAATACTTTATTGTTAAAAAATGCTAACTATCATCTGAGCTTTCAGCTAGTTGTAGTGGTAACAAAGATGACTGATCACAGACACCATAACAAATATAATTGTAATGAAAAAGTAGGAAATAGTGCCAGAATTACCAAAACGTGACAAAGAAACACAAAGTGAGCAAATGCTGTTGGAAAAATAGTGCCAATTAAGACTTGCTCGACACACGGTTGCCACAAACCTTCAATCTGTGAAAAACACAATATCTGCGAAGCACAATAAAGCGAAGTGCAGTGAAGTGAGGTATGCCTGTGTTTGTCCCCAGGACACTGCAACGCTTCTACGGCTCAGACCACATCCTAGATATAATTATATCCAGGGCCTAGCACAGGACCTGAAATATAGTAAGCTTGAAGTAAGAGGTGGCTGAAATGAATGCAGTAAAAACAGTCTCCAAAGTGTTGAGAATCATTTGTAACCAAAAATTATTTTAAGAGGCAAATGATCACTACTTAGATCAGAACTAATTTTTTTAACAATTTATAGCACTAACACTATTGAACCCATGTCCCAAGCAATGTACTAAGAGTTTTACTTGTGTTATGTCATTTAACTCCTCAACACAGTCTGGTGAGTCATGAACTATCAATACTTTAATCCCGCTTAACTGGTGAGAAAACAAAGGTTACAGACATCAGTAGTTTTGCTAAGGTCACGAAGCTGGTATGGAGTCACATACCTCCACTCTGCTCACTTTCCAAGGACTATAAAGACCCCCATGAGGTTCCAATCAAATACTTTGACTAAACACTAATTACAGAAAAAAATCACTGCCTGAAAGCTTCTAATGGGTGGAAAACAAACAAAAACAACAGGAGATGGAGTATAAAATTTTTTTGGGGGGGAGGGCCACGTTGGCACGTGGGATCTTAGTGCCCCAACCAGGGATCGAACCCGTTCCCCGTGCAGTGGAAGCGCCGAGTCTTAACCACTGTACCACCAGGGAAGCCCCAAGAACTCAATGTTTTTTAGTAAACATTGTATCAAATGGTGATCAAATAACATTTTTAAGATGACTAATTACTAGCGTTAACTCTTGGGAAATTATATTACGTGTTGGTTAGAATAGTTAGGAAAAACAAATATGTGTAATGTTAATGAAATAAGAGCTCAAAATGAAAATGTTTGTACATGAGACAATTAAAATACCCACTCTCTATAACCCACTATGATCTGACATCCATCAAATTTCTGCTCTCTGCTAGGGGCTTTTTAGCTTCTATCCCACCTTCTCTGCTTTACTCAAGTTTCAATAATGTCTGTTACTACTAGAAAGAAGAAGAATATAAAAGTTTTTACAATTCTCTTCCCTAGAAAAAATTATCTTCTTGGGGCAGCTCCTTGATGGTTATCCTTTTTGAAAATAAGTAACACTCTGAAAAGGTGCAAAGTGGAAAACAGCCAAAGAGCTCCCTCTACCTCCAGACGCTCAAGTCAAAAAGAATTCAAATGTATAGGTGCATATCGTAATTTATTTAATTGGTTCTCTACTGATGGATATTTAGTTTGCTTTCAATCTTTTGTTATTATAAGTAATGTCACAATGAATAATCTTCTATACATTTTACTTCATGTGGATGGAAGTATGTCTCAGGGTAAATTACTTGATGTGAACTGCTCATTCAAAAGGCACATGCCCTTTTTATTTTAACAGACAGCATAAAAGTGTCCTTAAGGGACTTCCCTGGTGGCGCAGTGGTTAAGAATCCGCCTGCCAATGCAGGGGACACGGGTTCGAGCCCTGCTCCAGGAAGATCCCATATGCCGTGGAGCAACAAAGGCCATGCGCCACAACTACTGAGCCTGCGCTCTAGAGCCCACAAGCCACAACTACTGAGCCTGCATGTCACAACTACTGAAGCCCATGCACCTAGAGGCCATGCTCCGCAACAAGAGAAGCCACCGCAATGAGAAGCCCACGTACCGCAACAAAGAGTAGCCCCCACTCGCCACAACTAGAGAAAGCCCGTGCGCAGCAACGAAGGCCCAACACAGCCAAATAAATAAATAATTTCTTTTTAAGTGCAAATATTTTTTTTTAAAAAGTGTCCTTCAAAGGTGAGATTGTACCAATTTGTATTCTCACCAGAAATATATGAGAGTACTTTTTTCCTTACTGTTATTTTTATTTGTATTTAAAAGCCATTTGCATTTCATGTTCCATTAAGGGTTTTTATCTTTGGCTTATTTTTCTATTGTTTTATTGGTCTTTTTCTTAATGATTGGTAGTATCATTTTCATTAAATTCAGTACTTTTTAAACTTTCCTAACTTTATTCACTTTATTACCTTTATTTTAAGACTTCACTTAAAAATCTTTTTTTCAGAACTATCCTTATCCCAAAATACACCATTATACAACTGAGAAATATTTAAGGAAAGAAACAAGATGCTTGACTAGTATTTTTATGAGGTCTACAGGCAAAATCAAGGGATCTTATCCCTCTAACATTAACAGATCATGAAGCAAAATGATGATTCATGAAGATAAGTCTAAGAGGGAAACAGAATTTTTTTCATATGGTGATCATTACAGTTTCCAGTGTTTGGGAACTTACATTTTTTTATTTGAAGCTACTGCAAAAAATATGTATTTTATATATACATACTTTATACATATATGTAAATAAATATGGAGATGCCACCAAAATATATATGCACACACGTGTATACACATATGTGTATGCATGTGTCTATATATACTTGCTTCAAGTATTACCAATATTTGTTCCATTTTAAAATTCAAGATAAAAAATGATCCACAGATAAATACATATGAAGTAAGGCAACAGGGAAGATGATGTACTACAGAAATTTGTATCAAAATTATTTTCAGAACCTCCCTTCTGCAGTGAAGTTCTCCTGCTTAGAGAGAGTTACAGAGTTAAAATAAACAAACAAACAATTTCTGGTCTTGAGAATAAACATTCAAAGCAGAGACCAGGTAAGCTCAGAATACTTTAAAATGTACATACTCAAAACAGATATAAATTTAAGTCAGCTGAATAATTTTTATTTAAAAGAATATATATTTTAAAAACTGAGGACATAAAGTCCTCAACATGACAGATTATAAATTCTCACTAAACCATTTTGGAGGCTTATAAATAAGTTTTCATTTATTAAGTCTTACTCTGTTTTATAGGCCATTCCAGTAAGCACTTTCCACAATAATTCATTTAATCCTCAAAACAAGCCTATGAGGTAAGTGCTCCTTTATCCCCATCTTACAGATAAAGGAACTGAAGCACAGAGCACTTACCTCATAGGCTTGTTTTGAGGCATTGTGGCCCCAGAACGCAGTAGGCCACGTGTGTATTGTCTAGGTACTACTATCGATGTTGAGAATCCGGATGGACTCTTGCCAGTGAAGGAGTTCACTATAGCAAGAGCATCGGACTATCCAACTAATAACATCTTCCACACTTTACCACCTTGAGCTGCAGCAATGGCCCACCGGAGAGCGCTCTGCCAGGTGCAAGGTGACCAGGGTTACAGCCAAGCCTGCAGGTGGTGGAGGACATCCCACAGATATTCACCCCACTAAATAGAGGAACGTAAAATAAAAACCACAAGTCCTGATGGATACCAAGTCATATTCATCAGACTGGCAAAACTTAAAAAAGCATGACAATACATTAAAACTTAAAAATGTTAAAAAGCTGAGTACTTTGAAAAAAATCTAGTTAAATGGAAGATGTATATATCTTAAAAGCTGACAATACCACATATCTGTGAGGACAGAAAATGGAAACTTGAATACACTGGTCTCCAAAGCCACTCTCCTGAGTACTTTGAAAAAATCTAGTTAAATGGAAGATGTGTATATCCTACAATCCAGCAATTTTCACTCCTGGGTATGGACCCTAAAGAAACTACTGCATGTGTATACAAAGAAACACTTTCAGTAATGTTCACTGCAGAGTTGAAAACTTCAGAAAAACTCAAATGCCCATCCCCAGGAGAATGAATAATACATTGTAGAATATTTATAAGATGGAAAGCTTATAGAGCAGTTACAGTGTCTCAAAAGCTAAATGTATCAGCATGAGTAAATCCACAAATATAATATTAAACAAATAAACAATAAAAAAGGCGGTGGGGGGCAGGGAATGGGGAGTTATTGCTTAATGGATGTGTAGTTTCAGTTTGGGAAGATAAAAAACTCTGGAAACGGACTGTGGTGATGGTTCAACAACAATGTGAACATTCTTAATACCACTGAACTATACATGTAAAAATAGTTAAAATGGTGAATTTGATTTTTTCTAATGCTCAAAACAAGAAGAGCTTGCAGAATGCTATGATGATACTATTATATACGGTTTTAAGATATGAAAAACAGCTCTGTTGTTTACAAAGTTGTAAATATAGAGTGAAGTATAAAAATAGCATAGAATGATAAACACCAAATACAGGACACAGATTATCTCTGAAATAGAGGGAAGGAAAGGAAATATGAAAGAAAAGAGGTTCATAGGGACTGCAACTGAATTTATAATGTTTTATTCCTTAAGCTAGATGGTAGTTATATTGGTATTTACCATCTTATTTACTCTATTTTTTACATCTCCAAAATATTTAGTCATACCTACAAAATTGGGGATAGAGGGCATTATACTTTAAAACATAAACACAAGCACCCCATGATGTTTTTAGATGTTTCTATCTAGACCTTATGAGGTCAGCACTGCGATTAACCCCATTTTACAGATGAGAAAACTGAGTCTCTTGACCAATATTAGCCAGGAAGTGGTAGAGACAGGACTCCAACATGAGCAGTCTTATTTAAGAATCCCAAGCTCTTAACTGCCACACAAGACAGACTGTTGGTTAACGATGAAATATACATCAAAAGGAAAGGAGATAAATCTAATTTGCTCATTCACCAAACATTTATCATGTGGCTATTGTGTGTCACCCTGTGATAAGAGCTGGGAGAGCAAAAATGACATGACGTACACTGTGCCTTCTCTCTGGGACCTTTCAGTTTGCAAGAAGAAAGACAATTAACTAAGCAATCACAACCCACCGTGGTAAGCGCTATGATGGCGTGTTACAAGATAGCACAAGGCACCACTGGCACGTAAGTGCTGGAAACAGACTGGGGGGGAGGAGGAGGAGGACAGAGAAAGGGAAAGCCACCAAAGACAAGACCTGCAAATTAAATTGTTAGACCCACAGAATAAGATAGTACCCAGACAATAAGACCAGTGCTGAAGTGTTACATGTACTACTGTGGAAAAATGTCTGTGACACACTGTTAATGGAAAAAAAGGTCAAAATCAACACATATAGCATCTCCTTGGAATGAACTGGCACTGATTTAAGTTTCAGTATACAATAAGCTTATCACATCAATGCATAAAGGATGAATTATTCAATAAATGATCCTGGATAACTAAATAAAAGTGAATACAAAATTGTATCCCAGTTGGATTAAAGAGTCAAGTTTTTTTAAATTAGGCCATGAAAGAACAGGAAAATATGCATAAATATTTTTATAACCCAGGAGAGGTGGGTGAGGACTTTTTAAACACATCACCAAAGGCAGAATTCACAAAGAGAAAGACGACTAGATCTTGAAGGAAAAAGCTGGAAGACTTAGAGTACCTGATTTCAAAAGTTTAAATTAACCTTGACTTGCTGCGTTATACCATATATAAAAATGTATCTGAGGGTGACACCACCAAGAGGGCAACAGAGGTTGTTCCTGACTTCACTCCCTCTCAGAATTACTAACAACTACTCAAAAACAAGACACCACTGAGAGAATTGTAGAACACGGGGGTGAGGCTGAAGCACCCCCTGCACCACAGAGACCAAGACAGACTGCGATAGAAGGTAAGAGAAGGGGCTGCACGTTGACCACACTGCCCCTACCCCAGGGTAGTGCAGCAGCACACAGAGGGGTCTCCTGAGTCTCCAGTTCCTCCAATAGGAAGAGAACCCAGCGGGGACAGGCAGCATCCTCCCTGCCCCCAGCAAAATGGGTCACTTTGTGGGAGCCCCTACTCTGATACTGCACCAAGGGGACTGCAGGGAATCTTCGGGCGCAAACACTCAGAATCTGACTGTCACAGAGAAGCGGGGAGGGGCCTGCAACAACCAGCATGTGATCTCGGGAGACTGACTTCATACCTGCAGTGTCCAGGCAGTGACCCCAACCAGCGGCTCTGAGCACCCAGGGTGCGCTCTGACCAGGGAACTCGGTGGGGGGCAGATCTGCCCGATTCGGATCCTCAAACAAGGAGTTTTGCTGCCCTAGAGCCCAGTTTGCCTGTGCCCAAGCGAGGAGCTGAATCACAATCCCATCCGCTGTGGACAGTGTCCTCCAGCCTCAGCTGACCGGAAGGGTTGGTGACAACACCTGGAAGCTGCGCGGTCCAGAAGGACTCCAGCAGAGAGGTGCGCAGGCAGAGCCGAGAGTCTGCAGACCAAAGCCAATGGCCCTGCTCAGTCAGGAAACCTGCGGTGTGACAACAAAAAGTTTTACCAGTTTTAGAGCTTCTTCTCCCGCTGCACCCAGGCTGGGAATCTAATTCACAGGCCCACTTATTGCTGAATACAGCCTTCAGCCTGTCCAACCAGGGAGTCTGACCAGATGCACAGCCCATTCAATGGCCCTATGTACAGCGGCACTGAACAGAGAGCACAGCCCATGCCTCCCCGACCTGCAGAACAGAACCGATGGCCTTCCCTGACCAGGAAATTCAGTGCACACTCTGGCCTGATTCAGGCCCCCAAACAACCAGCTATACGGGACCTGGATCCCATCTGGCTGGCCTGCCAGGGCAGGGAAGCTAATTCACAGCCCCCATCTACTACAGAATATAGTACACAGTCAGGACCATTGAGTAAGCCTGATCAGAGGATCCAGGCAAGCATGGAGCCCCTCCTCCAGCCTCACTCGTGTGGGGAACCAAGCCAGCAGCCCTATACAAACTTCTCAGGCAGTGGCACTCTGCCCCCATCCCCATTCTCAGAGTTCAAACAAGTGCCTCACCCAAAACAGACCAGAATAGCAGGCCCCAGCTGCCCAAGGACATTACTAGAAGATACACCCAGAAACCCAAACTGAGCTGCCTGGTGAAGAACTGTCTCTGCCAGAGCAAACCTGTGAAGTCTGGAAGAAGAGCCCAGTTACTCAAATGCACAGAAAAATATGTAAGGAACCAAGGGTCGTCAAAAGTCAGGTAAATATGAAACCACCAAAAGAAACTAATAGCTCCAACAACTGACTCTAAAGAAATGGAGACTGATGAACTATCACACAAAGAATTCAGAACAATCCTCTTAACTACAAGAACTACAAGAAAACACAGAAAGACAACTAAACAAAATTAAGAACACAATGCATGGACAAAATGAGAAGTTCAACAAGGAAACAGTAACCATTGAAGAAACCCAAACAGAAATCCTAGAACTGAAAAATAGAGTAACTGAACTAAAGAATTCAATAAAGAGTTTCAAAATTAGACTCACCGCACATTTAAAAAAGAAAACAAAACAAAATAATAAGCAACTTGGAGGACAGAACATTGGAAACTGTCAAAGGAACAAAAAGGGGAAAAAAATGAAAAATTGAAGGAAGCCTACAGGAATTATGGGATACCATGAAAATAAACAATATTCACATTATGGGAATTCCATAAAGACAAGAGAAAGACAGAGGGACAGAAAGTATATTTAAAGCAATAATGGCTGAAAACTTCCTAACCTCGGGAGAGAAATGGACATCCAGATCCATGAGGCCCAAAGGACCCAAACAGGTTGAATTGAACAGGATCACACCCAGACACATTATAATTAAATTGCCAAAAGTCAAAGAAAGAATTTTAAGAGTGGTGAGAGAAAAAAGAGAACTCACAAGGGAACTCCCATGAAACAATCAGTGAATTTTGCAACAGAAACTTTTCAGGCCAGGAGAGAATGAGCTGTCATATTCAAAATACTGAAAAAAAATAACTGTCAACCAAGAATTCTATACCCCGTAAGGCCGTCCTTCAGACACAGAGAGAGGGGAAGATTTTCCCAAACAAACAAAACCTGGGGGAGTTTATCACCACCAGACCTGCCTTACAAGAAATGCTAAAGGGCCAGTTCTCTGAGTGGAAGCAAAAGAATGATAATTAACATCATAAAAACATAAAAAGATGGATGTGGCAAACATTTCACAATACATGTAACTCAAACAATCAGGCTACAGGCCTTAAACTGATACAGTGATATATGTCAATTATTTCTCAATAAAATTGAAAAAAAATTTTTTTCCTTAAAAATAAGAAAAAGGTATCCCCAAGAAAAAGGTATCCCCAAGACAAGACTTTGTCCTTCAGACCCTCAGCAGAATTGCCCCAAACCACTTACTCCTCCCTTTGGGCTGTACTTTGGTCTAGCTAGGCCTCCCCAGGTCAGAGAATCCCCTCAAGAAGGACCAGCTCCCAGCCTACCTAATCCTCATCTACCTATGGGCAAAAGCATGAACAAGAGTTTTGAATTAACTCTTTGCTCCCTCTTACCAAAACTGTATCCCCTAAGAGCTTTGTCCAGAAATATGCCCTAAACTTCTATCAGAATGCAAAAACGGACAAGGGGAAGCTTAAAGCTCTCTCCACCCAATATTTGGTAAGTGTCAGCCACTCATATTAGCAATCAATCCCCCTGTTGTTGGACACCTGTGCGGATGGTAATACTCTGGTGCTGCTGGCCCCAGGATCCTTGGCACAATTCCAATGGTTCCTCTATTCCTTCCACACACTTTTATAATTAAGGCCTTACTAAATAAACCCTCCTCAAATTACCCTAAAAAAATTAATTTGAGATGATTCATAGTCCCAAATGTGAAAGAAAAATAAAGCTTTTACAAAAAAAAAAAAAGAAAATATCTTCATGACCTTGGGGTAGACAAAGATTTCATAAACAGGACATGAAAAGCACTAACCATAAAACTTAACAAATTAATAAATTGGGCTTTGTTAAAATTAAGAACTTCTGTTTATCAAAATATATCATTAAGAGTAAAAAGGCAAAAAAAGACTAGAAGGTATCTTGAAAACATGTATCTGACAAAGCTCTTGTATCCAGAATATATTTTAAAACATCTACAAGTCAATAAAAAATCAACAATAATCCAAATAAGGAACAAAAGAATTGAACACATAATTCACATAAGAAGGATAGCCAAATGGCCAATCAGCATCTGTAAAAGTATTCAAATTGAAAGGTATTCACTGGGGAAATGCAACCTAAAACTACAGTGAAATATCACTAAACAACAATGAAGATGGCTAAATTTTAAAGTGGGGGGGAGGTCAGAGAATGTAGAACAACTGGCCTTCTCACACACCGCTGGGAGAAATATAAATCGGTACAATTACTTTGGAAAACTGGTAGTATCTACTAAAGTGGGATGTACACTTACCCTGTAATCTAACAATTCCGCTCTACATATTTACCCAACAGAAATGCAGGTATATTTATATATCTACAAGAATGTCCATAAAAATTATTCATAATAGTGAAAAACATAAAACAATTCAAATGTCCACCAATGGTAGAAACACTGAATAGTTTGTTGTATAGTCATATACTATATAGCAGTAAAAATGAATGAATTGTTGCATATAACGTCATGGAGAAATCTCAAACAGGGTACTGAGCAAAAAAAAAAAATCAAACACAAAGGAATACATAATAAATGGTTCTATTTGTATAAAGTTCAAAAATAGTCAAATCAAAAATAAATGTAAGGCCTGGTGGCGCAGTGGTTGAGATTCCGCCTGCCGATGCAGGGGACACGGGTTCGTGCCCCGGTCCGGGAAGATCCCACATGCCGCGGAGCGGCTAGGCCCGTGAGCCATGCCGCTGAGCCTGCGTGCCTGGAGCCTGTGCTCCACAACGGGAGAGGCCACAACAGTGAGAGGCCCGCGTACCACAAAAAAATAAAAAATAAATAAAATAAATAAATGTAGAAGTTCAAGAATGGGCAAAATAATGTATGGTGACAGAAGTTGATAGAGTTGTTCATGATATTTTAAATAAAAAGTACAGTTGTAAAAATATGTAATGATCTCATTTTATAAGTAAAATACACACACACTTACATACGTATAAATTAAACTCTGGAAGAAAAGCAGCACTATAGTAATAGTATTTTTACCTTTGAATTCTGTTAGCGTATAAGTCATCTTATTTTCTTCATTATGGGAATATTTATTTTCTAATTTGTTTTTAGCAGATATGGTTATCTAATGTTTAAGATAGATAAAGATAGATCGATAGTTTAAGATAAAGGAAATGTCTTTAATTTCTTCTTTAAACAATATTATTGCTCTGGGTTCAAAAGGTTAATATTCATTACATTAATATCTTTTGTTCACTCTCCCCACTTCCATCCCTCCATTCGACCCACTACACAACGGTTTCTATGCAAAACACTGTATTCTACTTCTTTTTGACACAGTCATTAGAGGCCAACTGGTAAACCAAGTTTCTTTTTTCATCACCCCTTAACCTTCCCTCAATATCTTCATGAAAACTCATTGTTTCTTTGAATTGTATGTAATACACAATACTTGCATGGGATTGTACCAACACCATTATCAAATTCTTCCCAGAGTCACTCTCTATATACACTCTTCATCTTGAAAGCTTGAAAAGTTGTCTTCCCTAAGCTTCCTTCTTTGGCCCTCTTTAGACACTTCTTGGATAATTCCATCCACTTTCTTGCCTTCACCTGCAATCTACTGCTACAGAGATGACTTCTAAATCTATATATTCACACTCCAACATTCCTCTGAGTCCCCAAGTCATGTAAGCAATGATCTACTAGACATCACTTAATGTCTCAACATGAACCTAAGATGCAACACGTTCATCTTTCCTTAAAAAGCTTAGGCAGAAGTCAGGTCTGGAGAAAACCTATTTACTAGGGAATTTCCTGGGGCTGGGGGAAGCCAAACACTTCGTAGGCACTGGCTTTGGAAAACACCATGGGAGAGATCAAGGTCAGCAGTCTTGGTCTGATTTCAAAAGTGGCTGAAACCAGAATATCCTTTTAGCCAACCAGAGGAGGGTGAAATGGCATTAAACCCAAGATGGCTGGAATCAACACCCTGGAAGATCCATGCCTACAGAGAGGGTACACGCAGGTTAGATAAAGGTAAAGGGCAAGATAAAGCCTAAGAAAAGACAATAATAGGAAACAAATATCCAGACCACAGCCAGATGGACTAAGGCTCAAGAGAAGCCTTTGGCATCGATAAGGGGAGGTGGAAATAAACCAAATAGATCAATAAGCAGGGGAACCAGTCAGAATGATGGAGGGGTGATTAGCTTGTCCTAAAAGGGAGGGAAGAAGACAGGCTATTTCATTGACTCTAAGATATTCTAGATTGTAAGACACACAATTATTTTATGTACCATCATTTTATGTCTCTCCTTTATGAAAGTAACAATGCTAGCAATTAAATACGACATGCCATCTCTGGCTATCTGACTTTAGCAATGTTAGAAAGTAACAAACTGTGCATGCTGCAACTGGAGAGCAGCAGAGGCACAAGGCCCCCTCTCAGGTGTGCTCAGGACAGGAACCTGATTTACACTCAGGCCCCCATGATATGGAGAAGCAGGCTGGAACACAGTCTTGCGAGACCCTGATACTGGCCAACAAGCAGGAAACTGAGTGAGGAGGGAAAAGCCCAGTCTTCTCTCCCATGTGTCTGCTTTACCACTCACACACAACACTGCACTTCTGACACCTCTGGTCACCAAATGTGCGGGGGATTTTCCCTCACCAAGCAATTCTCTGCAACACCAGCTGGTGTCCTACAAATTAACTCAATTCTGAGACTACACCCTACTGGAGAGGCCAGTCCCAAGTCTAGGTTATCACCTGTGCTTCTGGCTGATGGGCTCTAAATCAGAGGTTCCCATAACCCCCTCCTCTGGTTTGATTAATTTGCTACAGCAGCTCACAGAACTCAGGGAAACACTGACTTAGGTTAACCAGTTTATTAAAGGGTACAGATGAACAACCAGATGAAGAGACACATAACGCAAGGTCTTGGGAGGGTCCTGAGCACAGGCACTTCTGTCCCCATGGAGCTGGGGACGCATCAACCTCCTGATATGTGGATGTGTTCACCAACCTGGAAGCTCCCCAAACCCCTTAGTGGGATTTTTATGGAGGCTTCCTCTCGCAGGCACAATCAATTATTAACTTCATTTCCAGCCCATCTCCCCTCTCTAGAGAGGGGTGTGTGTGTGTGTGTGTGTGTGTGTGTGTGTGTGTGTGTGTGTGGCAAGGGGGTGCTGAAAATTCCAAGGTGCCTTATTAGAATAAAAGACGCTCTAACGCTCTTATCACTTAGAAAGTTACAAGGGCTTTAGGAACTCTGTGCCAGGAACTGGGGACAGAGACCAATATATGTATTATCTCACACTGTTACTGATGAAAAACTATGCTGTCTTTAACCTGAAGGTCATAGAGAAACTTTAATAGCATGCAAAACTGCTCATGACCCGATGTTAACAACAAAAAATAGCAACATATAAAACTGAACCATATACGCAAAACCAATCACTCTCTCCCTCTCAAAGGATTAACTAGAAGTACTACTTCAAAACGTCAGTAGTAGCTGCCTCAAGGTCCTGGAATTATAGGTAGCTTCTTCATTTGTTCCTTTATATTTCTCTTTACTTCCCCCCAAATTTCTATATTCAATGTGTAATTTTTATAATCAGAGATAAGGTCAAATATTAGTTTTCTAAAACCTGCCAGTTGTGGGTCACATGGATACTTTGGTTTATTTAAATATTAGATATAGAGCCATCTCATTCATGTATAATAAGCCCTTCTTAACAGCGAAACAACATTCCTCCGATAACATCAGGTCAATGCATGCTCACATCCACAGAACTAAGTTCATTTTGGATACCCCAAAATATGTAATGCGGGAAATTATTTTTGTCTTTCCAACATGAGGTTTCAAGAATATCAGTATTATTGCTCAAACGTGGAAAAGGATTAATTGCTTCCATTTCCTGCTGGATCTTCAACTTGGCATAATAATGTGCCAAGAGAAACACATCTGGTCACACTTCTGATAAAAGTCTACTGCCAGGGCTTCCCTGGTGGTGCAGTGGTGAAGAATCCACCTGCCACTGCAGGGGACACAGGTTCGAGCCCTGGTCCAGGAAGATCCCACATCAGCGGAGTAACTAAGCCTGTGCACCACAACTACTGAGCCTGTGCTCTGGAGCCTGCAAGCCACAGCTACTGAGCCCATGTGCCACAACTACTGAAGCCCACGTGCCTAGAGCCCGTGCTCCACAACAAGAGAAGCCACCGCAATGAGAAGCCCATGCACCGCCAACGAAGAGTAGCCCCGCAGCAACTAGACAAAACCCGCGTACAGCAGCAAAGACCCAACGCAGCCAAAAATTAAGTAAATGAATAAATAAATTAAAAAAAAAAGTCTACTGCCAAAGGTAGGCAGTGCTGTCTTGCACAGACGGATTTCTTTTTTTTTTTTTTTTTTTTAAAAAAGGACTGTTCGACAAGTAGCTGCCATGTCCAGAAATTGAAGCTAACACATTTTATGCTGTGTTATCTTGATGGAATTGCTTTTTAGCCCCACATACTCAAATACCAATCTATTTCTCCCCTCATATTTGAAAAGGAACATTTAGACAAAGGAAAAAAATCTTGAAATGTAACCTTTATACTTGCCAAGAGTAATAAAACAAAATATGCTACCTTCTTCTACTTTGGGTGGTACTAGATCATATGTAGGCTGAAAAGCTTGGGAAAAATCGGATTTCTTTGTTTATAAAGTTTAAGAAATTCTTTCTTGTCAAATGTCTTTTCTTGCTCAGGTATACTTAAAGCTCAAACAAGTAACAGAAGATAACAGTATGGATGTTCTAATTGAAACATCTCAAATATCACTTTTCAAAGTTTTCATTGAAAAACTCAAATGATTATCAGATGACAGTGATCATATATTTGACCCTAGCTAATAAGTACAGTCACAACATAAATGTCTTATTTTTCAGTATTAAACAGCAGTAAAGTCGACCTTTCTTGATAGTATCTAACGTACCAATAATATCAGACATTAAAAAGGAAATAACATAGCTTGAGTTAATTTAAAGAAAACTTTTTATTTTGACAGCAGTTTCCTGCTGCAGATCTTTCTTAAATGACAGTAAAACAATACAAGAATGAGAAACATAAACTCATTGCTACAAAATGCTTAGAGAGCAATTGCCCTAATCTGAGAGCAGCTAGTTTAAACAGCCCAAGGAAACTTTTTCAACTATTGTTACGTGGACACAATTATGATATTATATGTAAGAAGCTCATGGGTTAGAAAATATTGTAGAACTTTAAGTTAGTGCGTTACTATCAATGAGTCAATCCAGAGTACTTACAACTGAACTGGACATCCAAAGGCTTACTTGTAACTTCAAGATACGAATTCATTTTGTGGAAAATTTTGGCCAAAAGGCAAAAAGGAGCCTATTGAGCCATTCTGCTAATGCCTATTTCTCATCTTCCACACTCCCCGACTCAGGATATGGTCTAGATAACAATCTCATATGTGTCTGAGACTGCCAGCCCCTGCTGTTTACTTCCATCTAAATCCGTTCTGATTTTAATGCTATGTATCTCCTGTCTCAGCAATAAGCAATGAGGATACAGCTGAAGGTGAAGTCCAGAGACGAAGAAAATTTAGGAACCAAAAAGCATCTGACTTGCTAGCTTTATAAATAATCCAAGACAGATCAGAAACCAATGCCTATTTTGAATGTCTTAAATAATGTCAGTGTTAATCACCAAAAAAGGCACTGATTTAACTTCTCAAGCATAAAAGCAGGGGGCGGGGGGGGGGGGAGGTGCGAGGCGGTTCTGATCAGCTGAAAAGTCAAGAAAATGGGTAGAGTACATCGCACTACTATAGAGCTCTGGATGAGTCTCCACTCATTCATTCTTTTAACAAACATTTATCAAATACCATTAACTATGTTGTGTTAGAATTCAGACATGAGTAAGGAATCCAGTTGGGGAGAGAGAAGCTAGGATAAAACAGAGGAAATGAAGTGTATTTACAGATATAAAACTTGGGAAGGCAGACAGGGGCAGCTATTTGCAACTGAAAACGGCTTCGCAGTAGAGGTAATAATGAAGCTGAGACTTGAAGGTTGCACAGGATTTCTACAAGTCAATAAAATGGAAAGAAGGGACAGTCTAGGTTCTGAGGAGGTAACCAAGGATTCGGGACAAGTGCTGGGCACACCTGCAGAAATAGCAAGACAAGCGGGGCTGTGTAGCATTCCTGGGGAACATGGTGAAGGATGAGTCTGGAAACGTTCACTGCAGCCGGACGGCGACGGGGTGGGAATGCCACAGGAAGTGCCGGGCAAAGGAGAGAAAGGCAGGTTTTCTGGGACAGTGACTTCCATATATTTGGCTGCACATCAAAAATCACCCGACATGTTTAAAATGCAGACTCTCAAATCCCCCTAGGAATAGGAAACTGTACTTCTTTAAGCTCCTGTAGTGACTGTCAGCATCAGTTAGATTTGGGTAAACCAAGGGGAACTGCAGGGTAGAAGCAAAGAGAACAGAAAAGGGGAAATGGCTACAAGAGAAGAAGAGGTAGAACTAACAGAAAATACCAACTATTGGGCTTCCCTGGTGGCGCAGTGGTTGAGAGTCCGCCTGCCGATGCAGGGGACACGGGTTCGTGCCCCGGTCCGGGAAGATCCCACATGCTGCGGAGCGGCCGGGCCCTTGAGCCTTGGCCGCTGAGCCTGTGTGTCCGGAGCCTGTGCTCCACAATGGGAGAGGCCACAACAGTGAGAGGCCCGCGTAACGCAAAAAAAAAAAAAAAAAAAAAAGAAAATACCAACTATTGACATAGGGGCCAATGGAAGAGAAGAACCATAAGGTACCTTAGGTCTAAAAGAACAGGAAGATTTAAGAAGGGGCAACTGTTTGCAGGAAAAGACACTGGGGTCGGACATTCTGGGGTTGAGTTCCTCACTGGGTAGGAAATTTTGTTCTAGAAATTCAGGAAAATTAACTTCATATTTAAACATACACTATTTGCTGACGCCTCTTCTAGGATTGCTATGTACTGCGCTTACCCGTGTTTTATTAATTAGCTTTGGGAGTGTGCATCTCTCTCCTGAAATACGTGAAGGACATATAATATATATAAGGCAGAGTGCTAGAAACTTAAGAGGAACTCGATAAATATTTACTGAATAATAAAAGTGGAAGTCTAGAAAAAAGTTGAAGATTTTAGTCTTTTTTTTTTTTTTAAAGAAAAAAAATCTTTTTTTTAAGATGTCATGATTCTTACCTTTGCAGCCAAGGCTTTTAAACTGTCGAGGAATCTTTGCCAGAAATCCTTGAAGAGCGGGCGGTCAATTTTCTTCAGGCTCTCTTTGGTGCTGGCGTCCACACTGACGTATAGCTGGGTAACTGGTTTGAGGTTCCTTGATAATTTAAAATTAAAAAAAAAAATACAACAATAGAAGAAGAAAATTATGCCTAAGTCAGGCTTTTCATGATGTTAAATTTACAATCTGTAACAGATGTGATGATTAAACATTTCACTGGGGTCTAGGGGGTTCTGCTTCTCCCAGAAGATTGAAGTCATGATTTTAATGTGACAGAATGGGATGTCAGTTGGTTATTTTTTAAAATGACTGGACACCATCCCTAATAAACTGAAAACATTGGATTACTTAAAATTAGTCTCTCTTCAAACACTACATTTTAGTGGAAAATAAAACAAGATCAGGCTTTAGGTCTGGCACCATCAGCTCCGCACAATTACAAGGGGTTCTCAGGCCAAAGTTTCTTCATAAACTCTGCCACTTAAGACTTCTACAGGGGTCTGTGCTGACGGGCCACCTCCCATCATCAATTTGCTGATGGATGTTTTCTAAGGCACAAGAACAAGGCTTCTTTAAGGGCACAGAGCCACACCAATGCCTCACCTATGCCTCTGAGAGCAGGAGTGGGTTTAAAGTCAAGCCCTGTGTGGGCGAACAATGACCCGTATCAGGGAGCCGTAAGCGATGCAGAGTTAGAAAAAGAGCAGCCAAGCACTTACAAAAGAGCACAACCCAGAAGAAAAATGTATGTTGCAGATTCTTATCTTTCTTTGCCTTCTTAATCCACATCCATGAGTACCACTCATTCTCCACTTCGCTCAAATTCACTGACTCATTTCACAATGTCATCATCTACCAGATTTCTTGCCAGTTATGTTTTAAGCCCAGACTGTACTTTTTCCCAGAGCCTCTCTGTTCTCCCTTCAAATAGGTCTCATAATTCACTCTCTTCAATGAATTTTGAAGTAGAAAGAAATTTCCCCTTAATAATCCTCTGACCAAATTCTCCCATTCTTAATTTGCTGTAACTATTCCATAATTTGCATTTACCCCTAGAATGTTATTTATACATTTTTTGTTTCAAAGTCTAGGCATTTAAAAACTGCCACATAATTCACATGCCGTAACATTCACCATCAAAGTGGTTTATGAGCTTTTTATATCTATCAGTATTGGCCTTACCAATCTTTGAGTGGAAGACCTTGAAGGACAGGAGCTCTATTTTTCTTTTCATCCAGCCATACAGGTAGACACTTCAAGCTACTTTTTAGTGGATACTGTTGACTTCAGCTGACAGAACTTTTAAGGAAATGTAGGCCAAACAAATGCTTGTAATCATCTGGCTTAGTGACATATGGAAAAACCAGAAGGGCCCAAACCCAAAGCTGTTAAAAGTGGAGAAGCTCTGACCAAAGTTAGGAAAGAATGATTAAAACACTGGCAGACTCTCATTGCTTTAATCCCTCTCCAATACTGATATAACGGAATCCTTAAAAGTTCAATAATGTGTCACTACTGAGCAAAGGACATCAATTACTGGAAATGCAAAGCAACAGCATACTGTAATGGCAGCATTCTGTCTCACCACCCTTTTTGCTGGGGGCCTCTTTAATAACAGACAAGCTACTTTAACTGGATTTCATGTTTTACAAACATAAAAAGGATTGTCTTAATGAATACCGCTGGCTATCATTGTCTGATACTCACAGTACTTTGTCATAGAGCTGCCTGATGCAAAATGGGAACTGGCCTGACCTTTTCACTACACCTCCATAACTACTTCAAGAGTATGAACAGTAAATTCCAAAGGCCATAGATGTCTTACAAGCCACCACCATTTTGCAAAAAAAAAAAGTAGTCCTGGACATTGACACTAGCAATAAGGAATTTTTGACATTACTAAATGTCTGAGATGCTATAATCAGGAATTTTATAGCTCTTTGGCCAGGGATCAGAGGAAGAATGGAGAAGAGGAAAACCCCAAGGAACTGTAGAGCTCATTCCAAAGGGGCTCAAAAGGAGTAAAAGGACACTGGAGAGATTTTCTGAGCCTCAGGGATCTTATGTCTGCCTGCTATTGGTCTCTGTTCCCCGTGACAGGTGATGAGGCTCCGAGCACCGTCATTTGTCTGTCTCCATTCTATTCAGAGATAGGATCATTTTAGTTATATCCTTAAAACCATCATAATAATTCCTGTGTCTCAGAATCTCACACTGCTGTTGAGAACAATTAAAAAGGACTATACAATAAAAGGGATATATAACGCTGAGCCCAATCCCCAGTGAAAATACCCTACGAATCTTGATATGATTTTTGTGATGACCCTTCATCCTGCTAATTTTAAATCTCTGAGTTATGAATGATCATATATAGAAAAACATTGCAATGGAACATAAAAATCCCTCTCCCTTCTTCCCTTTCTGTAGAGATTAGGCCTCATTCTACCCAGAATAATCAATAATCGTATCAAGATCCTACCTAGAATGAAACCTCCTCATCTCTACAGAAAGGAAAACAGGGAGAGAGATTTATGTTTTCAAGAAATCTAGAGGCTTCAATAGTAACTTTGATGCTATTGGACAAAAAAATAACCGAAGTGACCCAAATATCCAATACTTATATGTGAAATCTATCCAAAAAAGGGACAGTTTCTATTAGCTGTTTCCTTCCCTGTGTTATGGGCCACAGTCTCTTGTTTCTGTGTCTAGTTCATGGTTTGTTTTTTTTTTTTTTACGAAAGCTGGACATTTTAAATAATATTATTTGGCAATTCTAAATCAGGTATCTCCCAACCCAGGGGTGTTTTTTTTTTTTCTTTTCTGTCTGCTTGCTGTTTTTGTTGTTACTGAACTTATTTGGTAAATTCTGTATTCTTGGTTGTGTTTAACCACTAAAATCCCTGTTTGATTAGCTTAGTGGTCAGGTAAGGATTAGACAGAGATATCCTTAAATGACTTCAATCAATAAGTCTCCTAGCCTTTGCTGAAGGGCTCTATGTGTGTATATTAGGGCATGCCTTCGATGTCCAGGCAGGCATTTGACAACTGTGCCTTAGCTTTCACTGTCTACCTGCTCAAGACATCAATATATCAAGTGGAGGTGGGCATATAGGGCCTTTTCAAGTCTTCCCTGGCATACCCACAGCCCTGCCCGTGTACATGGTCTTCTAGATTTCCAGGAACATGCTGGAGCTTCTCAAAGTCCCCTACAGACATCTCATTCCCTGGCTTTTCCTTTTAAGTATTTGGTTAGCTTCCTGTTTGCCCCAATGGTTACTGCTGCCTCAGGCAGCTGTGAAGTTAAACAATTACTGATAATTGCTTATGAGAAACACCCGAGAGAAAGGCTTTCAGTGCTGGACAAACTCTGAGTCACTTGTAACAAACACAACCCCCGTGAGTGAGAGTTTCCAGGGAACTGCCACACATACCATATAATGACAGTTCTCCAGGAATGGGACTTTGAAAGAGTTCCAACTCTGTTTTGTCCCTTCCCCTGGCTGCCAGGCTACTGGTTTTTACCACGACTGCAGGCTACTAGTTTGCAGAGCTGGAGAAGTTGGAATGGAATAAGGACATGTTAACACATCACAAATCTTACTGTTCATATTGCAGTTCAGCTAATTTTCTGAGGAACAGTGGGTTTCCACCACAGCCTACTTTAACCTATTTCTAAGCTAAGTTTCAATCCTGAGCCTTAAAAGACAAATCTTTTTGTAATTTAACTTTGTTGTTTTTTGCCTCCTCTTTACTGTACAGAGCCTGGATCCAAAGAAAAACGGCCATCCCCGTACCCACACATACCCCTCAACAAAAGCCTTCCGTTTCTACTTTAGCCACTGGCTTCTCAGAATCCAAAAATCAAATATTCTAGTGTACTGTTGCAAGAAGTCTTGGGAGAAAAAAAGGCCACTGCAGTATTCAAAATATTTTTGTATTGTTAATGCATATCATAGAAACACTCTTTTTTCTTTTTGGCCGCGCCATGCAGCTTGCAGGATTTTAGCTTCCCCGAACCAGGGACTGAACCCAGGCCCCCAGCACTGGAAGCGTGGAGTCCTCACCATTGGACCACCAGGAAATTCCCTAGAAATACTTTTTTGACATGAGAATAAAAATACTATTTACTGGGGGCAAAAAAACGTTCCTCAGATTGTTGCATACCTCTGGTTAAGAATTTGATTCTGACAATTTTTGCTGGTATTCTCACTGTTTTTATAGAAGAGTAGGTTTTGAAGGTCTGTACTCTGCTATTCCTAATAACCAACAAACAAGTTTTGTTTTTATTTCCATCACAATTCATCACAATATTTCCTGTGTCCATTGTGGTTTCTTCTTTGACCCATAAGCAAATGAAAAGTGCATTGCTTAAATTATAAGCATATTGGAATATTCTAGTTATCTTTTTGTACTAATTTATAGTTTAATTGCATTGCAATCTACATGATTGCAATACTTTCTTGTAACTTGCTATAATGCCCAGCATATGGCCATTTGGTAATTTTTCTGAGAGCAACTTCTGTGCTCTTAAAAGGAATTTATATTCCAAAGTTTCTCAATTCAATACTCTATTTCTGTAATACACGCTAAATCTGTTAATTTAGCTGTTCAGATCTTCACTACTATTCCTGATTTTGATTTGCCTGTTTTATCAGTTTGAGAGAAATGTGTTAAAAACTTACTATTTCTCCTTATAGTTCTGTCAATTTTGAGATTATGTTACTGATTGTTGAAAATTTTTGAATTATTATATTGTTTTATGTTCCTGGTAGGTTTAATATTTTATAATTAAGAAATGTTCCATCTTATCTCAAGTAATGGTTCTTGCCTTAAAGTATACTTGACCAATATTACTTAGCCTACCTTTCCAAGGTGCTCTTCATATATTATCTCGTACACTAACAATGCCACTATAAGGTAGTCATTATTACTGCAATCATTTTACAGATGAGGAAACTGGGCACTGAGAGGTTACCTTCCCAGTGTCAGAAAGACAGCAAGAGATACAGTCAAGATTCAAACCCAGGTCTCTTCTAGACAGAGCACAAGCTCTTCATCACTTCACTGTGCTGTCTCTTTTTTTTTAGCCCATCCAGAAAAGCATAGTTTTGAAAAGTGTCCCATCAATTCACAGACACAAAAGAAGACTATATTTTAAACTTAATACAAACAAAACAGGCTGGGAGAAAAAAAAAACTTCTATTGAAAGGATCAGGTAGTATTTATAATCAATCTTCATTTCATTGTAACTGTTACCTATAGCCACTTAGAGCTGATACATACAAGAAAACTTTATTTTTATTAAAATTAATGCATTTCTTGATACATTTACTAAGTAATATGTGAAGAGATATCCAATTTATAGAGGTTCTCTAACACATATAGTGAATATCTTAGCAAATACTAGAGAACACAAAGCACACAAAATAACAGAAATACAAGTGGAAGAAGTAAGAGAACAAACAAAGTTCACACATAGTTTCAGTGAAGGTGCTCAAAAGTAAACGTACACGGAGACAAGTTCTGTGGTGGTGGTGGAGGTGTAGGAAGTTAAATGTTAATCGTGTCATAGTTAAAAATGGAACACAGCTCTGTTTCTTATGATAAGCCTGCTAGCAGGGAGAAAGCTTTGAATTAACTATACTTATCACAAAAGAAAAAATTTTAAGATTTTAAATGTAAACTTAAAAATAATATGAAATAGTTAAGAAAATCGTGTAGAAGAAGGGGTAGACAAACTAATTAGCTACTAAAGGTATCAGAAAAAGCCTGAGAAAATCTGGTTAAAATGTTAAACCTTGTATTGCTACTGATGGGAGTAGTTGTTTTTATATCTTTTAAAAATAATAAAAAGATTCTGGGAAAAAATTAAAAAAAAAGAAAATCGTGTAGAAGTGAACTAAAGATGAAGCTAAGAGTGAGCCAGTCGACAAAGGGCTGAACATTTGACCTTAAACCTTCTCATGCTCATAAAGAGACACAGTTATAGGATTCAAATGTCCACAAAGTAAGCACAAACTAGGTTCAGTGTTTCTCAACAACCTCCTTACCTTACAACATGGTCTACTTTTAGCAAGATGTCTCACGTAGGTCTTTGACATCTTAGCACAGAACAATTTACAGGAAGTAATGACAGGGAGTGCTCCAGTGGGACAGTGATACCCAGGTGTGATGGGCCTTTCTGACTGCAGGGCTGAATGCAAGCATAGATCATACAGTCTCGAGAATAAGAGTCCTAAACTCACATGTCTGCAGGAACCAAGGATATAATGTGAGTCAACCAAGACACTTTTTTATTTATTTAGCTATTTATTTAATACATTTAGTTATTTATTAAAAAAAATTTGTTTATTTTATTTATTTAATTTTGGCTGCATTGGGTCTTTGTTGCTACGTGTGGGCTTTTCTAGTTGCGATGAGCGGGGGCTACTTTTCGTTGCGGCGCGGGCTTCTCACTGCAGTGGCTTCTCTTGTTGCGGAGCACGGGTTCTAGGCACGTGGGCTTCAGTAGTTGTGGCGCACGGGCTCAGCAGTTGTGGCTCGCAGGCTCTAGAGCACAGGCTCAGTAGTTGTGGCACATGGGCTTAGTTGCTCCGCGGCATGTGGGATCTTCCTGGACCAGGGCTCGAACCCGTGTCTCCTGCATAGGCAGGCGGATTCTTAACCAGTGCGCCACCAGGAAAGCCCAAGCAAGCCACTTTTAAAGGAAAAAGAAGTTCTTTGGACACCAAAATACAGACTACATGTGAAACAGTCAAGAATATTCTTTCCTTACTCAAAGCAAGACGCTTCCCATTTTTCTTGTATGTGGTACTCTGTCTCCCTTTCGTTGTTTCATGTCTGTTAGAAATGGCGACAGAAATTTCTCTGCTGTAAGAGAATCTACAGTGCGATCCCTCTGACAGGTGGCAGATGAGACTCAGCCTCAGGGCTGAGGAGACAGTAAAATGGTGGAGAGCGTGGCAAACTGAAAAGCAGAGGCTTTACCGAAAAGACAGCCGTTCCTTGCTGTGATATTGTCAGACAACAAGGAACACACATGCGGTCTTTGTCCCTAGTTCCTGGCACAGAGCTCCTAAAACTCTTGGTATTTCCCGAGTGACAGAGGTGAGAAGTGCCTTTTGTTATCTATAATAAGCCCCTTTCAACCATACAAGAATTTATATTAATGGGGTAACTCCTGATGCGCCCATGGACACATTCCAGAGAGGGGCTGGTGCCCGAAGAACCGACCACGTGATTAGAGGGTTGGCACTTTCAGTTCCCCCTGCAACCTCTAGGAAAGGGAGATGGGCTAGAGGTTGAGCTAATCACCAATGACCAATCACAATGATTTCATCAATCCTTCCTATCTAATGAAACCTCCATAAAACCCTCCCAAATGACGGCTTCAGAGAGCTTCCGGGATGGTGAACACATTGGGTGCTGGGAGGGTGATGCGTCTGGAGAGGGTGGGGAAGCCCAGGGCCCTTTTCCCCACATCTTGTCCCATGCAACCCTTCTATCCAGATGTTTCTGAGTTGTAGTCTTTATAATAAACTAGTAACAGTAACTGAATTGTTTTCCCCAAGCTCTGTGAACTGTTCTAGCAAATTATCAAACCCAAGGAGGGGTTGTGCGACACCCCAATGTACCGTCGGTTCATCAGAAGTACAGGTGGCAGCCCGGGAGTGTGACTGGTGTCTGAAGTAGGGGGCAGCCTGGGACTGAGTCCTGACCCTGTGAGGTCTGTGCTAACTCCAGGGAGACAGTGTCAGAATGGAACTGAACTGCAGGACACCTAGCTGGTGCCTGCAGAGAATTAGAGGACTGCTTGGTGTGGGGGAAAAAAACACACATCCGGTGTTAGAAGTGTTGTGAGTAAAAAAACAGATAAGAGTGAAGTGTTCTGGTGTTGCAAAAACAGCACTTCATACTTGGCTCTTGACAATTTTTGCCAGATTGTCTTTTTCTCCAAAGTCAGAAATCTCTTTTATGAAAAATTTCTGGATTTTAAATGTTGGCTAAAAAAAGAAAAAAAAAAGTTTCTAAACATGCTACAGGACAAATAAAACCGACTCCTTATCAAATGCCAGTTTGAGACTTCTGGTCTCAAGAACTCTCCCAGCTTTCCCACATGATTAATTAAGTTCCTGAAAAAGACCGAGTCCTCGTACGTTCAAGGTACATTCAAGGTTATCCTCCTTGTACAAAGCACAGCCTGCTGTGCTATTCGGTAGAGTACAAACGTGGCCATAAACTCTCCCTCTCCTTGTACCCATGACCCTTTGCAATGTAGCTCTGAGTGCCCCTCAATGACGCCAAGCTTGGCCACGTGACTTGCTTTAGCCAAGGAGAAGTGAGCAAACGTGACACAAGCAGAGGCTTGAACGATGCCTGTGTGCTGGAGTTTATCCTTTCTTGCTGTTCACTGAAACCCTGCCACCACGTGGTCAACTTCAGACTTGCTGGAGGATAAGAGGCTACAAGAATATAGAGGCCCCGGTTGTCCCAGGCAAGGCCATCATAAACCAGCCATCCCAGCATATTTGCCAACTGACTAGACACATGAACAACACTGAGACCAGCAAAGCCAGCCAAGATGAAAAGACCTCCCAGCCGATTCACAGAATTACAAGCTAAATGAATCGTTGCTAGTTTGACTGACTCAGTTTTAAGGCAAGTGGTTACAGCAAAAGATAACTGATACATGCTACAGTGTATCATATATCAGTTTTACGCCTATCAAAAATACCATTATAGGGGCTTCCCTGGTGGTGCAGTGGTTAAGAATCTGCCTGCCAATGCTGGGGACACGGGTTTGAGCCCTGGTCTGGGAAGATCCCACGTGCCGCGGAGCAACTAAGCCCGTGCGCCACAGCTACCGAGCCTGAGCTCTAGAGCCCGCGAGCCTGTGTGCCACAACTGCTGAAGCCCACGCTCTCTAGAGCCCATACTCCACAGCAAGAGAAGCCATCGCAACAAGAAGCCCTTGCACCACAACAAAGAGTAGCTCCCACTCGCCACAACTAGAGAATGCCTGCATGCAGCAACAAAGACCCAACACAGCCAAAAATAAAAATAAAATTAATTAATTAAATTTTAAAAATACCATTATAAAGGCACGTGTTTTTGTGGAACTAAGAAGGCTTTTTCTCAAGGGGTTTTTTTTTGTGCAATCACCACCAGATCTATCATTAACATTCAGTGTCTTACACATTCTTGTCACTTTTATTAATTAGCCTCTATGTCAACAAACAAAAACATAAAGCTACCTAGAATGCAAAAGCTTTCTCATTTGCCTAAGGTGTCTGCTTCTATCTTCAACAAATCCTCGAGGACCACTCACTGTGAAAACTCCCTTCAGTGGGAGAACTGTCAGCAAAGAGCCATATGCTTTAGAGCTGGAGGGGAGACTGAGACCCTTTTAAAGAAAAGTTAAGCATCCTGAAAAGGCCACTAGCCTGAATGTAATGCTTGCACGTGGGTCAAGGGAAGGCTAGTTGACAAGGTCAAGATCTTCTTCAAAAGATACCAAAAGAGTATGGGTTAGGCACTGTAGTGATTTAGAAATTTTTTATTAAAAAAAAAAGTAGTACACAGCCAACCACCCAGAGAACATTATTACTTCCTAGTGTATGCTCAAAGATAAAATGGTTGCAAGAGGTTCAACTAACAGCTGATTTGAATGAGCAAAGCGCATCAACATTAGAGGTAACTTCCAAAATTCATGATCTCCGTGCTATATTAGTAAATCTATAGCCTTGTTTTTCTGTAGGACACCAGAGACAATTGGTATTTAGAGTCCTCCTAATTCATGGAAATAAAACAATATTATCTGCACCTAGGAAATTTCTCTTTCCATTTTCTCTTGGACCACTTTCAAGTACATATCTTATTTAATTCTCTATCATTTTCCTCAATCCATGATGGCATTCACAAAGAATACCACGTATTATCAAACAATGAATCACCCTCTCTGGTTATTATCTTACATGCCACTCCTGGAACATTCAATTCTTTTTAGGCATTACAGTAGGCCCTCTGTATCTGAGCGTCCCACATCCACGGATTCAACCAACTACAAATCAAAAATATTCTAGGGAAAAAAAATTCCAGAAAGCTCCCCAAGGCAAACCTTGAATCTGCCATGTGCCAGCAGCTATTTACAGAGCATTTACAATGTATCAGGTATTATAAATAATTCAGAGATGATTTAAAGTGTCTGAGAGGATATGCGTGGGTTATATGTAAATACTATACCATTTTATAAAAGGAACTTGAGCATCAGTGGGGTTTGATATTTGCAGGGAGTCCCGGAACCAGTCCTCCTCAGATACCAGGGACGACTGCATGTCTTAAATTTGGGATAGACTCCTTTTTTCTGTACGTGTGTGTGTGCATGTGTGTGTGTGTGTGTGTGCGCGCGCGTGTGTGTGTATCCCAACACCACTCTATCTGAACCCCGCCCTCATGAGCCATTTGAAAAGTCAAAGATCTTAACATAAAAATTTGAAAAAAGGAATAGTGACCCTATGCAAAATGTACACATTGACTTTTTAAAAACCTTTCCCTTTTAACTTTTTATACAACTTCAAGAAGTAGTATTTTAGCTATCTTTGTGACAATGTTACGGATTTTCACTTTACTGCCTGGTAACTAATAATTTTAATCAACTCTTTGATTTCCTATGATGCTAAATTCTAAACCAAGCACCTACAGTGTGCCAGGAATTATACTAGTGGCATAAAGATAAATAAGCAGGGGTCACTGGCCCAGGGACTCACAGTCTAATGAAGAAGGCACAAGTAAATAACAACCAAGTAAAAGTTAATGTTTTGGGTACTATAATATGTGTATAGTTCAAGTATAATGCAAAATCAGGTCATTTCCAGATGCCAGGAGATGGTCATCTCTACCTGGAGAGCCCTCCAAGTCATCCAAACCAACCGCATCATCTTACCTCCTAAACCCGCTTCTTCCTCACATGATCCCTCGACTGTTACAGGGCCCCACAGTCCTAGCAATCAACATGGCTGGAACTTTCCGAGTTATCAGTTAAGTCCTCTTCTGTGCAGGGCTCACAGGGCCATACAAACAGTATGCCAAGCTTATCATGCCTCGGTGATACCTTTTTTAAGACTCCTCATTCTGTCTTACTTTCATCCTTTTAACTCTTACCTAGACAAACGTATAATCTCCTATCCAGTTTCCTGCTTCTTGGCTCACCCACTTTATACCGTGCTGGCAGACTACTCTGCAGAAAGCAAGCTCTTTCTAAAGAACAGCATTTGAAGTCATCTGCAACCTTGTCCCAACCTTTCCAACCTGGGTTCCAGCTGCCAGTCTCTTTCGCACACTCTGTGGTCCTAACCAACTATATTTACATAATGGTATCCCAAATACCCCAACTCTGTATCTTTCTCGGACAGTTCTTATTAAAAATCCACAGTTTCCTATCTCCCCAAGTACCCATCCCAGACATACTTTAAGATCCAAATTTAATGAAGCCTTTTCTGAGAAGTTTTACCCTGCTTCTCTCATCTAAAAAAAAACTGCTTTCTCTTTTGAATTCCCCCAGCAATTTATTTGTGCCTCTATTTCTTAAACTAATCTCATCTTCCCCGATAGAACGGATTTTTAAAAGCAGGAGCTCTGTCCCCTCAAAGCCAACATTTGTATGTACTTCGTAATCAGTAAGTCCTTTCTGAATATATTAATGCCTGTTAGTTTTACTTTTCAGTCAAACACAGAGTCAAGCAGCAGTATCTTAACAAGCTGGACCACTCACCTGATTTCCGCAGGGAACTGTGCATTTGTGACCAGGAAACTGGAGATTTTACGCTCGTGGAGTAGCTTCAAAAACCTGTTGATTTCTGGGTACATGATGGGTTCTCCCACAAGGGATAATGCACAGTGCTTTACTGTCATTCCTTCCTCAAAGCGTTCCTCTCTGACACCTGGCACTCCTGGAGAACATGGTGGAAAGGAACAAGCTCAATAAGGCACAGATAGAGGACATCACTTTTATTTTTCTTAATTAAAAATTTAAAAATTTTTCTTAATGGTTCTTTGATTTTAGAGGGCAAAATTACTTTTGATACCAGCTAAATACTACAAAACAAGAGCCTGGGGGCGGGGGGCAACCCTAACATTATTAAACCAGAAAAAAAAAAAACTAGAATTATTATATCAGCAATCTCATCCTTCCTTTTAGTACTAATTAAACTACATCAATACAAGGAGGCAAAACTAACTTTGTTATTAGCTAATTATTTGGAACACAGAATGTACTACTTTCCATAATTTGCTTAGCTCTGCATTCTTTCATGTTGGTCTAAGACAATGAACTCAGTATAGCTGCATAAGGAAAGCCTCTCCTATACCAATCATTGCAGCCTTCATTCCTCAGGTATTCTGAATTGAGAAACAAAATGCAGTCGGTCCAAAAGAACAGAGGAGAGAAAAAGAAGCCTGCAGTTCTCACCTTTGGCTTCATATTGGAATCACCTGGAGAGTATCGTAAACTACAGCGGCCTAGGTCCACTGCCAAAGATTCTGTTTAACTGGAGTGAATGCAAGCCAGAGTAAGGGGAGCTTTAAAAGTTCCTCAGGTGATTCTAATGTTTAGCCAAAGTGAAAAACCACTGCATAAACCAGAAGCCCCCAAACTTATATGCCAACTAGAATCACCTTGGAACTGTCAACGTTCCAAATTCCAGGCCACAGCACAGACCAATGAAATCACCATCTCTGGGGGAGGGGCAGGGGCATCAGGAGCTTTTTGAAGCTCCCCAGGTGATCCCAATATGCAGACAAGTTTGGGGAACCACTGCCACACACCATCGGTTCTCGACCCTAGTTAGACATTGAGAAATAACCCAAAGAACTTTAAAAAATCCCAGTGTCCAGGCAGTATCCCAAGCCAATTAAATCGCAACCTCTAGGGATGAGAGCCTGAGACATCCGTATTTTTTAAATGCTCCCCATGTGATTAGAGTGGACAGGATGGGTTAAGCAGCACTGCTCTAGACTCCATGTACTGTAGGAAAGCATGAAGAAAAATAGAACGCATGCTTGAAAGTCCCTCAATCTAACACAGAGTTTGAAAGACTTGGAAATTGCTTAAAAAGGCAAATAAAAACATATCTCCTTTACTTCAGATATTTCTATCCATTACGCTAGTTTCTTTTCGAAGAACACATTCTCTCTAAAGGATACAGATTCCTCACCGAGATTGGAGGTAGGAGGAAACATGTTCATATTCCCTCTCAGTCATTTATGAGCCGTCTCTGAAAAGTAGTTTTGACTGTAAGCAGTACTTAGCCCAAAGAATGTTTCTTAGAATTAAATGAGATAATGCATGGAAAAGCTTTAGAAGAGGGCCTAGCACACACAAAAAAACATTCATTAAGGAGTTTTTCTTCTCATCACCTTTACCCTGGTTTCTTAAAATGATTAAATCCCAGTCACTATCACCTTAAAGAACAACAATAAAAAATCTGGAGAAAATAAAGTTAGCTCTCACTGCTTGCTTGTGCTTTAGTTTCCAGGAAGTGACTTTATTTTACACACACACACAGGCACACATACACAATCTACTTGGAAATAAGCAAGGGCAAGTAAATACCCAAGACATCAAACCAACATAATGCCTGCTAAACTCAGAACAATCTAAAAGTGGCAGCTTTTATCTTCTTTTACGACTACCTAACTGCAATTCTACGAAGGTATTTCATGTCAGTATTTGGAGGATGAATAATTTTTTAAGTTATTGAAATCTAATATCTTAAGTGAATCAAGGTTTTAAATAAAACTTGATCCATAACACAGTCTGTGTTACCAAGACAACTCAGCATTAAGTATAAAATTTCCTTTTTGTTAAAAAAAAAAAAATCAGTAACTTTAATCTCGCTGGGAGAAGATGAGTAGAAGGGCAGATTTAATCAGAACTGCAAAATTAACCTGAAAGCAGAATGACTGAGCACTGGCTGGGCCCTAACCACTGGAAGTCAGACACACCAGGTCCAAATTCTTGCTCTACCACTAGGCTGGTCTGTCTCCTGGGTCAAGCCACTCACCCCCTCTACATCCATTCCCTAATCTATAAGATAGGGATTTCACACGCACACAGTTATAAGAATTCAACGAAATAAGCCACATGAAATAACAGGTCTGGTACCAGGCCCAGCACATAAGCATTCAAAAAAATCTTATTTTTATTATAGTAATTATTTCATGAATTGAAATAGAAATTCAATTATTTCCATTATTTTAAATAAAATGGTGATTCCATTGAATTCAACATACAGTTGACCCTTGAACAACAAGGGCTAGAACTGTGCAGGCCCACATATATGTGGATTTTTATATATGTGTGTGTGTAATGTATATACGCACACACACACAGGAAAACTTTTTGGAGATTTGTGACAATTTGAAAAAACTAGCAGATGCCCCCCACAGCACAGAAATATCCAGAAAATTTAAGAAAAACTTAGGTATATCACGAATGCATAAAATATATGTAGATACTTGTCTATTTTATCACTTACTACCATAAAATACACATAAATTTTTTTTTTTTTTTGGCCAGCCACGCGGCATGCAGGATCTTCCCCGACCAGGGATGGAAACTTGGGAGCTCGGAGTCTTAACCACT
Source organism: Phocoena phocoena (assembly GCF_963924675.1). Classification (NCBI taxonomy): domain Eukaryota; kingdom Metazoa; phylum Chordata; class Mammalia; order Artiodactyla; family Phocoenidae; genus Phocoena; species Phocoena phocoena. The sequence continues at coordinate 14,260,003 of NC_089233.1, forward strand.
GGACCGCCAGGGAAGTCCCAAATACACATAAATTTTTAAAAAGTTAAAATGTATCAAAACGTACCCACACAAACACTTCAGGACCACACATAGCACCATTCCCAGTCCAGAGAAATGTAAACAAACGTAAAGTTGCAGTATTAAATCATAACTGCACAAAATTAACCGTAGTACCGACTGTATCTCGGTAATAATTTCCTAGGATCTCCTGTTGCTACCACACTGAGCGCAAGTGTTGCAAAGTATCTGCTTGACACGCCACGCCACGTGAGGCTCATCATCTCCACGTGAGCAGTTCATCTCTCCAGTCAATTGCAAATTGCAGTAAAAGGCAATCTCTGGCAGTTCTCTGGTAGTTTTCATCATGTTTGTGCAATACTATGAACCTTGAAATAACACCACGGGACCCACACGATGTGCCATTAGTGATGCTGGAAGTGCTCCCAATAAGCAGAGAAAAATCATCACATGACAAGAAGAGGGTGAATGGCTTGATATGTACCGCAGATTCAGATATGCAGCTGCCGTTGGCTGCCACTTCAAGATAAATGAGTCCAGTGTAAGGACCATTGTTAAAAAAAAGAAAAGGAAATTCATGAAGCTGTCGCTGCAGCTACACCAGCAGGCGTGAAAACCTTGCGCTTTTTGCAAAACGCCTTTGTATCTCATATTGAAAATGCAGCTTTTATGTGGGTGCAGGATTGTTACACAAAAGGCATACCTATAGATGAATATGATCAAAAGGCAAAGTCATTATATGACAACTTAAAGCAAAAGGAAGGCGAAGGATCTAAAGCTCGAGAATGTAATGCCAGCAAAGGATGGTTTGATGATTTTAGAAAGAGGTTTGGTTTTTAACATGTCAAGGTAACAGGAGAAGCAGCTTCTGCCAACCAAGAGGCAGCAAAGGAATTCCCAGCAAAGAAAATCATTAAGAAAGGATATCTGCCAGAAAGGGTTTTTAATGTAGTCAAAACTGCTCTATTCTGGGGTGCAAAAAAAAGCCTCAAAGGACATTTATTAGTAAGCAAGAGAAGCCAGCACCAGGATTTAAGGCAGGAAGGGGTAGGCTAACTACCGTTCTGTGCAAATGCAGTAGGGTTTACGATCACGACTGCCCTTCTCTATAAAGCTGCTAACCCCTGAGCCTTGGAGGGAAAAGATAAAAACCAGCTGCCAGGCTTTTGGTTGTACAAAAAGAAGGCCTGGACAATGAGAACACTTTTTCTGGACTGATTCCATGGATGCTTTGTCCCTGAAGTCAGGAAGTACCTTGCTGGTAAGGGACTGTCTTTTAAAGTTCGTTTGATATTGGACAATGCCCCTGGCCATCCAGACCCCATGAGTTCAACACCAAAGGCGTCAAAGTGGTCTCCTTGACCCCAAACACAACATCTCTAATTCAGCCTCTAGATCAGGGGGTCAGAAGGACCTTTAAGGCTCATTACACATGGTACTCTATGGAAAGGACTGTCAGATCCCTGACAGACAGAACATTAGGAAAGTCTGAAAGAGTTACACCACTGAAGATGCCATCCTTGTTCTAGAAAAATGTGTGAAAGCCATCAAGCCCAAAACAATAAATTCCTGCTACAGAAAACTGTGTCTATTTGTTGGGCATGACTTCACAGGATTTACAACAGAGCCAATCAAGGAAAGCACGAAAGAGATTGTGGATATAATTAACAACAACAACAACAAAGGTGGGGCTTCAAGATATGGGTCTTGGAGAAATTCAAGAGCTAGCAGACACCACCCCAGAGGAGCGAACAGAAGATGACTGCATGGAGATGAGCACTTCCTAACCAGTGCCAGACGATGAGGAAGAAGACAGAGAAGAAGCAGTGCCACAAGCCAATGGACACGAGGCAATCTCAGAAGCGTTCGATTATTCAAGACTGCTTTTGACTTCTTTTACGACACGGACCCTCCTCCTATGATACGGGCACTGAGACTAAAGCAAGTGGTGGAAGAAGGACTGGTACCATATAGAAACGCTTTTAGAGAAATGAAAAAGCAAAAAAGTCAGACAGAAATTACTATGTATTTACATAAAGTCACACCGACTCTGCCTACCTGCCTCTCCTGCCTTCCCTCCCCCACTCGAGACAGCAGGGAGATGCTGACATGTCCATGGAATCTGAGTAACATGGATGGCCACGGCAGGGTTTTGAGAAGGGTGACCTAAGAAGGGTGGATCACGTTGGGTGCTATGTTGAGAACAGAGGGGCAAGCAGAGAGGCTAACCTGCCACAAGGATATTACATAATCTAAGCAAGAAATGATGGTGGCTTGGACCAAGGTGGTAGCAGTGGAGGTGGCAAGAAGGGCTTATCAGCTAGGCCTATTTCAAAGGTATAGTCAAAGGCTCTATTTTGAAGGTACGTTTGAAGGATTTTCTAATGGATTGGACGTAGGTTACGAGAAACAGAGAGGTGTCAATGATTTCTATAAAGTTTTTGGCCTAAGCAAGAGTCACCATCAATTGAGACAAGTTGGCGGTAAGAAAGCCTTAGGGGTAACATGGGGGTAACAAGTATTGGGGGGGGTGGAGGTAGATACCATGTGTTCAATTTTGGACACGTGAAGTTTAATATGTCTCTTAGATAGCTGAATGTGTGTCCAACATTCAAGTTTGGATTCTGGGAGAAAGGCCTATGTGGAAATAAACATTTTTGCGAAATGGATGGTATTTCTATCCAAGGGCCCGGAGCAGATTACCAAGGCAAAAAGGGCAATTAGAGAAGAGGACCAAGGACTGAAGTCTACGCAATCACATATCTGAGGAAAGGAAGAGGGACCAACAAAGGACGTTACCAGGGAAGAATGAGGAAAACTTACAGGCAAAGAGATCAACTGCTATCTTCTCGGAGAGCTACAGCTAATAAATATCAGACACCTACGAAAACAAACAAAAACCAAGACCAAAAAAAAAGCCTGTGGATAAGGCTTTTAAAAGAATAATTCTGGGATTTTAAAATTATCCTAATTTTCTCAAAAGTAAGGCACTGAGAATATGTAAAACCTTGGTCCTCTCCTTCAAGAAGCACATTTCTATTTCACGCTCACTGTCAGAGGCGATTACAGTGCTCCTCTAAATACAAGGCCCTCAGGGACTCAACCTCATGCCGTCTTTCACTGTCCTCAAAGAAATATGTCAGAAAATAAGACATCCTCCAAATTTCTAATGGAAAGCAGTCCTGGGGCCGGAGGACAGCCCAGGCAACAGCAGACACTACATTTCAGTAGCAAATCTATAGGGATATTTCCCACTGTGTGTCTGTCTGTCTCTCTCTCTCTCTCACTCACACACGCACAGCCTGTTCACTTCATGTTTCCCTAAACCTTATCCCTTTCACCTCTAAACTCTGCTTTGGTTTTGTTTTGTTGTTTTTGTTTTCTGGTTTGGAGGTTTTTGTTGTTGTTGTTAGTTTTCTTTGTTTTTGTTTTTTCTTAAGCAAGTTTTGTGACATTTCTCAGCCTGAACAGCTTCCTGATCCTGAACACTCACTACAGTCATCATATTAACTAGGAAGCACTCCTTACCTCACTGAAAGATGCCAAAGCAAAAACTTAAGATTCCAGAATTTTTATCCTAAGGTCATAGCAGTAAGCTGAATAACCCAGAAATAAAAATGATATAAGGTTTGGGCTTCCCTGGTGGTGCAGTGGTTAGGAATCTGCCTGCCAACACAGGCGACATGGGTTCAAGCCCTGGTCCGGGAAGATCCCACATGCTGCGGAGCAACTAGGCCCGTGCACCACAACTACTGAGCCTGTGCTCTCAACCCCGTGAGCCACAACTACTGACCCCGCGTGCCACAACTACTGAAGCCCACGTGCCTAGAGCCGGTGCTCCGCAACAAGAGAAGCCACCACGATGAGAAGCCTGCGCACCACAACGAAGAGTAGCCCCACTAACCACAACTAGAGAAAGACCACACGCAGCAATGAAGACGCAACACAGCCAAAAATAAATAATTTTTTAAAAAAATGATATAAGGTTCAATGTAGAGTATTCCTATTTCTTTGGGGGTTGATTAACCCCCCCCTCTATTCTGAATACTTTCTTATGCCTTTTTTTAAATTGAGGTATAACTGATACGTGAGTATTCCTCTTTCTAAAGATTGGACCAATCAGAAATAAAACATTTTCTTCTTTCTTCTCAAATAACAATATAGCTCCTGGCCAAAGATGTTCCTAAGAACCCCTCCTGGCTGAAAGTCATATATAATATATCTTTGATACAGCCACTTCCACTATGATGTTTATTTCATAAATAAACTTCGGAAAACAATTAGCAGGCGGTGTTCTCTTCCCCGCCTCCCCAACATTCCTTTTGGATGTGTACTTTAGCACACCTCGTTCCTGAGGACCATCTGTTGGAGACCCTTTATTTTTCGCATTACTTCACTTCTAGCTTAAACTATAGATAAAAACATCTAGCAACAAATGATGTCACCTTCACATTTGCACCTTCAGCACCGAGGACGTTCCTCACAGAGAGGGTTCACTCACTTGATGTCAGCTGAACTGATGGGAAGCTGAGCTAAAGAAACCTGAACTCCATTCTCTGAAAACTATTTCTCCCTGCCATGGTGGTATTTAGAGGGGGGCAGTGAGCATTTTGAGAAAAGGCGGAGTTGCTCTGTAATTCTGACCTACTTGTAATCAATGTAAAGTTAATTTTGCATGCATATAAAGGGGAAAGTTAACAAAAGTCATGGGAAGAAAGCTGCTTTGATGATCAATGAAATAACTGAAAAGACAGTGATTGCCCGTGGAATTGAGAAGAGATGCATGAAAAGGGAATGTTTAAAAGATGAGTATATCTTCAAAGTGTGCTCAAGGCTGGCCACTCAGCTAGAGCTGGGCACTCAGAGGCAAAAACAACAGTACGCACAAGTCTCATCCTAGGCAAAAATACGATCATCAAATGACGGAACCAGGCCCACAGGAGAGAGCGGGTGATCATCAAGGGCTAGCAAAGCACCCTGCAAAACAGGACTCCAAGCTAGGGTAAGGGAAATGATTAACGAGTGACCTCTAAGGAAAGGCGAAAGTGGAGATACCCAGAAAATGACGAACTAAGAAGGAAGTGGAACTAATCATATTGTGGTAATTATTTCACAGCCTGTCTACATATCAAATTGTCATGTTGTACATGACACAATGCTACGTATCCATTGTACCTCAGTAAACCTGGAAGAAAACACAATGCTTACACAATGCTATATGCCAACTGTGCCTCAGTAAACCCAGAAGAAAACAGTCATGTTAAAAAAATAATAATGTTATTAGCTGTGATAATGATATTGTGTTGATGAAAAAAATCTACTGTTTAAAAGAGATTCATATTGAAGTTTGAAGGCAAATGTGATACTTGGGACTTGTCTTAATTACTTCAGCAAAGAAAAAAGGGGAGATAGAGAAGTAAGTATGCCAACATTTTGACAAGTTTTAAATAGGGGAGAAAAGGATATGGGGGTTTATTGTGCCATTCTATTTTGTGTATACTTGGACATTTTCATAATACGATTTTTTAAGAAGTTTAGATTAAAAAAGAAATCAGGGCTTCCCTGGTGATGCAGTGGTTAAGAATCCACCTGCCAATGCAGGGGACATGGGTTCGAGCCCTGGTCCGGTAAGATCCCACATGCTGTGGAGCAACCAAGCCCACGCGCCACAACTACTGAGCCTGCGCTCTAGAGCCCTCGTGCCACAACTACTGAAGCCCACGCGCCTAGAGCCCGTGCTCCGCAACAAGAGAAGCCACCGCAGTGAGAAGCCTGCGCACAGCAACGGAGAGTAGCCCCCGCTCACCGCAACTAGAGAAAACCCGCATGCAGCAAAGAAGATCCAACACAGCCAAAAATAAATAAATAAAATAAATAAATGATAATTAAAAAAAAAGAAATCAGATCAATTCATGTTATTAGTAAGGAAAAATAACCATGGTATACTAAAGGGTAAAAATAAAGCACTGATTTTAAATTTTAAAAAGGGAATAAATGTGGAACTAGGAAAAAAAAATAGACTCTCCACCAGGGGCTGATATGAAATCTAGAGTTAGTTACATTCCTGCATCTCTACCATCCAAAAGTAGGATGTGTGTCAGAGCTGCACCCAGGTGATGGCACTCGGTTCAGAAGAGGTAGAGTCACTTGCATTAGTCTCACCATCCTCACCCTGAAGTTGACTATCCAGAAAGGAGGGTGACCTGTTTTATTTATACCCTTAAGGATGAATAAAAGATAGAATATAGAGATTTCACTGATTGCAGGAGGAATTCAGGTTCATTAAAAAAGAAAACTTTAGATTATAACCATTGATAAAGACTGAGTGAAGTTATAAAATCTCACTGCCAAGTTGAATGCCCACAGTAAACAACCATCAATTTGAACACCAGATTACTTACTGCCAAGATCCAAGAACATAGAAAACATAATACTCTGAAATATTAAAATTCTATCATTTTGCCAAAGTTATAATAAAAAGAAAAAAATTAACATTTTTGTATCATAGACCACCCCAGTCTTCCAGAAGAACTTTGTATTCTTACAAATTATGTATTTCATCCTTTGGTAATTAGGTTTTTTTTTTTTTTCCTTTTCTAATACTATAGTTTCACAGCAGGATTTGCTTTGGTTATGATAGCAATGAGACAGATTTTCAAAAAAGTAATGTCTTGATTAAGCACAGAATAAAGTAAAAAGCATTAACAAATAGTCACTACCATCCAAAAATTGGAAACTAAGGAAGTTCTCATCTTAGTGAAAATATAATGAGAGCTCCTTTATGCCCATGTGCCGACCTGTCTACTGCCCATCACACCTTCAAATATACACCTATTTTCTACTACTACTTTAAAGAAAAACTGCTTTGGTACCCTGAAGAGTGTCAGTGTACAAATATCAACCAGTTCCAATTTGGAAACCTTTCTAGAAAATTTATTGTCGATTATATAAAGACATGATTTGCTGACATGGTAACATTTTGTCAAGTCAATTAATTAAGGTATGCAAAAAGAATCCTTTGTGAGAATTACAAGGGCAAAGTAGATACTCTATTAAAGCTATTTTTAAGGATGAAATGAATGGCAGTTGTTGAATGTTTGGGGGTCACCCTCACCCCCTTAGGCATTCTCACCCCTACTCAGGATTCACTTGTTCACAGACATGCTTTTTCTTTCTCCCTGCAATCCTGTATCTGTCTTCCCTCTACAAGACAATATATATATATATATGTTTTAAAACCCTTTTGTCTCTTACGCCATGGATACCTAAAGACAAACCATCTGAGATACCTACTGATTAAAGCAAGCACAAGGTGGGATTTTCCTGGTGGTCCAGTAGGTAAGATTCTGCCCTTCCAATGTGGGGGGCGGGGGGAGCCCAGGTTCGATCCCTGGTCGGGGAACTAGATCCCGCATGCATGCTGCAACTAGGAGTCCACATGCCTCAACTAAGAAGTCTGCATGCTGCAACTAAAGATCCTGCGTGCCACAACTAAGACCCAGCGCAGCATAAATAAATAATAAATAAAAATAAATATTAAAAAAAAAAAAGGCAAGCACAAGGTTACTAACCAGGCATACCTTTCTGCACCGTCCAACAAGCTAGGCAGACAACAAAGACTAGTGTTCACCGACCTCACCTAACACATGTTATTAACATGAAGAAAGGCAGCCTCATGATTTATTCATCTCTTATTTCCATTTAAAGTGCACTTGCAAAAATACTCCTGTCAGAAAAATTACTGTCAAAACTCAGATTGTCATTCTGTATCAAGGACATCTCGGAATGGAAAAATGAATGTCTACTCCTCAGGACTGCTTCCTCCCATACAAATCCCCTGGGACACAGTTTATTCAGGGAGATTCCCAGATGTCCAGGAAACACACATCTTCAGCCATCACCCCATTATTTAAGGGTTCAACTGACTCTTTAGGCACTAAGCCAAAACAAACTGATTAGACTCTAAAGACAAAATTACTGGCATTTCCCTGCTTCTGATATTATTACCAGGGATGGTTCATTTTATCTGTCAACTTGGCTGGGCCATGGTGCCCAGATATTTGGTCAAACATTATTCTGGATATTGCCGTGAAGGTGTCTTTTGGATGAGATTAACGTTTAAGGCAGTGGGCTTTGAGTAAAGCAGACTGCCCTCTCTAATGTGGGTGGACCTCACCCAATCAACCGAAAGCCTTAAAAGAACAAAGGCTGACCTCCCCCAAGCAAGAAGGAATTCTGCCAGCAGACTGCCTCTGCATCTGAACTGCAATTCTTCTTAAATTTCCAGCCTGCTGGTCTATCCCAATGGATTATTTTTATCTATCTTTTTGATTGGCCAAACCTGCACGATTACATGATCCAATTCCTTAAGCCAATCTCACTCTATCAATCTATATCTATCTATCTATCTATCTATCTATATATATATATATATACACACACCCACACAGTGGGTGTGTTGACTCTGTTTCTCTGGAGAATTCTGACTAGTAACTATCCAAAAGAAAACAAGACTTTGCCTTGAAATGTATTTAAAAGGCATATGGTTTATTTGAAGATCAACAATCAATAATATTAACTAAATCAACAAACAGTCTAAGAAAAGCTAATAAATTCCTGACGTGGAGACTTCCTAGTTCTTCACCACACAGTTTCATTTAATTTTCCAAAAGACTGGTAAGAGACACTGCTTTATCCAAATAAGAAAAAATGACTTGTTCAAAAAAAAAAAAAAATGCTTGAGACTAAAAGCCAAGATGAAATATTAAAATATTTATTAGCATCTCTGAAGATGTACAATAGGTTAGCACATACACAGACACACACGAATATGTACAGGGCAACTTTCCCTAGAAAATTCATAAAGAATAAAATAAAGGTATAACTGACTATCCTTTATAAATTATTATTGATCTTGAATTATTATTTGCATTGCTTTCCCAACTTCTCCTAGGAAATCAGAAGAGTAATAAGAAGTACCACGGTAAAAAATAACAAATAGATTTGGTCTTTGTTCCTGGTTCCCCACACAAAGCTCCTAGAACCCCTGGGATTTCCTGAGTGGTAGGAGTGCCTTTTGTCCTTCATAAGGAGCCCCCTTTGAGCAAACCTAAATTTATGCAAATGGGGTGACATAGGGCAGGATCCCTAAATAGCCTCAGGCTGGGGCTGGTCACCAGAAAGACCCAGTGTTTAAGGGACTGGAACTTTCAATCACACAGATCTGTGAGAAAGGGAAGAGGGGGCTAAAATTAAGCTCTATAGTCTCTTGAACAAGATCTGATGAGCTTCTGGGTTAGTGAACATGCCAGGAGGGTGGCCAACTCCATGGGGACAGAAGCTCCTGGCCTCGGGACACTTCCAGATGTACTTCTCCACCTGGCTGTTCTTCTGTGACCTCTATATATCCTTTATAATAATAATGGTAAAAATAAGTAAATGTTTCTCTGTTCTGTGAGCCACTCTAACAAACCAGGAATCCAAGGAGGAGGGTGTGGGAACTTCCAATTTATCGCCAGTTGGTCAGAAGCACAGGTAACATCCCAGACTTGTGACTGGCAGCTGAAGCGGGGGGCAGGCTTACAGGACTGAATCCTTAACCTGCGGGGCCTGATGCTACCTCCAGACAGTGTCAGGATTGAAGTAAATTTGTCGGACACCCAGGCAGTGTCTGCGGAGACCTGGAGAACTGCTGGGTGATGTTAGGAAACAACATCAGGAGCACTGAGACCTCAAGAAGCAGTGACCTGACGGAACGAATTTCTTCGCATCCAAGAATCACCTGATCTTCAAAATGCTAATTCCTGGGGTTTATAAAGACTCCCACTGATGATGCTAGCACCACAAGAGGGCCTACGTCAAAACAACCATGGTTGGAATTCATCTTCTTTGTTGTTGTATATGAAACGAAAGGATAAAGAGGAGACGACTAACAAGTGGCAGGTGGAGACAGAGGTGTGCACATTTAACAGGGAACCTAACAGACTTATTTCAGTTGACCATCTGCAGCTGTCGTTATATCACTTTACAAGTCCTCCACATCCATCTACGGTAGTGGGTCTCAGAGTATGGTCCCCAGTTCAGTAACATCGATACCACCAGGAAATCTCAAAATGCACATTCTCGGTTGCTACCTCAGACTTCCTGAATCATTCTCTGGGGAAGGAGACCAGGAATCTCTAATGCACGAGTCTGATGCACCCTAAAGCTTGAGAACCAGCCATCTCCAGTAGAGTCAAATACTTTGAACTATGAGACACAACTGGATCAGGAAATTCTAGAAACTGAGTGGCAGAATTCTACACATCACTGTGGATCATGTGGAGGAAATCTGATTAATATTAACCCTCCTTTTTTGTAAGGCATTTATTCAAAAATGCTTTCCCAATACCAACTGATATTACTTAAGAATTTTCCAGTGCTCTAAAATTTTCAGTCCATCCACAAGGCTGCTTTGTACCCAACAAGACAGAACAAGAGCAAAAGTTTTTAGGAAGAATGAGGATATACTCCCAGGCAAAACTTACAGGCTGAGTGTACCACATTATAAATAGCTAAGCTTCAAATTAAGTTTTTTAATTCTCCCATCATACAAGATATAAAGTTATTAGTAAAAACTAAAAAGGCCAAGACATATATAATATTTCTACAAAGTTTTCACTTTCCCATATGAGAACTGCCAGCAAGGACAAACTCCTGCCAAAGGAGGCAATTCCTCTGCCAATTTAATTCAGGCTATTAGCATCCCTTTGTAGAGGGACAATAAATACCTCTAAACTGCTTCATCACGTTCTGATGGTTTTCAATGGCTTCCTTTAAGATCATTTCAGCCTGGTCCATCTTCCACCGCCATTCAGTACCCACTGGATTGGTGTGGTGCCTAGAAAAAAGAGGCAGAAGTTCTAAAGGACTCCCTGCATTAAATCTCAGCTAGTTACCTCCTATGAAGGAGCCCATATAATTATAAAATCAGGGTTGGTTTCCTACAAAAAGCTCAGCTATTTATAGCTGTAGTTTACAACTTATTTTGAGTCATGACACCTAGCAGAGAGGGGTAGATGGCAAGTGCCTGGCCAAGACTGAGACTTACTCAGGACAATATAAAACGTGCACCCCTCTCGCAGCCATACAACACCAGGCCAACAAGCATCCAGTAACGACCACCAGTAGAATATTGTTGCAAGACCCTCTCTGAGAGGCAGTGCAATGGGAAGACCTAATTGAAATCCCAGAAAGGAACAAAGCAGAAAAAAATGTAGAAAAATTATGGCCAACAATTTTCCAAAGTTAATGAGAAACGATTAACCACAGATCGAAGGAACTCGCAAAACAACAACCAGTGTATTTTAAAAACAGCCTAGGGCTTCCCTGGTGGCACAGTGGTTGAGAGTCCGTCTGCCGATGCAGGGGACACGGGTTCGTGCCCAGGTCCAGGAAGATCCCACATGCCGCGGAGCGGCTGGGCCCGTAAGCCATGGCCGCTGAGCCTGCGCGTCCGGAGCCTGTGCTCTGCAACGGGAGAGGCCACAGCAGTGAGAGGCCCACGTACCGCAAAAAAAAAAAAAAACAGCCTAAAAATACAGTATCTAAACTAATGAAAACAAAAGAAAATAAGAAAACCTTCAACTTAGAGAAAAAGGACACACTACTTAAGAACAAAGGTTAAAAATTATTTCTGACAACTCATCAGAAAATAAGCCAGATGAAACTATAATGACACCTGAAAGAATGCATAAAGGAAACAAACTTGTCAACTCAGAATTCTATACCCAGTGCAAATATCTTTCCAAAAACGGAGTAATAAAGACTTTTGCAGGACTTCCCTGGTGGCTCAGTGGTTAAGAAGCCGCCTGCCAATGCAGGGGACACAGGTCAAGCCCTGGTCCGGGAAGATCCCACATGCCGTGGAGCAACTAAGCCCATGTACCACAACTACTGAGCCTGCGCTCTAGAACCCATGTGCCACAACTACTGAACCAGCGCTCTAGAGCCTGCAAGCCACAACTACTGAAGCCCACGCACCTAGAGTCCATGCTCCACAACAAGAGAAGCCACCACAATGAGAAGCCCACACACCGCAACAAAGAGTAGCCCCAACTCACTGCAGCTAGAGAAAGCCCGCATGCAGCAACGAACACCCAATGCAGCATCTTTAAAAAAAAAATTGGCAAGCCCCTGATAAAACTGATCAAGAAAAAAAACAACAAATGCATAAATATAATATTAGGAATGAAAAAGGGGATTAATTACAGAAACAACAGAGCTTTAGGTAAATCTGAGTACAGTGTTGGGCAGAAATTGATTATTACAGATCATTACATATTTGGTCACCATGGCCATTCATTTTTACTTACCGCCAACAGAAGACACATTTATTTGCACACGCCAAGCTCGGGGTAGTTTCCATGCAACGATGGCTTTCAATGCCATAGAACGTATGTTTATAGCAACCTCCTCTCCCTCGGAGCATGGACTGTGAAAGTACAAAACAAACGATAATTTGAATAAAGTCCTCACAGCAAGGAAACAAAACACGAAGGCATCATTTTAAAGAAGAAACCATGCGTTTCGTAAGCATAAGTACCCCTACTGGTAGCTGCATGAGGCAGAAAATTAACATTAAAGCCTTATAGTGTTTTGATGGTGTTTGGGTTTTGATACTGCTCTGGGTTTTCTACAACCTAATGAGATAAACCTATGATTCATTAACTCTGAAAGTTCTATAGGGAGGACCATGGATGCTTTCATTTTCAAATCCACCCAACTGCCTCAAATATTAGTACAATAATATATAATGCCAAAGGAGAGATAAGACAGGCTCCCAGAATAGGGGGGGCGGTGTAGCACTCATCTGAAAGAGTATCTCTGCATTTAACAAAGGAGGGTGGGTTAGGGAATGCAACCTGGAGCATATTCTATGTCAACCGAATGGTAGAATTTGAATATACTGAGACTGTTGAGGGGATGCACACAAGAAACAGATTATTCCAGAAAAGAACACTATTTAATATGTGACTGGTAAAACCACAGGAAGTGCAGTAAGAAAGGTAATTTGAAGAAACACTGCAGATCAACTCAGGGTTGGAATCACAAGATACTATCAAGCTTCCTGAGGTATCATCAGAAAGATCCATCTAGGAGCTCTGTGCAAGGTGGGCTTGATTCAGTAAAAGTGAAACCTGTGAGGAGGTTATGCAAGAAAGGTCGTGGTGACTTGTCTCAAAACATTAGTGGAGGAAACAGGAAGGGTACTACAGAGGTACAATCAGTGCCATTCCCAATTAGAGGGGCAAAACAGAGGAAGTCATCCAAGATAACCGAGGTTTTGAGCCTAAGTGACTGACATACCATGGAACTAACAATGGGAACAACAAACGAGGAGACACAGATGGAGAGCCTTTACACATATATATCAGTGTATAATATACATCAGTGTACTGATATTACAATGCTGTCCACATAAAATCTACCAGCTTGCTACTATGTCAGTTGATCACAAAGTCTTATTTTTTGGTCCTGATAAAAGGGGTTCCCCGTCCATCTCACTTAGTACTTACACTAAGAAAAATAGAGTGAAGGAAAAATATTGTTCAGGATAACTGTTTCTATAAACTCTATTCCAAGTTCCCAATAAAATATTCAAGAAGGCAAACAAAATATTTATATCTTGCAAGTAACACTGAAAACTACAAAGTCCACCACATGCAAAAGTCACAGAGTAACTACCACTAAATATCAATATCACGCCAATGGAGAAACCAAGTTGAAGACTTGCATGTTTCACTCATTATTTAGCAATTAGTTAATGTACTTCAAGCATGCTGTGTACTTAATGTACAATGATTAATAAGACAGAGCCCCTACCCATGATCTGTTTGGAGGAAATGGCAAGTAAGCAAGAAAAATGTGCAATACTATTATGATAGTCTGATTGAATCAATTACGATTCTTTTGCAAGCAACAGAAACGGAGTCTGGCTAAAGAGAAAAAGAATTTATTGAAAGGATTTCACAGCTCATAGACCCATTATAAAGGCAAGCACGAAGGAAGGCTGGCAGCGGGACCACCACTCAATCCCCCAGAAGCCGTACACTACAGACACCGCCCCTCTCTGGATACCATCACCAGCACCACGCCTGGCAGATGCTGCTGCCCCCAGCACAAGAATGAGTTCTCCACGTCCCAGTCCCTTTCCATCACTCACTCCACACTCAAAGTCTCCGGCTGAAAAGAATGACTATCCTAGATGACGCTTTTATACCCAAGTTGCCGCGACGTGGTACCAGGAAACAGTATCTGTCTTCCTTAGCTTCTGCAGCAGGCAGTGGGCCCTCACATCAAACAAAGCCCGTTTAATGGGAAATTTCCCAAACATGAAAACACTCAGATGCTGGGCAAGCAGAGAAAAAACAAATGTCCAGCATGGTATTACTGGAGCCCATGGGACAGATGACCAACCAGGCTCGGCCTTCCAGGACCAGTGAGAACTCCTCAGAGGCGAGATGCCCAAACTGAATACTGAAAGGCTAAAAGGATAAAGGGACAGACACATGTGAGAAGCATGGCATGTTTTTCTTTTAAAAACTTTTCTGGGCTTCCCTGGTGGCGCAGTGGTTGAGAGCCCGCCTGCCGATGCAGGGGACATGGGTTCGTGCCCCGGTCTGGAAGGATCCCACGTGCCGCGGAGCGGCTGGGCCCGTGAGCCATGGTCACTGAGCCTGCGCGTCCGGAGCCTGTGCTCCGCAACAGAAGAGGCCACAACGGTGAGAGCCCCGCGTATCGCAAAAAACAAACAAACAAACAAACAAAACCTGTTTTCTGTAAGTTTTACACTTTAGATTTAAGGTCCTGATCCATTTTGAGTTAATTTTTATGTATGTATTTTATGTATGTTTGTGTGTGTGTATGTGTCAGTGTGTGTACTTTTGGTGTATGTGGTTTGGTGGTAGTGGGGTTTTTTTGGTGTTTTGCCTATGGATGTCTAATTTCCCCAGCACCATTAGTTGGAAAGGTTATCCTTCCTCCAAGGAATTGCTTTTGAACCTTTGTAAAAAATCAATTAAGCGTATTTGTGGGTTTGTTTCTGAGATCTCCATTCTGTCCCACTGATTTATGTGTCCGTCCTTCCACCAACACCATACCATCTTGATTACTGTAGCAATATAGTAAGCTGTAATATCTGGATATATAGTTCCTCCCCTTTTATTCTTCCTCAATATTGTTTAAGCTATTTTACATTCCTGTGCCTTTCCTTTTAAATTTTATAATAAGTTGTCTATTTCTACAAAAACCTTCCTGGGATTTTAATAGGAATTGCATTAAACCCACAGATCAATTTGGGCAAAATTGATGTTTTACAATATTGAGTCTTTCAATCCATGAACATTTATTTCGATTTACGTTTAGATTTTTATTTACATTTACTTAGATTTTCATTGGTTTCTGATTTGAGATCTTTCCTCATTTCTAATATAAGTATGCATTGCTGGAAATTTCTCTCTGAGCACTGCTTGAGCTGCATCCTATACATCGATATAATTTATTTTTTACTATCATTCATTCAGTTCTATGTATTTTTTCATTTCCTTTGAGACTTCCTCTTTGACCCAAGGCTTATTCAGAAATGTGTGTTTAATTTCCACAAATTTAGAGATTTTCCTTTTGTTTCTATTACTGATTTCTAGTTTGATTCCATTATGGTCAGAGAATGCACTCTGTATGATTTTAATACTTATAAATCTGCTGAGGTTTGTTCTATGGCCTAAGACATGGTCTATCTTGGTGAATGTTCCATCAGCACTTGGAAGAAATGCATATCCTCCTGTTGCTGGGTGGTATGTTCTCTATATGTCAACTAGATCCTACTGGTTAACTCTACTGTTGAGATTTTCTAGAGCCTTGTGATTTTCAGTCTAGTACTTCTAGCAGTTGCTGAGAGGCAATTTCAAAGTGACGAACTATAACTGTGGGTTTGGTTTCTTTTGTTTTTTTTCTAATTTCTCCATTCAACTATGTCAGCTTTTGCTTGATTTATTTTGAGTCTCTGATGTTTGGTACATATTCATATAATGTAGATTGATCTTCTTATCATTACAAAATGTCACTCTCTGTCTCTAGTAATTTTCTTTGCTCCAAAGTCTACTTAATCTGGTATTAATACAGGCAATCCTGCTTTTTGGATTACTGTTGGCATGGTATATATTTTTCTATCATTTTACTCAACCTACCTGTGTCACTGAATTTGAAGTGAGTTTCTCGTAAACATCTTATATTTGGGTCATTTTTTAAATCCACTCTTCCAACCTCTATCATTTGATGGATATATGTAGAATATTTACATCTGAAGTAATTATTTATGAATTAGCCCTAAAATAGTCTACTATTTTATTATTTGTTTCCTGTTCCCTCTGATTCTCATTCCTATTAGTCTTTTCTTGATTTCCTACAGGTTACTTAAACATTTTTAGGATTCCATCTTAATTTTTTTTTGTTTTTGAGTGTATCTCTTTGTATAGTTTTTGTAGTGGTTGTTCTGGGTATAAAAATATACATACTAGTAGACCTATGACAGTCTACCAGTAAAAACATTTTACCACCTTCAAGTGAAGTGTGGAAACATCCCTTCCATTCAGATCTCTTTAATTTTCTCTCTTTTAAATTAAATATTATTGTCTTGAGTATCACACGGTGTTATAATTTTTGTTTCAATCATCAAATATGATTTATAAAAGTTATAAGGAAAATGATCATTTACTGTTTGTACCCATATTTCTGCTCTTTCCATCATTCTGCCTTCCTTTCTGGTGCTCTAAGAATCTTTTATCACTTCATTAGGTTGAAGAGCTTCCTTTAGCTGGTCTAAAGATTTGCTAGAAACAGATTCTTTCAGTTTTCTTTCACCTGATAATGTCTTTATTTAATCTTCATTCTTGAAGGATAGTTTTGCCAGTCACAGAAATCATGATTGACAGTTATTTTCTTTCAACACTTGAAAACCATGTGCTGCTTCCCTCTGGCCTCCATGATTTCAGATGAGAAATCTGACATCAAATTGATGTTAGTTCATTGTTTATCTCTAGCATCTTTCAAGACATTTTTCTTCTTTAGTTTTCAGATCATTAATTTTAGGGTATCTCCATGTGGACGTCCTTGGTTCTATCCTGTTTGGAGTTTGCTCTCTCTGCTGTTCAGATTGGGTAAATTCTATTGACTTGTCCTGGTCACAGATCATTCTGTTATTTGGTAAGGTCCCTGACTCTATCCTCTGTCATCTCCACTCTATTACTGTGCCCATTCAGTGAGTTTTTATTTCTGTTATTGTATTTTTTCAATTTTATAATTCCTTCTTGGTTCCTTTTATAACTTCCATTTCTTTGCTGAGATTTTTTATTCTTTCATTTGTTTCAAGAGACTTTGTAACTGATTGCTGAAGCATTTTTATGACAGCTGCTTTAAAATCCTTGTCAGATGATTCCACCATCTGATTCATCTGGTGTTGGTTTCAGTTCATTATCTTTTTTTGCTCAAGTTGTGATTTTCACGGTTCTTGGAATGACAGGCGATTTTTTTTTACTGCATCCTAGACATTTTGTCTACTATGTTAGGAGGCTCTAGATCCTATTTCATTCTTTCATTTTAGCAGCAGGCACTTTGTTTAGGTTGAGCCTGCAGGTCCTGGACTATTTTTGTATGCTGTGGCTCCAACGGCAGTTTAATTTTCAGAGGCTTTGCATTGAAATTTTGCTTGGGCTCCCATTGATCTCCGCTGGTAGCATCAGAGTGGGTGAAAGAGGTTTCTCCAGGGTGACCCACTAGAGGTCTCTCAATGGAGGAGGCAAGTCTCAGGCCAGCAGGCTTCCCAGAGCAGGCTGCTCGTGTGGCAGAGTCCCTCTGGCCAATGGCCCTGGGCAGCCCCAGTAACTCTGAGTGGGAGAGGGAACATGGCCTGCCCCGTGGAAGAAGGAAGGTATAAATACCAACCATGACCAGGTGACCAAGTGTGAATATGAGCAGAGTTATAAATATACACATTATCTTCCTTGTTTGGATATATATAATTGTTTCTCCTCCCCTCCAACTGTTTATATAAGATGGGTCAGTGGCAGTTAACCTTATAAAGTCATCCTTAGGTTAGAGGATCTCAAAAGAGAGTGAAAGGAGAGGGTGAGTACATCCTTCCTTGCATGAATAACAGTTGCAACAGGTTAGGCACAAGCAAATGTTTTATTTATATTATGGATTGAAAACATAAATACAGGTAGAAGGGTGTGTACAGATGCTGAGTATCCAAAGAGGTAGACCATGCTGTTAATACTGAGTCCTGTGCCTGCGCTTCTAAGCAGGGGGTAAGGAGCCCTAACACCGTATTTCTCAGATTCCCTTGCCCAAGGGGTTCTGATTTAGACTCCACCAAGAAAAGCCATTTATGCAAGATTTAGATGGCAAGAAAGGAGAAACCATTATTCCTCCCCGGCAGCAGCTGGCAGACACAAGGGCATACAACAAACACTGAGTCTGCAGCAGCTTCCAAGCAAGCTCCTGGGAAACATTTGCTTTAATGTTGCCAACATCTCAGGTCACTTTCAGCAGTGTCCTGTGAGTCCAGCACTTTTCGACTTTCTCAAAGCAAGCAGTTCTCTCTGTCCTTCACTACCCCAGGCCTTTCAGTGGCTTTGTAAGCAGTCAGTTAATTTACTTTATTAAATCTGTTCTTGCTAAAGTACCCAGGATGGTTTCTGTTTTCCTGACTGGTACACATGGGTAGGATTCAGCCAGGTGAGATCAGAGCCGGGAAGAGAAGCAGCACATGATGTATGGAGGTTAAAACAGAAAATAAAACTGAACAAGTAGATCAGAACTACACTAAGTAGGGTCTTCCTCGGGTTCAGGGCTTTATATAATTCATCTGACAAATGTTTACTACATGCCAGGCTCTGTTTTTGGTATTGGAAAGAAAAACAAAGACTCTTAGGTTGGGGAGGACCTGAAAAGGGAAGGGAGGAGACAGACAATAAACAAGATATAATCTATTAAGTGGTAATAATTGCTATGGAGAAATTCCAAGCAGTGTAAGGGGATAGGAGGGAAGGTTGTTATTTTATATCAGGCGGTCAAGGGAGAGCCTCTCTGATAGAGGCTCACTGAGCAGAGATCTAAGTGAGCAGACAGAGACCAGAAAGCCAGAGAGGAATCTGAGTTCAGTGTATTCAGGAAACAGCACGAAGGCTAGTAAGGCTGGACCAGAGCATGGCAGACCAGACTGAGTGAGATGGGAACCCCTGGAGGTTCTGAGTGAAAGAGTGAGACATCTGGCTGCTGTATAGGGAACAGACAGTGGAGATGACAAGAATGGAACCAGGAAAAGCAGGCAGGAGATGACTTAAATAATAAAAGGGATACATGACAGTGACTTGGACCAAGGTATAAGAGTACAAGAGGTGAAAAGTAAGTAGTTGCATTCTGGATATATTTTGAAAGATTTGCTCACAGAATAGATGTGGGAGGGTAAAAAAACAAACAAAAAAACAACAGAAGAGTATAAATGACTCCCAGGTTTTTGGCCTGAGCAACTGAAAGGATAGCATTGCCATAAACTGCTGGAGTGAAGACTGAGGGGAACAGATTTAGGAGAGGAATCAGGAATTCCGTTTCTGACACATTAAGTTCAGGATGCCAATTACACATCCAAATTGATATACTGAGTAAGAAGTAACGAAGAGCCACCATAGGCTCTGAAAACGGAATGGCTAAATGAGAACTGAACTTGAGATTAACCTGGTTAACGTCAGGTAAATTGAGGGGGGGGAGCGCATTCGCTGGAAGCCAGAAGTAGAGGGAAAAAAGCTAGTTGCAACGTTCAAGAGGACAACCTGAACTTCGAGGGTGGCAATGAAAATGGATTGGGGCAGAGGTTCTCAATGGGGCCAACACTACCCCGGGGGGTATTTTGGAAATTTGTGGAAATACTTTTGTTATCAAAATGATTGGGAGGCCCTACTAGCAAAAAGTAAGGGAGGGGTCAAGTGTTTCACATCTCCTGCAATGCTTAAGATAGTCACACACACACACAAACACACACACAAAAAGTGTCCTTTAATCCACTTCCTTTCAAATGACTCACCAGACCTCCATACTTGTGAAAAACCTATTATAATCATCCAAGCTTAGATTCCAACTTCATTTTACCAATGAAGTATTTTCTGCACATTTTACCATACACTGAATTTTCCAGGAATGAAGCTATTATGTAAAATGAGGAAAGAAAACACTTTCTTTGATGCAAAGCTTTTATAAGAAATTTCAGCATTTTGAAAAACCATGTCACAGAGAACAATGCTGTTTCTAGTATTTAAGTCACCAACACAATACCTGTATCCCATGTTATATTCGTAGGTGTCACCTATAAATACATTACAGAAGAGATTTGAGATGCCTTTGGTAGACTTGGAACCAAATATTAAGTTAACAGACATATGAAATGCAGGATTCTCACTAATCAAAGTTGTTTATAAAGTTAGTGTGGTCATTTTATGTATTAATTTTTATAGCACAATGATGAGAAGTCTATCTTGCAATAATTATTTGAAATTGAACTTGTTTATTTTGGGGTTGCCTGTCATCTTTAAATCTTACTCTGAAAGTGTCACCAGAGGTCCACCTCACTTCCCTCAACCACTCTTACTACCAGTTCTGTTTCCAATCTACCCACATAGATCAAAGGAACAGAATAGAGAACCCAGAAATAAACCTACACTTACACGGTCAACTAATCTACGAAGGAGGCAAGAATACACAATGGGAAAAAGACGGCCTCTTCAGTAAATGATGTTGGGATTACTGGACAGCTACATGCAAAAGAATCAAAATGAACTATTTTCTCTCACCATATACAAAAATAAACTCAAAATGGATCAAAGACTTAAATGTAAGGTCTGAAACCATAAAACTCCTAGAAGAAAACATAGGTGGCACGCTCTTTAACATCAATCTTAGCAATATTTTTTGGATCTGTCTCCTAAGGCAAGGGAAACAAAAGCAAAAATAAACAAATGGGACTATATCAAACTAAAACTCTTTTGCACAGTGAAGGAAGCTATCAACAACAAAAAAAGCAGCCTACTAAATGGGAGAAGATATTTGCAAACAATATATCCAATAAGGGGTTAATATCCAAAATACATAAAAACACATACAACTTAATAACAACAAACAAACAAACAACCTGATTAAAGAATGGGCGGGGGGGGGGGGCTTCCCTGGTGGCACAGTGGTTAAGAGTCTGCCTGCCAATGCAGGGGACATGGGTTTGATCCCTGGATTGGGAAGATCCCACATGCCGCGGAGCAACTGAGCCCGTGCACCACAACTACTGAGCCTGCACCCTAGAGCCCGCAAACCACAACTACTGAAGCCTTTGTGCCTAGAACCTGTGCTCTGCGACAAGAGAAGCCACCGCAAGAAGAAGCCTGTGCACCACAATGGAGAGTAGCCCCCGCCTGCCACATCTAGAGAAAGCCCGCAAGCAGCAACAAAGACCCAACGCAGCCAAAAAAAATAATAAAACTTTAAAAATAAAGTATGGGCAGGGGACCTGAGTAGATATTTTTCCAAAGAGGAAGTGCAGATGGCCAACAGACACATGAAAAGATGATTAACAGCACTAATCATCAGGGACATGCAAATCAAAACCACAATGAGCTACCACCTCACATCTTTCAGAATCATCAAAAAGACAACAAATAATAAGTGATGGAGAGGATGCAGAGAAAAAGGAACCCTCATGCACTGCTGGTGTGACTGTAAACTGGTGCAGCCACTATGGAGAACAGTATGGAAGTTCCTCAAAAAAATAAAAATAGAACTGCTATATGATACAGGAATTTCACTGCTGGATATTTACCCAAAGAAAACAAAAACAGTAGTTGGAAAAGATATATGCACTCCGATGTTCAATGGAGCATTACTTACAAAGCCAAGATATGGAAGCAACCTTAGTGACCATTGATAGAGGAATGGATAAAGAAACTGTGGGGTGTGTGTGTGTGTGTGTGTGTGTGTGCGTGTGCGCGCGTGCGCACACAATGGGATATTACTCAATCATAAAAAAGAATGAAATCTTGACATTTGCAACAACATGGATGGACCTTGAGGGTACTATGGTAAGTAAAGTAAGTCAGAGAGAGAAAGACAAATACCACATGATCTCACTCATATGTGGAATCTATAAAACAAAACAAACAAACAAAACAAAATGAAAACAGACTCACATACAGAGAATGGGTCATTGCCAGAAGGGAGAGGAGAGAGGATGGACAAACCAGGTGAAGGGAATTAAGAAGTTCAAACCGCCAGCTACATAATAAATACATCACAGGAATATAATATACAACAGAAGGAATATGGTCAACAATATTGTAATAACTTTGTAGCGGGACAGATGGTTACTAGACTTATCGTGGTGATCCTTTCATAACGTATGCAAATATCAACTTATGTCATATATCTGAAACTAACAATACTGTGACTGTATTTTCATTTAAAAATAAAATAATTTTTAATGCTATCTTATTTGTGCCCATAGGATTTTAATTTATGGAGGTGACTGAGTGCCAACATAGGCCAGTGCTATTGAAGGAATATATTACTTACATATCCCAAGAGAAGGGTGCACACCACACCACACAGGGTTTGTTCAGGAGACAGAGGAGCGAGGGGGAAGCCTGGGCCAGAGCTTTTACTGGAGTTTCCTCAGGAAAGGAAAGGCAGAGCAAAGTAAACAGTGCAGGACTGGCTAGTATGAATTATTCCAGTGGGCTTTGAGCTACAAGGCTATCTCCAGTTTTCTGGTAGCTGGGCCTGGGATGATTTAGGACAGGGAAAATACTGGCTTGGTAGGTGAGAGAGTTAGATAAGGAGGTAGGTGAAAGCTACAGATTCAGAATTACATATGAAAGGCATGCTCGAGGCAAGCTGCTGTTAATCTTTAGGAACTGGCCCCGGGGAGGGGCAGTCTCTATACAACTGCAGAGCATCAAGAATGCAGAAAATAAGAAATTACAGTTCATGTAATTGACCCTATGGTGAAGAGATGACAAACAGACAAATATAGAATCTAAGAAAACAGAACAAATACAAACAAGAGAAATTCACAGGCTGATCCTAAAATGTATATGGAAATGCAAAAGGCCCAGAAGAGGGGAAACAATCTTGAAAATTAAAAAACAATACAGAGAACTTATACTGCATGATTTCAGACTTATTACAAAGCCAGAGTAATCAAGACAATGTGGTACCGGCTTCAGGATAGACAAACACATCAATGCAACAGCATAAGAGCAGTCCAGACACAGGCCTACCCATATAGTTGACTGAATTTTCTACAAAGCCCTAAAAGTAATTCAATGGTGGAAGGAAAATCTTTTTCAACAAATGATACTAAAACACCCGAATATCCATATAGGGGGCTGGTGGTAGGAAGGAACAATCTTGACCTTTACCTTATACCATTCATAAAAATTAATTCACAGACCCAAACATAAAAGTTAAAACTATATATGAAGCTTCCAAAAGAAAACACAGACTATCCTTGTGACCTTAAAGCTGACAAAGATTTCTTAAAATACAAAAAATATTAACCATACAAAAAAAATGATAAATTGGACTTTATTCAAATTAAAAACTTCAAAAGAGGGACTTCCCTAGTGGCACAGTGGTTAAGAATCCACCTGCCAATGCAGGGGACATGGGTTTAAGCCCTGGTCCAGGAAGATCCCACATGCCGCGGAGCAACTAAGCCCATGTGCCACAACTACTGAGCCTGCACTCCAGAGCCTATGAGCCACAACTAATGAGCCCACGTGCCACAACTACTAAAGCCCACGTGCCTAGAGCCCATGCTCCGCAACAAGAGAGACCACCGCAATGAGAAGCCTGTGCACCGCAATGAAGAGTAGCCCCTGCTTGCTGCCACTAGAGAAAGCCCGCACGCAGCAATGAAGACCCAACACAGCCAAAAATAAATGAGTTAGTTAATTAATTTTAAAAAAAAATTAAAAGATACCACTAGGGGGGCTTCCCTGGTGGCGCAGTGGTTGAGAATCTGCCTGCTAATGCAGGGGACACGGGTTCGAGCCCTGGTCTGGGAGGATCCCACATGCCGCGGAGCAACTAGGCCCGTGAGCCACAACTACTGAGCCTGCGTGTCTGGAGCCTGTGCTCCGCAACAAGAGAGGCCGCGATAGTGAGAGGCCTGCGCACCGCGATGAAGAGCGGCCCCCGTTTGCCACAACTAGAGAAAGCCCTCACACAGAAACGAAGACCCAACACAGCCAAAAATAAATAAAACTAATTTAAAAAAAAAAAAAAAGATACCACTAGGAAAATGAAAAAGGAAGCCACAGACTAGGAGAAAATAATCATACTGAACATCAGGCAAAACACTCATATCCACAATATATAGAGAACTCCTACAAGTCAATAATACAAAGTCAGACAACTCAACTTGGGTAAAATATCTGAACAGACACTTCACAACTATGAAAGGCCAATATGCACATGAAAAGGTGCTCCTCATCATTGATAGTCATCAGCAAAATGTAAATTAAAACCAAAATAGTACCACTTCACACTCATCAGGAAAAAGATGTGTAATCCCACATGATGATGAGAATATGGAGCAACTTTCATAAATTGCTGATGCAAGTATAAAATAGTACAACCACACTGAACACAGACGGGGAGTTTCTTATAAAGTTAAATATATACCTGCCCTACGACTTAACAATTCCACTCCTAGGTATGTACCCAAATCAAATCGAAACATATGTTCACCAAAAAAACCTCTGTACAAACACATTCATAGCCGTTTTATTCATAATAGCCAAAAACTGAGAACAACTCACATAGCTATCAACAGACTGAAAACTGTGGTATGCCCATACTACTGAAGAGTACTCACCAATAAAAAGGAATGAACTACTGATACACATTATATGTGGATACATCTCTGAAACCTTATGTTGACTTTAAGAAGCGACTTGCAAAAAGCTACACATTATATGGTCCTATTCATGTGAAATTCTACAACAGGCAAAACTAAACTACAGTGATAGCAACGAGAACAACTGTTGCCTGGCTGTGGAGGAGGGGGTGTTGACCAGAAATGGGCATAAGTGAATTTATCGGCGTGAGGAAAGTAGTCTAGAGCTTAATTCAGGTGGTGGATAAGGGTTTTTACATCCATCAAAATATGCTGAACTTGGACTTCCCTGGCAGTCCAGTGGTTAAGACTCCATGCTTCCAATGCAAGGGCCACGGGTTTGATCCCTGGTCGGGGAACTAAGATCCCACATGCCATGCGTCATGACCAAAAGGTTAAAAAAAAAAGCTAAACTCTTAACTAATTCATTCAAAATCATTACAGTTTATTAAATGTAAATTATACCTTTAAAATGGTAAAATTTGTTGCATATAGTAGCCATATAAAAGTTGCATAACACAGAAATAATATTTGAATAAAAACAAATACCTTTGTCCACCTGCAAAGCTTCACCCCAGAGTGGCTCCCAATCAACTGATAACCTGAATGAAAAAACAGGGAACACAAAGTTGAACTGATTCAAAACCTCATATCAAAAAGTGATTATAAAACTGTAGCAAAGTCATTTTTCTTTGTTTAAATAATGATAGACAACAATCCAATGCCACTAAGGTTTAATTCACCAGGATGATAATACAATATAAAACATGTATGCATCTAACAACACAGACTCAAAATACATAAAGAAACAATAAGCTAATCCAAAATCACAGGGAGATATTTTAAGATCTCTCAGTATATAACAGATCTCATAGATTAAAACTCAATAGAGCTCTAAGATCTGAAGCAACACAGTAAACTCAATCAAGGACATAGAGAGCACTGCACTCAACAACTACAGGATGCACATGTTTTTCAAAGACCCAAGAAACACTTATGAAAATGAACCATGCACTGGACCATACAGCAAAAACAACTAACAGTATATTTCAGTACAATGAACGACCGGGGAACTGTCATCAATAATCTTCAAAAATAAATAAAGAATCAGATGGGCAACAGGAGATTAAAATAAATATTGCCCCCAAAAGTGGGAAAAATCAAATTCTAGGAACCTGACATAAATTCTCAGCACCGCTCCACAACCTATTTAAATATTTTGACCCACGTAAGACACGAAAAGCATGGAAAAGCCACGCCAAAGCAATCACATTTCCTTATTTTAACAAACTAGTAGAGCAAACAAGTAGAAAATTCTGATTTCAGAAAACATTTAATAAAGTTTCTCATGAGGCTTCAAGTAATAGCCGCAATTATCACGAGTCTCTTGCACAAAAAGACTCTTGACTTGCAGATAAACGAGGTAAATGGAGAAATACTGTCTGGATGATGGCATAAGTGGATCAGTGGCTGGTTAAACATCCATATTCATAGGGTGATGATTAATGGAACAAAGTCAATTTGGATTACAAGTCTCTAGTGGCAACATTACAGGGCTTTGTCTTCTATCCTCTTCCACATTTATGTAAACATCTCACATATAAATAAAGCACTGCTTATCTACTTGAAGATAGAACCGAGTCCAACTGATCAGCTAATCTCAGATACAGAATAAGCATTTAAAAGATCCCCAGAGAAAATTCTAGTTCTTTTGGACTCCTACATTATATGTTGCTCATACCACTATCATAGAAATCACACTGTATTATATTAGTTCTTTATATCTTTCTCTCCCAAGATACATAGGATTCTACAAAATTCTGCATTTAGGTAGGTATGAAAAGACTGCACAGTATAGGATGGAGAGCCCTGTAGCTGACCACAATACACACAACGCAGTTACTAACATTGCAGTGCAGGATTCTGCCTGTAACCAAGACGGAGTAACAGAGGATTTACTCTCCCACCTGAAATACCAAAAGCTGGGCAAAATACATGAAACCACAGTTTTCAGAATACAAAACATCAGGCAACAAAGGAAGATGATCCAAGAGAGATGGGAAACAAACAAGGCTGAGCCCTACCACTACCCAAGCTTACTGCCTTGAAAGTTGCCAGGCTGTGCAGCAGGGAGAGACGACACAAGCAGAGCTCAGTATTCTCCCCAAGCTGAGGACACGGAAGTAGAGAGGGGAGCCCCTGTGGCTAAAGTTTGCAAGACTGAGTACTGGAGAGACAAAAGCTACACAGAGATTGAACTCAAGGGTCTGCGGAGGATTCCTGTAAGTACTTGCTTGAGTACTGCTTAGTGCATACGTGAGAGAAAAACTACCCAATAATGGGAAAGAACCATCTGAAAAGATTAAAGGCATGCCTGGTACTCACAGCCAGCTGGGAACTGTGCCTGTTCCTACCAGTCAGACAGAAAACCTCAAGATTCCAAGGCACTGGGCAGAGTACACAGAAGTGTTTTGCCTCAATGGTGGGGGAAAAAATTAGCTGTATAGTGAGCCAGCTCTGGTCTCACCCAACAAATCATAAAAGCAAGATGAAAAGGCTCAAGCTGTTTCCAAGTAATTTATCTTCATCCCAGAACAAAGCTCAAGAACGTTGATAGGAATTCAAAAATATCCAGGACCCAAAAACATAAAATTAGAGCTGGCATCCAATCAAAGACTACCAAGCATGCAAAAAAGATAGGAAAACATGATCAATAATGGAGAGGATAATCCAGCAGCCAAAACTGACCCAGAAATGACACAGATGTTGGCAGATAAGGACATTAAAAGTTATAATTGTATTCCATAAGCTCTGAAAGTTAAGTAGAGACATGGAAGATAGAAAAAGACCTAAACTGAACTTCTAGAGATGAAAGCTACATCTAAGCTGGAAAAACACGCTGGATAGAATTACTAGAAGATTCAACTTAGAGACGAAAAGATTACTGAGTTAAACTTGAAGACAGCAATAGAAACTATCCAGTCAGGTAAAGCAGGACAGAAAAAATAATTTTAAAATATGAAAAGCACATCTGAGAGCTATGGGTCAAATTCAAGTGGCCTATTATACATGTAATTGGAGTCCCCAAAAAGAAGAAAGAGAGGGGGTGGCAGAAAAATATTTGAAGAAATAATGTCCAAAATTTGTCCAAATTTGATTAAAACTATACATCCACAGAACCAAGAAGCTCAACAAATCCCAAGAAGCAGGAAGAAAACTACACTGAGACATATTATAATTAAAATCATTCAAAATCAGTTGTCAGAAGAAAATCAGGGGGTAAAAAACATTACATTTGAAAGGAACGAACAAAAGATGACTGCAGAGCCCTCATGAGAAGCACCATGATCCAGCAGACAGTGGAATAACACCCTTAAAGTGCAAAAAAGAAAAAAACTGCCAATTCTAGACACATCAAAAAATATCCTTCATCCTTCAAAAATAAAATAAAATTAAATAACAAAAAAAGTCCTTCAAAAATGAAGGCAAAAGAAAGCCTTTTTCAGATATACAAAAGCTGAAAAAATTCATCACCAACAAAGCCACACTACAAGAAATGCAAAAAGGAGTCCTTCAGGCAGAAGGAAAAGGCCATCAGACAGCACGGATTTACACAGAGGAATGATAAGTACCAAAAGTAGTAACTACATGAGTCAATATATAAAATTTTTTCCTAATTATTTAAATCTGTAATAGATAACTGTTTAAACCAAAAGAACAGCAATGCAGTACAGGGCTTAAAACATGTGTAGAAGTAAAATGTATGAAAACAATGGCATAGAGGTTGAGGAGGGCGAAAACAGAAGTACTGAAGGTTCTTCCACTTTACATGAAGTGGTATAACACCACGTGATGATATACCGTGATACAGTATAGTATAAAACCTCAAGCAACCACTAAGGAACAAAACATCCTAACAAAGGATGTAAAACAGAATCATATTATTTAAAAAACAATATAAAAGAAGGCAGTAAAACAAGAGAAAGGAAATCAAAGAACACATGAGACAAGTAGAAAACAAACAGCAAGATGACAGATTTAAACCTATTATAAAAATCACTTTATTCCTATATGAATGAGACTTAATTTTGCATGAATACTGACAAACTGAACAGTAATCAGAAGTATTAAATATGATTTGACATAAAAAAAAATCACTTTATTCTACTCGAATGAAAAGGCATATAGGGCTTCCCTGGTGGCGCAGTGGTTGAGGGTCCTCCTGCCGATGCAGGGGACACGGGTTCGTGCCCCGGTCTGGGAAGATCCCACATGCCGCGGAGTGGCTGGGCCCGTGAGCCATGGCCACTGAGCCTGCGCGTCCGGAGCCTGTGCTCCACAACGGGAGAGGCCACAATGGTGAGAGGCCCGTGTACCGCAAAAAAAAAAAAAAAAAAAAAAGGCATATATATTTCTATGTAAAAAAATCTGTATATTTTTGTCTGTCTCCTCTAATAAGTTGAGAGCTCCTTGAAGGAGATATGTCAAGTATCTTAAGTTCCTCTGCATTGCTGGAACTGTCACATAAAAGGATCTCAATAATTATAGAAAGAGGGAGGGAGGGAAGGAAGTCGGTCTACTCACCCCCAGTTTATTACTCTTTCTTCTACAGGAAACCAATATCATTCGTTCATTCAATCGCAGCCTTCTTCATAAGGTAGGACCACAGAAATCCAGATATACTTCTACATAAAACACTTCTCATTAACCCAGCCTAATATCATATGAGGTTTAATAATTTCCCCTTAATAAACAGTGACGTGTAAAGAAGCCAATGACTGCACCTTCCATCTGCATACCTGAGCCTCAATGATGGTAAAGTACCATCCCAATAAGCCAAGCGAAGAAGAACCCTTGCTGGTCCAGGCAGCCAACACACAAGTGATCCACAGAAACAAGACCGTGACTCCTTAAACAGCTACACCTGCCACGACCACACAGCAGCTGAGCCAACTATAGCGGGACTTCCTTATCTTTGTTCCTCCTGGCAATCCCTATTTTATGTTTCCTCTTTTAGAATGCTTAAGAGTGTAGAATTATAACAGTTCTTGAGGACTTTCACCTTGTTTAGTAAGGGCTTCTCGGAGAGCAGGAGTTATCATAGCTCTTCTTTCACCGGCTTCATTCTTCACTGTGCTCCTGATCAAACTAGTTTCCCCTTCCTGCCGCTCCTTTTCTCTCTGTATTAAAATGAAAAGAATGAAACCCAGAATTGGTAATGGGCAAGGGAAATAACAGCACGACAATCATACACACGTAGCATGGATAAAAGGGTTCATCACGAACCACACAGCCCATAAACCTGTTCTCTTCCAAGTGATCACATTTCCAGTCACACACTGAGCTAAAGACACACCAGGGGCTTTTTTTTTTTCCCCAAAAAAAGTAACTACATATTCAAACACATACATCCACAAAACATAAATCAATAATCCACTTATCTAGATGTCAAATAGTTTTCACAATCTGAGCACAGATAGCTGCCCAATTTCAGCAAGTTATTTCTCTAAATTTCAATTTCCTCACCTGAAAAGAGAGAAAAGAAATATCTATGGAGCAGAACTGTGTTGAAGATTAAATGAAACAAAATTACCTGGCACAATGCCTGATACATAATAGGACTTCACTAAATTATAGTAGTGCTGGTTATAACATCTGCAAACCCCAAAAACAAGTCAAAAAATTGCTCTGAGCTGCCCAGCCACCTGCTCAGAACCCAAGTCACTCCACCACCTCCACCTGCAGCCCCAAAAGCTTCTTACAGAAGATCCCATGGTGAAAATTTGTCTTCAGTGATAGAAATAAATCTGAAGGATAATATAAAACTGTGTTTCCTTTTGACTTTGGCCACTAGAAAATTCACAGCACAACTCTGATCACTGTATCAGGCCTTGCATCATCCTTGTCTTATATTCTGTCAGTGACGTCATATTACAAGATGACCCCCATTCACCGTTTACATTGATTTCTTCCTCTCTTTTTAAATCTCATTACATGTATATACATATTAAAGTTATCTCAATACCTTTTTGGAAGACGGTTAAAGTGCTAATTAATCATTTTGAGACAACCCACTTGAGAGGAGACATTCATCAGATCTTACTGAGAGCTGCAGAACCAAAATAAGTCACCTGAGCAGGAGCCCTACCACCGAGCCCTAAACTACCCTCAGTGCCTGTCCATTTTCAGTGTCTAGACCCCAGTGAATCAATGAGCAGACTCAAAACAACGCCCTTTCTACCTAAAAGTGACAACACCTCACAGATGACATGATGTCTCGCGTCTGTGTCAAACTAACACAGAAAAAGTAGGATGATCCATGTTTGAACCTGGGCAGGAGGTGAAAAGGGATTTGCTGTCCCACCAGGGACTTCCCTGGTGGCACAGTGGATAAGACTCCATGCTCCCAATGCAGGGGAACTGGGCTCAATCCCTGGTCAGGGAACTATATCCCACATGCATGCCGTAACTAAGAGTTCACATGCTGCAACTAAGGAGCCTGCCTGCCGCAGCTAAGACCCAGTGCAACCAAATAAAGAAATAAATATTTTTTAAAAAGAAAGAAAGAAAAAAAAGAATCCTATGGCTTGTTCTTTTTTTTTTTTTTAAGTCTATTTCAGACCTAAAAGCAAAGATGTGAGCTTGAGTTCCAAGGAAGTCTTGTGATGGAGCAAAGTGAACTAATCTTGACCTTGAGAGCATTTAAATGTCTCTGAAGTAATTCCGAAGCAAGTTACTGTAATTCCCTACTAATCATGCAAGAATTGATAGCAGGTGGCAATATCTGCCCTCAAGGGCTTCCCTGGTGGCGCAGTGGTTGAGAGTCCGCCTGCCGATACAGGGGACACGGGTTCGTGCCCCGGTCCAGGAAGATCCCACATGCCACAGAGCGGCTGGGCCCGTGAGCCATGGCCGCTGAGCCTGAGCGTCTGGAGCCTGTGCTCCGCAACGGGAGAGGCCACAACAGTGAGAGGCCCGCGTACCGCAATGAGAAGCCCACGCACCACAACAAAGACCCAACACAGCCAAAAATAAATAAATTTATTTAAAAAAAAAAAAGAATGGCCATTGAACACTGTCGATGTCCCAACACTAGAGAAATTATCTATTATAAAATGTGAGTGCAGCTACTCCAGATTCAATCATCTGGACACGTAATTCACATGGAAAGAGAGCAGCGGCTATGATTAAAGGTCTTGGGTATTCAGGGCAAAATCTTATCATCCTTTCCCTCTATGACAGTTTAGTCCTATCTTGCATATGCAGCAGTAACTCCATTTCTGAAAAGAAATACAATGGTTCACAGCACTCTCCAAGGAAGTGCAAAGCCCCATTCAAATTCTAATTCTAATCTCCTATCTGCAGACATTTTCCCGTCTGCCCAGAATATAACAACATAACAACTGACATAGGACCCGTATATTTTTATTTATTTTTTTATAGCCGTTACATAGTCTAAGCAGAAATAAATGAAGATCCCAGAACTGGTCAATCTGGATTCCTTCCTCTCCTGCACACCCATTGGGCAACGCGTGATCAAGTTCTAAACTTTTAATTCTCAACGTATGGGTTCTCTCCAACCACAATGCCACTGCTTTTGCCCCCAGCCTTGGTTTCACCTAAGGGACAACTGCAATAGCCGTGTCTCCAACCTTCCACCCCTCCCCAACTCCCAAACCCATCACATTTGTCTTGAAAGAAAATGCATGCCCTCTCCAAGCTGCTATTTTCTGATACGCAGAACGGAAAACTGATTATAAGCTCACTTCCTAGGCACTTAGGAAAATGACTATAAATAAGTGAAAAGTTCTTTATAAATAGACGGAAATATATGAATCTGCTGTAGTAATGGGAGCCAAAAAGTGGTACCAATTCTCTTAAAAAAAAAAAAAAAAGAAAGAAAAAGGTATTATACAATATTACCTAATTCATTTTCACACCTTCATCCCAGAAACCACAGTACCACCCCAATATTGCCTAGGATAAAAACAAGACAAAAGGGGATTTGTTAAAGACTTTAAGGTAAAACTTCCACCTAGTTGGTTAAGTGCCAACCTTGGGGTTGAAGAGACGTCACCTTACATTTGAGGGTGAATTCAACACTTAAAGCCTTAAAAATAATTATGAAAGGAGAACCAGCTCCACGTTGTTACACTGCAGTACTATGCAGCCTTATAATCACAACTGGACACACTGAGCTCCTTTTGTAGACTGAAATGCTTCTCTGGTGAGTAATTACCAAGCATCCGCCTTCATTTCCAAAACTAATGATACTGATGCCACTGTTCGTCCGCTTAACCAGAACATGCTGTGGGGAGTATTTTAGCAACATTTATTTACTGCAGGAAGAAAACAAGTAGCAATCTGCTTTACATTTAGAAGCACAACACGAGAGAAACAAAATAAACAACCTAAGCCTTGGCAGGCTCTTCCTGACTCCTTGTTCTCTAACCGAACTCCTCAGCTTCCCTTCTGGGGAGGCAGCAAAGGGGAGGGAGACAAAGAGATGGAGCCTGGGCTTGGTCCCACCCCATCCGACTCTGGACAAATTGCTTTGCTTCTCTAAGCTTGTGTCCTGCCCTGTAAAATGATAAAGTGGAGGTGACAGTACAATACCAGGGTCTTTGTGAGGACTGAATGAGATTATCTAGGGTACTTGATTGCTCCTAATCGTCTGAACCTACCCTGGAGCTCTCTCTCCCCACACCTCCAGCCCACTCATCCTATTCAATCAATTCACATTGCTTCCCACTGCCTTTAGGACAAAGCTCACACTCTCCTGACAGAGGAGGAAAAGGCGTCCAGGATCCTGCCCCTGCCTTCCTACTCTATTTCACCTCTCCACACATCCCCACCGCACTCCACTCTTAACATACCAAACTGCTTAGAGAGTTCCCCAACCTTGCCATATTCCCCTAACACCCCATCCCCTCGGCACATGGCATGTGCAATGTTTCAAACTCTAGCTCTCTTGTTCTCAGTTCTCACCCCCACCCTTCAAATTCTCTTTGGCCCTAGAATTACTGCCTTGCTGCAGAGGGAGGGGGGTAGAAACCATGGTGGTGTTCTAGTCAGACCAAACGTATCCCATTTGAAGATATCTCCTTAGACAATAATCGTTTATTAGTTATCAAGGATATACTATGTGGCAGGCAATAAAATAAAGGCTTTAGATGGATTAACTTATTGCATCTTCAAAACAACTTTATAAAGCAGTTATTGTTATCGTCTCCCACTCTAACACACAGAGTGAAATAACTTGCCCAGACACACAAGCTGAGATACTGTGACACATGAAAGTTAGTGAATATGATTCAAAAGAGGTCTTACAGTAGGAGTGCTCTGGCCCAACTCTACAGCTGATGCTTTTAGGTAATGGAGCGTACTGCTTCCTCTGCAGTAACAACTAAGGCAATTAATGTGATCTAGAATGATGAACAGGCAGAAAGCAGCTCAGGAATCTGCGTGGATGGACCCCAAAGAAAATGCTCCCCGGAGACACAAAAAAGAAGAGCCAAGCAGTAATAACATCCATCACTGAATTTTAGTATACTGTCTCCAATATCAAATGAACACACAGGACACATCTGGAAACCCTGCTGTAACCTAAAAATAATGAAAAGCAAGAAACGGGGCGGTTATTTTCATGCTGCACTGAAGTTGGAAATATATATATTTTTTCCCCTAGATCTGATGATTTTATGAGTGATTTCTATGAGAAACCTGAAATATCATAAGCCAGCTGCTTAAAGTTCATAAAGTCCAAAATCATTTCACTTCAAAAAATAATTTACATGGACATCCAAATTTTTCCTTAGTGCTTTTTCTCCAGTGCCCTCTAATGGACATAAGAGGAAAAAGCAAAGGAAAAAAATGGACCCGCAAAGTATTCCAAACTTTTACAGTACCTGTGAAATTTGCTGAAAGTACATCTTGTGTGTTCTCAGCGCGCACGCGCGCGCACACACACACACATACACACACACACACACAATGTTAGCAATATGAAGTGGGGATGTGTGGGCTGTGGTTAAGCATTGTACACACATATCAAACGTCACATTACACACCCTAAAAAAAAAATCACATTGTACAACCCAAGTACATAAAATTTTATTTGTCAATCATATCTCAATGAAGTTGGAAAAAAAACTGTCCCAAACTCTTTACCCACTACAAATAAAGCTATAAATATCTTCTCTTAACTTGGAAGATCCAGAAATCTACCTAAATCAGGCATCTCATGCACTGAAATCTATCCCATTTCAAGACAGTTTAACCTTTTAAAATCACTCCGATTTTTATTAAGAGTCATACAATTATATATTTGCTTTGACCCAGTATCTCAACTTGCGGAAAATATAAACCAAGAAAATATCAACACTCTCTTTTAAGTAAAAAAGGTCTCAGACCAGTGCTAATTACAACAGCAGAAAACCTGAAAACAGACTAAACGACCAACTCTAGCAGAATGCATAAGCAAATTTAAAATGTCTAAGCATATTTACTTCTCATTTTAATCTCTCAGGCTCTCAGAGACTGTAATGCATTTTCATGCACAGTTCTTATCTGACTCTCAACAACGCTGTGAGGAAGGCAGAGGTTATGGTCCACGTTTCTCAGACACGGGGATTAAGGCCAGAGAAGATTAAGCTTTGCCCTAAGAGCGCCAAGTTACAAACTGGCTGGCCCAGGACCTGAACCTACCTCCCACAAACCTGTCATTCTTAACAGCTCCTCTGCCAGGGCTTCTAAAATACAAAAGCTATTAGAAGTGACAGCGACAACACCAACACACAGACAAAGTATTAGGAAATAAGTAACAAAATGCTGCGACAGGAACAATCATAATTTTAAATTCGGAAAATAATTTTGGATTCTATAGTTTAGTTTTACACTCATAGAGTATTTTTGGGTTATGATCTCTACAAAAGGAACCAAATATCCCAATATAAGAACGGGCATAGGACAGTGTGTAGTAAAGAATGTGGCCTTGCCCAAAGAGAAGTCTGGCCTCTCCCCAGTTCCTGGAAAGTAACCTCTAACCCCCTGGAACTTCCTGAGTGTTGGGAGTATCTTTATTCATGGTGGGCCCTTCAGAGGCACTTGACAGTTTATGCTATTAGGGTGACTCACGCCAAATTTTGGGGGTACTATGCTGTAGGCTGGATCCAACCCCATGAGCAATCAATCAATCAGGTATGCCTACATAATGAAGCCCCCATAAAAACTCTGGACACCGAAGCTCAGGTGAGCTTCCCAGGTTGGCGATGCTCCACGTGTCATGTCACGCATCCGTGCTGAGAGGGTAGCACATCCTGAGGACAATGAATGAATGCTTCCCAGACTCTGCTCTATGCATCTCCTCCTTTGGCTGCTTTTCCTGTACCCCTTCCTAGCAATGAACCGTAATCATGAGGGTGACAGCTTTCAGGGAGTTCTGTGAGTCTTTCTAGCAAATGACTGAATCTGAGGGAGGTTTTTAGGACCCCCCAAACTTGCAGTTGGTGTCAGAAGTGAAAGCAGTCTCAGGAACTGTGCCCTCAGACTTTGTAGTCTGTCTAACTCCAGGTAGACAGAGATGCTTCACAGGAAAAAAATACATTCAATCTCACTCAAAATTAAAGAAATGCAAATTATTATTTTTTAAGGTTATTATTTTTCACCTTTCAGGTTGGTAAGATTTAGAAGATTGAGAACACCTGGGGGTTGGCAAGGGTTTAGAGAAACAGGAATTCTCATCTCTCTCATGCAGTAAGAAGAAATTAAAATGTTTTCAGCTTTTTACAGGGCAATTTAGAAATATCATCAAAATTATAAAATTCTCTTTGATCCAGAAATTTCAATTTTACAAATTTACTCAAGATAAGTTTATCAGTCATGAAAAATATAAGAGCAAGAGTGTTCATTATAGGGAGTTCCCTGGTGGCCTAGTGGTTAGGATTCAGCGCTGTCACTGCTGTGGCCCAGGTTCAATCCCTGGTCAGGCAACTCCCACAAGCCACATGGCACAACCGAAAGAAAAAAAAAAAGTACAATTTAGGAATTAAAATAGGTTTTTTTTAAAAAAAGAGAGTGCTCATTATAGAAATCAGGAAACACCTAAATGTTAATCAACAAGAGTCAAATAACTATGGGACATAATTGTGGACTACTACATAAACATTAAAATTAATTAGGCAGATCTCTATCACAGGACTGGAAACCTGTCATGTTAAATGGAAAAAAGTAGTCTGTAGACTTGGAGTACAAAATTATTCTGTGTAGCCCAAAAAACGAAGTTCTACCAAAATGCAGGTGTGTTTGTAAAGGCAGTAAAATACCTGGAAGAATAGTGTCAAAGTGTAAACTGCAGTGACCTGTGAAAAGTACATTTAAGAAGAATAGGGACAGGGGACTGTATTCTTTGAGTTTTTTAAACATATGTAAACAGAGTATTAAATTAAATGAAACTCCAAAGAGAGGGTCAGATCAAGTTATAAAAATTTTCAAAGGATGGGATTTCCCTGGTGGTCCAGTGGTTAAGACTCTGCGCTTCCAATGCAGGGGACATGGGTTCGATCCCTGGTCAGGGAACTAAGATCCCACATGCCATGCAGCATGGCCAAAAGATAAATTGGGGAAAAAAAAAATTAAATTTTCAAAGGAAATATCTGAGAACAAGTTTAAGAACTTGAAAAGTGCCTCCCTGACATCAAGGATATGAAAGGGTAGAGAGTACGGAGATAACAAGAGAGGAGTTTTGAGGATTTCTTCAGAGAATATTAGAAAGGTATTTGGAGCTCCTTCATCTGCCTCAAATGAAGAGATGTTTGGGGGTGGAGGGCTGTGTTCTCACCTCATACCCCAGGAACCTCAAAGAAGCCGCTATGTATCCTCTGCACTCAGACTGGTGAATGACTCCTGCCCGGGAAATCCAGAGAGCAGAAGGCCTGACTAGTTGCTTTAGCAAGTGAGCACTGTTGCTGGAGAAGAACCAGCCTGTGCTCCCAGAATAAAGAACTCAGGAGCATTCCCTTGGGAGCGGGGTAGGGGTAGGGGAGATCTTCGATCCTGACCCACTGGGCAACCAGAGAGAACAGACGAAAGACCTCAAAAGAGGGGAAACCAGAGGTACAGGGCCCCGAGGAAGGAGTGAGGACCATCGGAAGCACACTTCTCAGAGTACACGTGCTCAGTGCAAGGCGCCAGGTGTGGAGACAGCCACGGACAACGTCTCCAAAGGAGCGCTAAACACGCTGCCTGGAAGAAGAGCCAAGTTTAAACACCTGACAACGAGAGCGCACAAAGTCCCCTTGTGACAGTGCCAAGTAAGAACTTCCCCACTTCTCTTTATCTCCTGCTTCCCCCATCCATGCCCCAAACCCTAAGGAGATATTATAAAATAGCTACTAGCAAATAGGCCAGAGAGCAGACAGTAAGGAGGGGAGGAGTTTCACTCTGAATTAAACTGGAAACTTGGACTGCGTTTATTTAGTATTACTTAGTATTACATAGGACTGGACATTCTACCGCCAAATTAAGACTTTGTACCTTAAAGTGCCTGTCATACTTTATGACCAAAAATGACCAGAAAAGTCATGGAGTCCACCAGAGTTTTCATCCCAAGACAGGGGAAGGGGTCTCCCTCCCATGCAGGTTGAAAAAGGACAGTAAAACTCAAAATAAAGCAGCTTTTACAATATTTCCCAAAAGTAATCCTTGTTGTAACATAGACTATACCAGTATTTATTACTTTAGAAATAAAATAAAAATAAAGATTTTTAACATAAGGTTATAAAGACTGTCTGAAGAATATGATAAATATTTTTATAATAAAATAGAGATTTAGGGACTTCCTTGGTGGCGCAGTGGTTAGGAATCTGCCTGCCAATGCAGGGGACACGGGTTTGAGCCCTGGTCCAGTAGGATCCCACATGCCACAAAGCAACTAAGCCCGTGCACCACAACGACTCAGCCTGCACTCCAGAGCCAGTGAGCCACAACTACTGAGCCCGCGTGCCGCAACTACTGAAGTCCATACACCTAGAGCCCCTGCTCCACAACAAGAGAAGCCACCGCAATGAGAAGACCGCACACCACAACGAAGAGTAGCCCGTGCTCTCTGAAACTAGAGAAAGCCTGCACACAGCAACGAAGACCCAATGCAGCCATAAATTAATTAATTTTTTAAAAAATAGAAATTTAGGTGCATATGAGATAAAATTTAAACAACTATTCCAATATTTATTTATTAATAGTGATTTTTTATGAGGAGATGGAATTACTGGTAGGTTTTTGCCCTTTCTCTATTTTCCAAATTTTCATTATTACAAGTATGTTAATTTATAGTGAAAAAAAATTTTTTTAATTTAATTTAATTTAATTTTTTTTGGCTGAGCCACTCAGCTTGTGGGATCTTAGTTCCCCGACCAGGGACCAAACCCACGCCCCCTGCAGTGGAAGCACAGAGTCTTAACCACTGAACTGCCAGGGAAGTCCCTACAGTGAAAAAAATTTTTAATTTTAACTAGTAAAAATTAAATAAATAATCGTTAAATTTGTTTCCTTAAATTACCATTTGCTATGGTATGAGTCTACCCAGAGTAAAATTAGAAGGTCTTCATGTTTTACAGATATAATAAGTACTCAAGACTTTTATATAATTCAAAACTAGTTATTCACCAACTAGTCCTATCAAAAAATGGTAGAGGGGCTTCCCTGGTGGCGCAGTAGTTGAGAGTCTGCCTGCCGATGCAGAGGACGCGGGTTCGTGCCCCGGTCCGGGAAGATCCCACATGCCGCGGAGCGGCTGGGCCCATGAGCCATGGCCGCTGAGCCTGCGCGTCCGGAGCCTGTGCTCCACAACGGGAGAGGCCACAACAGTGAGAGGCCTGTGTACCGCAAAAAAAAAAAAAAAAAAAAAAAAAAAAAAAAAGGTAGATATTCTCATATGGCAATATCATAAATAATTCATAATCCAGCTGATACTAGGGGTTTTTTTGTTTTATTTTGTGGGCATAGGAAAATAGTTCCCCTGACACTCTTTATCTTGAAAACTTCAGAGAAGTTGAAAGGTACAATGAAAACCCACATTCCCTTCACCTAGATTCACTACTTTTGCTTGATCAATATCTATCTATAAACACACACACACACACACACATGTTATGCACATGTATGTATGTGTGTGTTATGTATAAAAACAAAATTTTGCTAAACCACTTGAAAGTATGTTGCAGACACCACAGCACGTCACCTTTAAATTACTGCAAAATTCAGCTCCAAGAAAAAGATATGAACCTACAGAACTACAACACCATTATTACAATGAGAAAAATTAACATAAATCTAATATTACCCAATAGAAAATTCAATTCAAATGTCCCCAAATGTCAAGACAATGGCCATTTCTCTTTGATTCAAGATCAAAGTTTATACAATGCATTTGTTTATATTTCATTAGTCTTTTAAAATCTTAGTACCCACCCCAAGTTTTATTGTTGCTGTTACTGTCTACAACATAGACTCTTTAAAGAGCCTGGCCTGTTGTCTCCTAGACTGTCCCACATTCTGGATTTGTCTGATTGTTTCCCCATTAGATTCAGGTTAAACTTTTTTGACACAAAATTGCATAGATGATGTCATATATACCTTGCTACAGATCATATCAGGAGGTACATAAGGTCAAGTTGTAACATAAATGATGATGTCAAATTTGATTCTTTGTAAACGTACATTTTTCCCTTTATGCTTAGTAAATAATTTACGGGGAATTTTTTTTCCCCACTGATTTATTTATTTTTGGCACGTCTAAGTGGTTTAGTTCCTGGCATGATGTTTTGAGACTATGTCAATATCTGTTGCTCAAAGACATTTCACCTAATCCTTGCTTAAATCAATTATTACACTAGGGACTGCAAACAGGTAATTTTCTAATTCTATCATGCCCTCTTTATTTATAATCTGTAAACCTTCTGTAAAGACTTTCTCCTTACAAGAGACACGGAAGGACACTACATAATGATCAAGGGATCAATCCAAGAAGAAGATATAACAATTATAAATATACATGCACCCAACACAGGAGCACCTCAACACATAAAGCAACTGCTAACAGCTATAAAAGAGGGAATCAACAGTAACACAATAATAGTGGGGGACTTTAACACCTTACTTACACCAATGGACAGATCATAAAAAATGAAAATAAATAAGGAAACAGAAGCTTTAAATGACACAATACACCAGATAGATTTAATTGATATTTATAGGATATTCCATCCAAAAACAGCAGATTACACTTTCTTCTCAAGTGCGCAAGGAACATTCTCCAGGATAGATCACATCTTGGGTCACATATCAAGCCTCAGTAAAATTAAGAAAATTGAAATCATATCAAGCATCTTTTCTGACCACAACGCTATGAGATTAGAAATGAATTACAGGGAAAAAAACGTAAAAACCACAAACACATGGAGGTGAAACAATACGTTACTAAATAACCAAGAGATCACTGAAGAAATCAAAGAGGAAATCAAAAAATACCCAGAGACAAATGACAATGAAAACACGACGATCCAAAACCTATGGGATGCAGCAAAAGCAGTTCTAAGAGGGAAGTTTATAGCTATACAAGCCTACCTCAAGAAATAAGAAAAATCTCAAACAATCTAACCTTACACCTAAAAGAACTAAAAAAGAACAAACAAAACCCAAAGTTAGCAGAAGGACAGGAATCACGAAGATCAGAGCAGAAATAAATGAAATAGAAACAAAGAAAACAATAGCAAAGATCAATACAACTAAAAGCTGGTTCTTTGAGAAGATAAACAAAATTGATAAACCATTATCCAGACTCATCAAGAAAAAGAGGGAGAGGACTCAAATCAATAGAATTAGAAATGAAAAAGGAGAAGTTACAACAGACACCGCAGAAATACAAAGCATCCTAAGAGACTACTACAAGCAACTCTATGCGAATAAAATGGACAACCTGGAAGAAATGGACAAATTCTTAGAAAGGTATAACCTTCCAAGACTGAACCAGGAAGAAATAGAAAATATGAACAGACCAATCACAAGTAATGAAATTGAAACTGTGATTTAAAATCTTCCAACAAACAAAAGTCCAGGACCAGATGGTTTCACAGGTGAATTCTATCAAACATTTAGAGAAGAGCTAACACCCATCCTTCTCAAACTCTTCCAAAAAACTGCAGAGGAAGAAACACTTCCAAACTCATTCTATGAGGCCACCATCACCCTGATACCAAAACCAGGTAAAGATACTACAAAAACAGAAAATTACAGACCAATATCACTGATGAATATAGATGCAAAAATCCTTAATAAAATACTAGCAAACAGAATCCAACAACACATTAAAAGGATCATACACCATGATCAAGTGGGATTCATCCCAGGGATGCAAGGATTCTTCAATAAACGCAAATCAATTAATGTGATACACCATATTAACAAATTGAAGAATAAAAACAATATGATCAGGCTTCCCTGGTGGCACAGTGGTTAAGAATCTGCCTACCAATGCAGGGGACACGGGCTTGAGCCCTGGTCTGGGAAGATTCCACATGCCGCAGAGCAACTAGGCCCGTGAGCCACAACTACTGAGCCTGCGCATCTGGAGCCTGTGCTCCGCAACGGGAGAGCCTGCAAGAGTGAGAGGTCCGCGCACCATGACGAAGAGTGGACCCCGCTCACCGCAACGGGAGAAAGCCCTTGCACAGAAACGAAGACCCAACACAGCCAAAATTAAATATTAATTAATTAATTATTTTTAAAAAATGGTCTACATCAAAAAAATCTTTAAAAAAAACAAAACCATATGATCATCTCCATAGATGCAGAAAAAGCTTTTGACAAAATTCAACACCCATTTATGATAAAAACTCTCCAGAGAGTGGGCACAGAGGGAGCCTACCTCAACATAATAAAGGCCATATATGACAAACCCACAGCAAACATCATTCTCAATGGTGAAAAACTGAAAGCATTTCCTCTAAGATCAGGAACAAGACAAGGATGTCCACTCTCACCACTATTATTCAACATCGTTTTGGAAGTCCTAGCCATGGCAATCAGACAAGAAAAAGAA
The DNA here is from genome assembly GCF_963924675.1 of Phocoena phocoena. Lineage (NCBI taxonomy): Eukaryota > Metazoa > Chordata > Mammalia > Artiodactyla > Phocoenidae > Phocoena > Phocoena phocoena. Next base: position 14,303,094 of record NC_089233.1, read on the forward strand.
ATAAAAGGAATACAAATTGGAAAAGAAGAAGTAAAACTGTCACCGTGTGCAGATGACACGATACTATACATAGAGAATCCTAAAGATGCCACCAGAAAACTACTAGAGCTAATCAATGAATTTGGTAAAGTTGCAGGATACAAAATTAATGCACAGAAATCTCTTGCATTCCTATACACTGATGAAAAATCTGAAAGAGAAATTAAGGAAACACTCCCATTTACCACTGCAACTAAAAGAATAAAATACCTAGGAATAAACCTACCTAGGTAGACAAAGGACCTGTATGCAGAAAACTATAAGACACTGATGAAAGAAATTAAAGATGACACAAACAGATGGAGAGACATACCATGTTCTTGGATTGGAAGAATCAACATTGTGAAAATGACTCTACTACCCAAAGCAATCTACAGATTCAATGCAATCCCTATCAAATTACCAATGGCATTTTTTATGGAACTAGAACAAAAAACCCTTAAAATTTGTATGGAGACAAAAAAGACCCCGAATAGCCAAAGCAGTCTTGAGGGAAAAAAACGGAGCTGGAGGAATGAGACTCCCTGACTTCAGACTATATTATAAAGCTACAGTAATCAAGACACTCTGGTACTGGCACAAAAACAGAAACATAGATCAATGGAACAAGACAGAAAGCCCAGAGATAAACCCACACACCTATGGTCAACTAATCTATGACAAAGGAGGCAAGGATATACATTGGAGAAAAGACAGTCTCTTCAATAAGTGGTGCTGGGAAAACTGGACAGCTACACGTAAAAGAATGAAATTAGAACACTCCCTAACACCATACACAAAAAGAAACTCAAAATGAATTAGAGACCTAAATGTAAGACCAGACACTATAAACCTCTTAGAGGAAAACACAGGAAGAACACTCTGACATTACTCACAGCAAGATCTTTTTTGATCCACCTAGCTAGAGTAATGGAAATAAAAATGAAAAACAAATGGGACCTAATGAAACTTCAAAACTTTGGCACAGCAAAGGAAACCATAAACAAGACGAAAAGACAACCCTCAGAATGGGAGAAAATATTTGCAAACAAATCAACGGACAAAGGATTAATCTCCAAAATATATAAACAGGTCATGCAGCTCAATATTAAAAAAACAAATAACCCAATCCAAAAATGGGCAGAAGATCTAAATAGACATTTCTCCAAAGAAGACATGCAGATGGCCAAGCACATGAAAAGATGCTCAACATCACTAATTATTAGAGAAATGTAAACCAAAACTACAATGAGGTATCACCTCACACCAGTAAGAACGGGCATCATCAGAAAACCTACAAATCACAAATGCTGGAGAGGGTGTGGAGAAAAGGGAACCCTCTTGCACTGTTGGAGGGAATGTAAATTGATACAGCCACTATGGAGAACAGTATGGAGGTTCCTTAAAAAACTAAAAATAGAACTACCATATGATCCAGCAATCCCACTACTGGGCATTTACCCAGAGAAAACCATAATTCAAAAAGACACATGCACCCCAATGTTCATTGCAGCAGTACTTTCAATAGCCAGGTCATGGAAGCAACCTATATGCCCATCGACAGACGAACAGATAAAGAAGATGTGGTACATACATACAATGGAATATTACTCAGCCATAAAAAGGAACGAAATTGGGTCATTTGTTGAGACGTGGATGGATCTAGAGACTGTCATACAGAGTGAAGTAAGTCAGAAAAAGAAAAACAAATACTGTATGCTAACACATATATATGGAATCTAAAAAGAAAAAAAAGGTTCTGAAAATCCTAGGGGCAGGACAGGAATAAAGATGCAGACATAGAGAATGGACTTGAGCGAACGGGGAGGGGGAAGGGTAACCTGGGACAAAGTGAGAGAGTGGCATGGACTTTATACACTACCAAATGTAAAACAGATAGCTAGTGGGAAGCAGCCACATAACACAGGGAGATCACCTTGGTGCTTTGTGACCACCTAGGGGGTGTGATAGGGAGGGTGAGAGGGAGACGCAAGAGGGAGGAGATATGGGGATATATGTATATGTATAGCTGATCCACTTTATTATACAGCAGAAACTAACACACCATTGTAAAGCAATAATAGTCCAATAAAGATGTTAAAAAGAAAAAAAAAAAAGTCCAAAAAAACAAACTTTCTCCTGTGCCTCCCTTTTTTTTTTGAGTAGCACAAGGATTTTTTTTTAATTTGATGTAATATAATCCATTATGTTCATTATTATGTTGATTTTTGATGTTCAAACTGCCCCATATTTGGCCTGTGAGAAACTCCTCAAGCTATATCCTTTGGACACTGAGGACCTACCTACTCAACAAGACATCCCAGGCTCATCTGTTACACTCCCTTCCCCAACCCTGGAATCAGCCATTTCTTCAAGGAGCCCTAGTTCCTTTTAGTAGGGTAATGATTTTAGAAAACAAGATCTGAGTGCTTACTCTGTTTGTTTCTAGGTCTGTGGCACAATAAAGAATACATCTGGTCTTTGTCCCTAGCTCCTGACACAGAGCTTCAAAAAACCCTGGCATTTCCTAAAGAGACAGAAGTGTCTTTGTTATGCTAACGAGGTGACTCACAGTGGGCCCCTAGATAGCTTCAGGAAGAGAGCTGGTCACCAGAAGACAATCACATAATGCAACTTTGGGCCAGCTGGATCTCCAGAGACATGAGGGGGAGGGGAGGCTGGCTGGAGATTGAGTTCAAACACCTGGCCAATGATCTAATTAATCATGCCTACATAATGAAACCCCAATAAAAATTCTGGATGCTAAAGCTCAGTAGAGGGCTTCCCTGGTGGCGCAGTGGTTAAGAATCCAGCTGCCAACACAGGGGACATGGGTTCGAGCCCTGGTCCGGGAAGATCCCACATGCTATGGAGCAACTAAGCCTGTGCACCACAACTTCTGAGCCTGCGCTCTGGAGCCCACAAGCCACTACTGAGCCCATGTGCCACAACTACTGAAGCCCGCGCGCCTAGAGCCGGTGCTCTGCAACAAGAGAAGCCACTGCAATGAGAAGCCCACGCGCCGCAATGAAGACTCGACATAGCCAAAAATAAATAAAGAAAGAAAGAAATTTATAAAGTAAAAAATAAAGCTCAGGAGAGCTTCCTAGATGGTGAACAAACACATTGATGGGGTGGGAGGGTGATGTGCCCAGATTCCACGATGAGGGGGCACAGAAACTCTGGGTCTCTTCCCCAACCCTCCACTCTCAGGTCTTGCCCTATGCTTCCTTTCCATTTGGTGGTTTCTGATTTGTATCCTTTGCTACAAAACTGTAACCGTTGTTAAGTCCCTGACTTACAATGGTTTGATGTTGCGAAAGCGATACAAATTTAGTAAACACCTTACTTCGAATTTTGAATTTTAGTCTTTTCCCAGGCTACCCATATGCAGTACAATACACTCTTGTGATGCCAGCAAGCCAAGGCTCCCAGTCAGCCACACAATCACAAAAGAGCATAAACAACCAATACACTCAAAACCATTCTGTACCCCTATAACCACTCTTTCACTTTCAGTATGCTATTCAATAAATCACATTCAACACTTTATTATAAAACAGGCTTTATGTTAGATGATTCTGCCCAAATGTAGGCTAATTTAAGTGTTCTGAGTATGTTTAAGGTAGGTTAGGCTAAGCTTTGATGTTTGATAGGTTAGGTGTATTAAATATGTTTTTGACTTACAAAATTTTCAACTTAAAATGGGTTGATTGGGACATAACACCATTGTAAATCAAGGGAGATTTACACAGTGCTTTCAGTGAGTTGAGTCATCCTAGCAAATTATCGAACGTGAGGGGATCGGACATGAGAACCCCCATACTTATGACCAGTTGGTCGGAAGTCCAAGTGGACCCTTAGACTTACAGCTACCACTGAAGTGGAGACAGTCTTGCACAGGACTATGGGGGGTCTGACACTAACTCCAGGTAGTGCCAGAACTGAATTGAACTGCAGGTCATTTGAATTAACTGGGTGTTAGTTAGTGTCAGAACATGAAAGGTCCTTTCAACAAACACAGCCACAAAATATTATTTATACACACGCACATTTAAATTATAAATTTGCAAATATAACATGACAATAAACGTACATTTTTAAAAATCTTAAGTTCATATCAGCCTCCAAATCATACCACCTGGAAATCACATTAATGCATATGGATCCACTTTATTATTTTTCACAGCTGTACAACAATATTATACTGTGTGGGTACATCATGCTTTTTTCAGCCAGTATCCAATCGCTGTTTGTTATACTTGCTGCAAGGTATAACCTTGTGCAGATGCTGTTTTGTATTTGTGAAGATGTATCTTCAAGGCAAATTTATACATCTGGGCCTGCTGGATCACGCGTAAATGCGTGTGAATTTGGTAAAGACTGCCCAAAGCCCATGCATACGGGTATACCATTCTGGACTCCCATCAGAAAGGTATGGGTGCCTGTTTCCACAGAGCCTCACCAATTGTGCATTGTCCAACTTTTGAATTTCTGCTATTTTTCTAGGTAAGAAAATGTATATCAGTGTAGTTTTAATTTGCATGTCCTTTATTACGAGTGAATTTGAGGATTTTTTCATGTTTAAAGTCTATTTGTAGAGGTTTTTCTGAGACTCGCCTATTCATGTGTTTTTCCTTTTTTTTCTACTAAAGTCTTTTTTTTTTCATTCAATTTTTAAGAGTGCTGTGTATGGTAGAAAAATTAACTCCTTCTTTATAGTATAAGGGGCAAATATTTTCCCTCACTTTATAATTTGTCTTTTGATTTTGTCTATAGCTATGTGAATTTTTTAAAAAAATCACTGATATTCAATGTTTTATTGTTTCCAGATTTCAGATCATATACAAAATCTTTTTTCAAGTTTTAAATAATGCATCTAATTCTATTATTTACGTATTTTTCAACATTTATATCTCTGATTGGAGATCTAACTCAGATTGGAGTTTATCCTGATGTATGTATGAGGTTCAGAGCCAACTTATCTTTTCACGAGTAGCTAGCCAGTTGTCAACATCATTTATCTTAAAAGTATATCTTCCCCCTGGGGAAAAGAGACACCAACTTTATCATATATGAAATTCCGTATATTCTTGGATCTATTCCTGGAATTTTATTCTGTTGCATTGGTCTGTCTCATCGGGAGCCAGTACCACAGTGTCAGTTACAGATGCCTTGTAGTTAAGTTTAAACACCTGCTAGGGCTAGCCTTTCTCATTATGACTTTTGCCAAAGTTTCCCTAACTACCCTTGCATGTTTATTTTTCCACATGAATCAACCAGTCTAGCTCCAAAAAAAAATACCTTACTGGAATTTTAATGGGATTGCATCAAATGTATGTATTAACTTAAAAGAACTGACAGCGTTACAATACTGAGTCACCATATCTAAAAACGAGGAAGGTCTTTTCATTTGTTCAAGGCACTTTTACATCTTCCAGGAATGTTTTAAAGTCTTCCTCGTAGAGATTTAGGATTATTTCTTCAGAAGTGTATCCCTACGTGCGTGCTTATTTTTTATGTAGCTGCTGTAAATGGGGTCCTCTCCCACCACAGCTTCTAACTGGTTATTATCTGGGAATATAAAGGGCGCTGACTTTTTACCTTACTATGGCCTGCTGCCTTACCGAACTGTTTCATTTGAGTTTGTGTTAATTTTATCATAGGTTTTCCTGGATTCTTCCACAGTTTGCTTCTTTTATTTCTAAGACTTATGCATTCGATACATTTTTACCTTAGGATATTCTCATTTCCCAAAACTCACACATAAATTGAGACTTTATATTTTTATATTATTGCATATATAATGTTATTTCAATTTTAGATTAGACTCTGCATAACACCCTACTACACCATACATTCTCTTACTCTTCGAGTAACTAAGACAATGACAACCTAGATGAACATTTCCTAGATTCCTAGGGCCTCCACCTAAGCTGACCTCAACACCCACAGACCATCGTGCCATCCCTAAGCCCAACACCACTCGGTCTACGACAGGGAAGCACTTTTACATGAGGGTTCCACTGGGAATATCAACACCAATCTCATCATGCTGCTCAGCCTGTCATCTTCAGCCACAACACTGAGGAAAGTCCCTCTAACCATCTACCCTTTCCTCAGTTATGTCTATTCTACTACGAGCTCATTTCCACAGGGCTGAGAAAGATTTTCACAAAACTCATGTTATAACGGCCAAAAAAAGTATAAAACTCTCAAAACAGGAGGCAAAGAAATAAAACTGTCCAATTATGAGCTCAGATGGACTATGCACCAACACAGATGCTAGATGTCAACCAACTGTCGGATCTCAGCTCACCATTTCCCAAAATTACAGTACCTTTTCTTTCTTCATACGATCCATAATCTTGCCGAGGTCTTCAACATCAATGACAGATTTTAGACTCTGATGGTCCTCAGTACCAGACTCTTCCTCACTGGTGCTCCCAAAGGGCTCTTCCTGCTGGAACATCAATGCTTCAGAAATACACTGTGCAAAGTAGCAAAGTGTCTAATATTCCTTCCCAGATTGTAAGTTCACTGGATGGACTTGAGATATTTTGGGCTAGAGGCCAGCCAGCCTCAGGCCAAATCTAAAGGAGCCCATCATTTATACATTATCTATGGCTACTTTCTTAATAATATGACAGAGCTGATAGCTGCAACAGAAACAATATGGCTACAAAGCTGCAGTGGAACCACGGAGTCTTAACCACTGGACTGCCAGGGAAGTCCCTACATTTTAAAAGCATAATTTTAAACGTATTATGGAGTTGGCAAAAACGTAAGGAATCCAAAGAGGACAAATATGAACTAAAAAGGGGAATCCTAGGAGGTAAGTGACAAATGGAGCTGAGAGTATCTGCTGAATCTGTGGAACCTATTTTGACAGCAGGACAGGACAAGGGAAGAGCAGGTAAAGTTGAAGGGATGATACTAGGAGGAAATTCTTACACAGGAGACAAGAGTCAAAGCTGGGGACCCCACAAGGCTGCATCCTTGGTGTAAAGATAAACTAGAAAAAATGTTCTGTACAAGCAGAGAAAGCAAGAAAAACATGCACAGAATTTGGGGGAAAGAACGGAGCAAATAGATGGTTAGAGGGATTTTATTTGGAGGTTTTAAGGTTTCTAGGAGGGGTGAAGAAAGATTATATAATACAAATTCAGAAACAAATTAAACTTGGGTTCCACTCGTAACTAGAAGACAATGGATCATGCATTCCATTTTCTGAAAGAAAATAACTCCCATCTAGAATTCTATACGCAGCCAAAGTATCAATCAACTGTGAAGATGGGATAAAGACTCACAGATATGAAAAGTCTGAAAATCCACCTTTAAAAACACCCTTTCTCAAAGAGCTACTGGAGAATGTGCTCCAAAAAACAAGAGTCAGGGGGCTTCCCTGGTGGCGCAGTGGTTGAGAGTTCGCCTGCCGATGCAGGGGATGCGGGTTCGTGCCCCGGTCCGGGAGGATCCCACATGCCATGGAGCGGCTGGGCCCCATGAGCCACGGCCGCTAAGCCGGCGCATCCGGAGCCTGTGTTCCGCAACGGGAGAGGCCACAACAATGAGAGGCCTGCGTACCACAAAAAAAAAAAAAAAAAAAAAAACAAGAGTCAGTGGAGAGATAAGAAGATATGAGACACAAGAATTAGGGAATCCAAGAAGCTGGCGAGAGGAAGGCTGTGGATGGAAGACACAGGACTTCAGCTGCAGCAACGCTTAGAGGGCAGCCACGCCACAGTGGAGCAGGAGAGGGAACATGAGAAGCCACCAAGAATCAATAACAACTACAGGATACTGAAAAACAACTTTCAGTTTTGTTAGTTCTGGAATTAGGGATGGTTATAGAGAAATCAAAACATATGTAGCAACAGGGGACTTCCCTGGTGGCACAGTGATTAAGAAGCCGCCTGCCAATAAAGGGGACACGGGTTCAAGCCCTGGTCCAGGAAGATCCCACATGCCACGGAGCAACTAAGCCCGTGCACCACAACTACTGAGCCTGCACTCTAAAGCCCGTGAGCCACAACTACTGAGACTGCGTGCCACAACTACTGAAGCCTGGGCACCTAGAGCCCATGCTCCATAACAAGAGAAGCCACCGCAATGAGAAGCCCGTGCACCACAACAAAGAGTAGCCCCCACTCGCCACAACTAGAGAAAGCCTGTGCGTGGCAACGAAGACCCAACGCAGCCAAAAATACAATATAAATAAATAAATATTTTTTAAAATGCAGCAATAATCTTAAGGAGAATAAGCGTATAAGAATGAAAATATAATAATCTAGTATATAGGGCAGATACACAAATACGTACACAGTTACAATAATGACAATGAATAATGGTCCAAACAGAAAGTGTGATACAACCATACAAGAGGAAGGGAAGTGATGCTGTGTGTGTGTGTGTGTGTGTGTGTGTGTGTGTGTATGATTTTGAAATTTTTAAAAAATCAATAGCAAGAAGGGACTATTATTTAAGAATAAAAATGAAAAAGGTAAAAGAATTAAAAGTGGCTGCCTTGGGAAAATAAGAATTAGATAGAAATAGACAAGGAAGTACAGTGTTTAATTATAAGCCTCTAAGTACTATTTGACGTTTTATATGTACAAGTGTTACTTTTGATTTTAAAAATATTTAACTTAAATTTTTTTAATGTTAAAAACTATGAGTGGTATCAGCAAAAACGCCAGAGTAGGTAACTCCAAGGGCTTGTTCCCCCACAGACACACCTAAAAATTAAGCAAAAACCAACAGATGTCATTTTGTCAGAACTCTGAGAATTAGCCAAAGGTTTACAAAAAAAGTAAGTAAACACAGAACCAAGAAAAAGGAAAATTAAAGTCAAGTATATAGGTTAAATATAAAAGTCAGTATTACTGTGATTTTTGATTATAATTCCTTTTTCCCTATATGATTTAAAAGACAAACGCATAAAATAACTAACTATAAATCCATGTTAATGGGCACACAACATGTAAACTCATAATTTGTGACAATAACATAGAGGGGACGTGACAGAGCTGAATAGGAGCACAGTTTTTGTATATAAAGGTGATATTAATTCAAATAGAGTGGTGTAAGTCAAAGAGGTTAACTGCAATCCCCAGGGTGACTACCAAAAAATAACTTAAAAATGTACAGAAATGAAAATGAGAAAGGAATCAAATTGGTACACCACAAAAAGAAAACAATAAAACACAAAAGGCGGCAGTAATGGAAAAATTAAGGAACAAAAAGATGTAAAATATATAGAAAGTATAATTAAATGACAGAAGCGTTTGCTTATCAGTAATTATTATAAGTGAAAATGGGTTAAACTCTCCAATTAAAAGGCAGAGACAAGTAGAATGGATCAAAACAAAGAAGGAAGGGAACCAACTCCACTTTGTCTACAAGAGACTCACATTAGCTACAAAGATAAAAACAGGTTGAAAGTCAAAGGATAGAAAAAGATATTCCAGGGAATTCACTGGTGGTCCAGTGGTTAGGACTCTGTGCTTCCACTGTAGGGGGCCTGGGTTTGATCCCTGGTTGGAGAACTAAGATCCTGCAAGCCATGTGGCACAGCCAAAAAAAAAAAAACATAAAAAAAAGAAAGAAAAAGATATGCCATGCAAATAATAACCAAAAGAGAGCAAGGGTAGCTATACTAACATCAGACAAAATAGACTTTAAGCCAAGAATTGTTACAAGAGACAAAGGATATTATATATTGATAAAAGTATTAACCCACCAAGAAGACTTAATGATTATAAACATATATGGACCTAACAGAGCCCAAAACATATGAAGTAAAAATTGACAAACTGAAGGGAGAAAAGATAATTCTACAACAGTTGGAAACTTCAATACCCCACTTTCAATAATGGATAGAACAACTGGATAGAAGATCAATAAGGAAATAGAGGACTGGCACAACACCATAGTCCATCAGACCTAACAGATATATACAGAACATTCCACCCAAAAACAGGAGACTACACATTTTTCTCAAGTGCACATGGAATATTCTCCAGGACAGACCATACATTAGGCCACAAAACAAGATTAAAATCAACCAAAGTATCTTCTCTGATGACTGTGGAATTCAATAGCTTCTAATGGAATAAAATACGTAAGAAAAAATTTAACCAAGGTAAAACATTTGGACACTGAAAACTCAAAATATTGCTGAAAGGAACTAAAGACCACATAAATAAATGGAAAGACAGCCTGTGTTTATGGACTGAAAGACTTTATACTGTTAGGATGACAATACTATCCAAAGTGATCTACAAACTCAATACAGTCCCTATCAAAAGCCCAACAATGTGTTTTGCAGAAATGGAAACACTGCTTCTCAAATTCATATGGAATTGCAAGGAACCCAAAATAACCAAAACAACACTGAAAAAGAACAAAGTAGGAGGACCCCTGATGTCAAAACTTAACTACAAATCTACAGTGTGGTACTCACCTAAGGAGAGACATACAGATCAGTGGAACAGAATCCAGAAAGAAACCCACACATCTGTGGACAATGGACTTTTGACAAGGGTGCTATCCATTCAGTCGAGAAAGAATCGTCTTTTCAACAAATGGTGCTGGGACAAATGGATCTACACATGCCAAAGAATAAAACTGGACCCTGACCTCACACCATACACAAACATTAACTCAAAATGAAGCAAAGACCTAAATATAAGAACTAAAACTATAATATTCTTAGAAGAAAACATAGAAATAACTCTTCATAACCTCAGATTTGGCAATGGATTCATATATATGACCCCTACAGCATGAGCAACAAAAGAAAATATGGACAAACTGATCTTCATGGAAATTAATAACTTTAGTGCATCAAAAAACATGACCAAGGAAGTGAAAAGGAAGTCTATATGGGAGGAAATATTTGCAAGTTATATATCTGGTAAGAGATAAACAAAAAGTACCTACTGCATGGCACAGAGAACTATATTCAATATCTTGTAATAACTATAAGTGGAAAAGAATCTGAAAAAGAATATATATACACATACGCGTTTATATATATAAATATATGTGTGTGCATATATAACTGAATCACTTTCCTGTACACCTGAAACTAACACAGAATTGTAAATAAACTATACTTCAATAAAAATTTTAAAAATTAAAAAAATAAACAAAAATTTAAAAACCCTCAAGGAGACATCACTTCACACACACTAGAACGGCTACAATTAAGAAAAAAAAAAAGTGTTGACAAGGATGTGGAGAAATTGGAAGCCTTGTACATTGCTGGTAGGAATGCAAAAGGGTGCAGCCTTGGGGCTTCCCTGGTGGCGCAGTGGTTGAGAGTCCGCCTGCCAATGTAGGGGACACGGGTTCGTGCCCCGGTCTGGGAGGATCCCACATGCCATGGAGTGGCTGGGCCCGTGAGCCATGGCCACTGAGCCTGCGCATCCGGAGCCTGTGCTCCGCAACGGGAGAGGCCACAACGGTGAGAGGGCCGCGTATGGCAAAAAAAAAAAAAAGAAAGGTGCAGCCACTGGGGAAAACAGCTTGGTGGTTCCTCAAAAAGTTAAACATAGAATTACCACAAGATCCAGCAATCCACTCCTAGGTATATACCCAAAAGAACTGAAAAGTTACTCAAACAAACACCTGTACATGAATATCACTGCAGCACTATTCACAATAGCCAAAAGGTAGAAAAAACCAGAATTCTCATCAACAGATAAATGGATCCACAATTCCATTCAATGGAATATTATTCAGCCATAAAAAGGAATGAAGTACTGACACATGCTACAACATGGATGAAACTCTTTTATGCTAAGTGAAAGAAGTCAGACAAAAAAGGTCACATATTAATGATTCCACTTGTATAAAACATCCAGAATAAGTAAATCCGTAGAGACAGAAAGCAAAGTGGAGGTTGTCAGGGCCGAGGGAAAGGGAGTGAAGAGTGACTGCTTAATGGGTAAGGGTTTTTTTTGAGGTGATGAAAAGGTATTGGAACTTGATACAGGCAGTGGTTACACAAAATTGGGAATGTACTAAATACCACTAGATTGTATGTATTTTAAAATGGCTAATTTTATGCTTTGCAAATTTTACCTCAAATTTTTTTTAAGTTTTTTAAAATGGTAGGAGCCAACTGGAGGGAAGATAAACAAATGAAAGCAAAGAGACTGGCTAGAAAAAGAGCAGAAAAATGAAACAGCAGCTGAAAGGCACAGAACAAAGGAAAGGCTTGTTTCTTATTTGCTTTCTGTGTTTGTTTAAACACAGGTGATTCCAGAGCACGTTTATGTATTTCTGGGGACCACCTAGGAGAGAGAGAGAGATTAACAGTGCAGGGGAGAGACATACAATATATGAAGGAACAAAGGGAACAAAGTCCTTGATCCCAGAGCATGCACAGAGTGGGCTTGACAGGAACTAGATACTTGGTCTCTGTGGCAGAAAAGATGGCAGGATTTGTAGACAGCGCGGGGAGGCTCTAAGAGAATTCTCTGTCGGCTTCCTATGAGAGCTGGAGGAAGGGGCGGGGGGAAAAGAGCACTGAACAGTGGTCTCGGAGAGTGAGAGGATGCTGGAGACTGGGGGCAGTTCTGGCTGCACACCTGAGCCCGTGGTCACCAATCTGTGGTCAAAGAGAAGGCAGACAGGTCCCAACCTGGCTTGGGGCTTAGCCAACTGGGTTGGAAGAGGGAGTGGATGGCAAGCGAATTGAAGATGTTTTTAAGAGAACGAGTATAAAATTCAAACTGGGTAAAGACAGAAGTGAAGTAAGCAGTTAGCACTACCCTGTGAAAAAAACGTGGGGTCCAAAGAACTTTAAAGTAAGAGCACCAGAGAGGGCTCAGAGTTCAGGTCATAGGGACATGAAATGTCAGAGGTGAGCACAGAAGTGGGAGGCCAAGGTCACTGAAGAAAATGGTTCCTGGGGGTGTGAAGGCCAGGAAAGGGACAGGATAAATCATCTATGTGGATGGCTCAGCCACAAAGAGGAATGACAGGAGCAAGGGTGGCGAGAAAGACAGGGAGTCAGAATGTCAAGTTGTTCCCAAATGATGCAAGCGACCAGGTGGCCCAAAGACAACAGTAGTGATATAGCCTGATGTAACACGAGCTTCAAAGGAACTGGGGTATCTGAAGAAAGAGAAATTTTTAGAATGTGAGGGATGAAAGAGAGGAATCTGGGATGACTTGCAGCCTTCAAGTTTGGGTGATTAATGGAGTCATTAAATAAAAGAGGTTGGGAGGAATATGTGGTTTGGGGGTAAAAAGACACGAGCTCAGCCCGGGACATATTCAACTTCTCCAGACCCATTCCCTAACCTGCAAACTGGGGCAGAAACCTACTGGATTCCAGCAATGCAACAATTAAAGAACATATTTAGGAAAGCATCCAGCACAACATAGCTTATCCTAAGACCCCACTCTCTCTAGAACATCCCCACATGAGTTTCAGCTCTTCCTTCTAACCAGAGGCCAAGGAAAGAGCTTCCCAGGACAGAGGAAAGGTTCAGCACCTCCAAATGCAGGAGGAAAACAGGGAGACATGGACACGTGGGCTCCGTACCTCAGCGTCTCTCTGATGGAATCCCTCTTGGGCGTGAGACCCTGGCTCCATTGCCTCTGAGCCGTGCTGATTAGACTCGCATTTGCCCTTCTTGCAGTTGCCACCACAGGGTTTTCTCTCTCCTTTACAGAGCGCCTGTAGCCGGGAGATGAACCTAGCCTTCCACGCTGTGAAGTCGGCCTCAATGCTGCCGTGTTTGCTTTTAACCACGTTGCAGTCACCGTCCCCTCGGGACATCACACGATGGGCGCCGAGCATCCAGAGCCACTTGTCCACGTTCTTCCCCACCTGCAGGAGAAAGAGACAGGTGAGCTACAACAGTCCTCCAGATCAGAGGCTGGCAGCCTGCTCTGCGACAGCCTAGGGTTCCACTGGGGCCCTGTTCCCGGCCGCTGCTAGGAAGAAGGAACTGCCCAGTCAAAAGGGCTTCAGGCCCTCCAGCCATTGATACATTCAGGTAAGATTCTGCATAAGATTTTTTTTTTTTTTTAAAATATAGGGACCGACAAATTATTTTGTTAAACTAAGGGTTAGTACCTGATGAAGAATTTGAAAACTAGTCTTCTAAATCATGGTCAGAATGAAATCACTCAGTAGCAAAATCAGTTTCTTCTAAAATAAAGCCTCTGGGGCCAAAGACCATTAAACAACAAAGTACAAACGGAGCCCATTTGGCAAGACTCATGATTTCGTAAGCCAGAGATGCATTTTATTACAGTACGAAGCACTTAAGCTGAGGTACAGGAGTTATCAAGAAGTACAATTAAGAGTTCAAAAACTTAACAGGCTTCCTAAATGGCAAGGCAGTAAACAAAATATTTACATATCTGAATTTTACCTTGTGTCTACTTCCTTTGAAAATATGGGGGGGGGAAGGCACAGAGAATACACATCTTGATAGAACAGCTGGATGAAAACAACTTTTACAGAAAGATCTCCACCTTCATCTTTCCTCACATTCTACCAAAAATAGGTGAGCTGAGCTGGGCTCACATCTGGGGAGAGGTACACATAAAAAAACTCTGATCACTTTTCAGAACCACTAAGAAACTGAGAGCCTCCACATTTTTCTTTTCTTTTCTTTTTTTTTTTTTTTCCGGTGGCGGGCCTCTCCCGTTGCGGAGCACAGGCTCCAGACGCGCAGGCTCAGCGGCCATGGCTCACGGGCCCAGCTGCTCCGCGGCATGTGGGATCCTCCCGGACCAGGGCACGAACCCATGTCCCCTGCATCGGCAGGCAGACTCTCAACCACTGCGCCACCAGGGAAGCCCACACATTTTTCTTTTTTAAAGTATAGAGAATGCAAAGGAAAAGGAGCCAAGTTAATTTCACTCAGAAAAAAGGATCCAGGAGAACAAAAGAAACAATTAATATTTTATTACATAAAGAGCAGTGAATGTTTTTCTTCTATTTCATTACTTTACAAAGTAATGATTAGGGACTTCCCTGGTGGTGCAGTGGTTAAGGCTTCATGCTCTCAATGTAGGGGGTCCGGGTTCGAACCCTGGTCTGGGGATGAGATCCCACATGCATGCCGCAACTAAGGAGCCCGCCTGCCACAACTAAGGAGCCCGTGTGCCACAACTAAGGAGCCCACCTGCCACAACTAAGACCCGGCACAAACAACTAATAAATAAATAAAATTTAAAAAAAAAAGAAAAGAAAAGTAATGATTAAAAGACAACAAGTTAACTTTGTGAAGAATTAGTTTGGGCAGTAAAGGTCATTCCACAACAGAACAGGTAGTTGAGAAAGTCCAAAGAATCAGGGACCTTCCATCTACAAGGTCCTGCCTGGGGACAGGAGGCTAGACTCTGGCCATGAATACAAGCCGCTAAGACGCTAGACAACAGGAAGCATTTTCATTCATTTTATTCAATAAAAATTTACTGAGAGCCTCCTATACAGTAGCAATTCCCAGCGATAAAAAGAATAACACAAAAAGTTTATTAGTAAGTACCAGAGAGTACAGATTGTCTCACATACACCCACATATATGTACCTGTGTAGGTGATGTCTTTTTTTTCACTTAAGAGAATGTATCCCTACAATTCAACACGTACCTACCTTGTACCTACCTTGTTGAAGTGGTTCACGTACGCAGAATTTCCCAGGCCAAACACTGCGTATCTCACACCCTTCAGGTATGTTTTGCCAAATCGAAAGTCACTGGCTGCTTCCTCTAGCCACCTGCAGAACCACTCTGCGCTCTCAGTCGGCCGACCGTCAGTGTAAGTAGCAACCAGGAAGGCAGAGACATTTTTACTGGTAACCTAACCAACAAAGTCATTATTTCAGAAGAGTAGCCAAGATATAAAGTTATCTCAATGAAGAAAATCCTTTTTGAAATGCTGACATTCATATCACACTAACCTCTAAAGACAAAGAGTGCTTTTAGAAATGTTACTTATTTTCAAAAGAGAAAGCAAACAGGGCCAGGATCCTGCACAGGGGAGAGAGCCCACCACACCTCCTGGTGCCCTTCACCATGTACTTCGTCCCATTTCCCAGACTATAAATTCCTATCAGCTCCTGCTTGTCATATTGGAAACAAAAGCCAAATCAGTCAGGAAGAAATACAGAAAGATCTCTAAAAAATGCCCTGAAAAATCAAAGCCATAAAACGTTAAATGTAAAGTGACTTAACACTTGGCACCATCATCTCCACGGGAAACAAAACACATCTTCAGTCCTGTGAGCCACAGTATTTCATCTGCTCGAGTGCATCTTCACAGTTCCAAGTCAGGAGGTAAGTTATAAGTAATCCCTTACGAATAATTAAGTATTCAAGCTTGCTAATAATTTTTTTTTTTTGCTAATAATTTTTAACAAATAATTTAGAGCAGATTCAAGCTCATTCATTTGTACTCCAACGTTTTCTTGGGGGAGAAAGAAATGCACATTTACAGCTAGAGGTTTATCCACTAAGAAGGGACTGGCAAATTACAGCCCGCAGGCCCAGTCCCACTCACTGCCTGTTTTTGTAAATAAAATTTTATTGGAACACAGCCACACTCACTCATTTACATACCGTCTCTGGCTGTTTTGTGCCTCAAAGGCAGAACTCAGTAGCTGCGTGGCCCACAAAGCTGAAGATATTTACCATCTGGCCCTTTATAGAAAAGGCTTGTCAATGCCTGTTCCACCTGCTTCTCCAACTTTAGCTGCTTCAGAATCACCTGGGGCACTTGTTAAAACACAGCCCCACATCCAGACTTTGATTCCGCAGGGCTGGGCTAGGACCTGAGAATCTGCATTTCTAACGAGTTCCCAGGAAATGCTGATACGGTCGGTTCAAGGACCAAGCTTGGAGAACCGCTGCTGTCAGGCAACTTCCCTACCTGGGCATGGCTAGAGGAGGGGGCGGGGCATTCCTCAGGTGATGAAATGAAGCTCTCACAGATATGACGTTACACCTGGAGGTCACACAGCCAGTTAAAGAGATTTCTCTAACTCCAAAACCCATACTGCTTCTGACACCCAAGTGGCTCCTGACCTTTCAGCAGGCTTACACGTGGTTCACATGACCGGCACACGGCCATCAGTGACAACCCTCTTTGATTACGACAGTCAAAGCAGGAGGGAACTTCCAACCACCCAAGCTTTCAGTCTAACACCCCAGAGGGGCTGGCCCCGCATCACTCACGCCCGAGTCAGCACGCCAGCACACACTCAGCACCCCTGACTGACGCTGAACGCTCTACCGACTGGAATCCTTTAGCGTGAAAATTAAATTTATTCTGAAGAGTCTGTTTATCCCAGAACACAGGAGGTCAATTAAACTTGAAAGCTGTGATTGAAGGAAAAATAAGAATTACCAACCTCTTCCACTAGATGGTCATCTGGGTCATATTCCTTCAGATTAATAACTGCCACAGGGAGATCAAGGGAGCTAACTGCTTCGGCAAGAACTGTCGCAAATCCCTGATAGGAGGGAAAAAATCAAATAAAGTCTTCAATAAGCTAAATAAATGAAAAATACAGTCTTCATTTATTCCTGTTGGCAAGGTAATGAGGCATTTAGCATGAAAAGATTTTCCGGTGACTGACATGTATCACCATAAACACAAATTCTATTCTCATTTCTACCATTTTCTCCAGCATCTTTACAGAGATCATCACTCAGCTGTGTTGTTCTCACTCTACAAGTACATATGTGGGATTATATGTACTTATTGTATGTACTGGTACACATTTCAGCTGTTTTGCCCCACTAGAATAAACATATAGACGGAGAAGAAATACCATAGTGGGAAATATGAGAACTGTGAGCATGTTTCTGGAAGATAGAAAGCAGAAAGCAGCAGGCTGACAGACAGAAGAAAGCCTCGGGAGACACAGAAAACCAGAGGGGCTCTGGGATCAGTCAGTCACTGGGGCAAAAATGGGAGAGAGGGCTTCCCTGGTAGCACAGTGGTTGAGAGTCCGCCTGCCGATGCAGGGGACACAGGTCCGTGCCCCAGTCCAGGAAGATGCCACATGCCGCGGAGCGGCTGGGCCCATGAGCCATGGCTGCTGAGCCTGCGCGTCCGGAGCCTGTGCTCCGCAACGGGAGAGGCCGCAACAGTGAGAGGCCCGCGTACCGCAAAAAAAAAAAAAAAACAAAAACCCGGTCCGGGAGGATCCCACATGCCGCGGAGCGGCTTGGCCCATGAGCCGTGGCCACTGGGCCTGCGCGTCCGGAGCCTGTGCTCCGCAGCAGGAGAGGCCACGGCAGTGAGAAGCCCGCGTACCAAAAAAAAAAAAAAAAAGAAAAAAAATGGGAGGGAGCAGTGGGCCAGAGAAGACCCTGTGGAATACAGAGAATCCGTATTACATGGTACCAGCGCACACAGAGCCTCCGCGACACTCACCTTTTACCCCCAGGCAGACCCCTGTCAGTCTCTTCTCCAAACAAAATGAACCAAATGGTTGGGGAAAGCTACAACTTCTAGCCAGATGTTGGTACCCCAGGAAATGCTCTTCCTCTTTCTGGCTTGGTAGCCTAACACTTGTCTCGCCACCTGCCAGGACTAATGCTAAGCCTGCCCTCGCCATTTACTGGGCATCCACCAGGCCAGTCTCAGCTCTGGGCGATATTATCCAACAGGGAACAAGGCACACATGTTCCCTGCCCTTAAGGAGCATCAAGGAACATCCTCAAGGAGATGTTCTAATGGACAGAGAGAGAACAAACACACAAATGAGAAAATACACAGTATATCAGATGGTAGCCAGTGCTGTGGAGGAAAAGAGGATAAGGCGTAAGAATACAGTATTGGAGGCATGGGGAGAGTTGTTATTTTACATAAGGAGGGTCAGGACAGGTGTATATAATAAAAAATAAATATTTGGTCTTTGCCTCCAGGGAGCTCCTAGAGCTCCTAAAATCCTTGGAACTTGCTGTCTTTGGTATGTTAATGAGATAACACATTGGGGTTGCGGTGGGGGACTAGGTGGCTTCAGGATGGGGGCTGGTCAGCTGTAAACCAACCCTGGGATTAAAGGCTTAGAACTTTCAACATCTTCTCTCCCTGTGGGGAGGGGAGGGGAGGGGTGGCAGGAGATGAAGTTCAATCAGATATGGTCGATGATTTAATCAGTCATGCTTACATATGAAATCTCCATAAAAAACCCTAAATGACAGGGGTTGGGGGACACATTGATATGCCGAGGAGGTGGCATGTCAAAATAGGTGTCAAAATAGGACACAGAAGCTCTGTGCCACCCCTCCCCACAAGACCTGCCCCATCATCTCTCCCATTTGTCTCTTTCTGAGTTATACTCATTGTTATAAACCAGTAGACTAATCAAAGCAATTCCCTGCATTCTGTGAGTCATTCTAGGGAATTAGCAAACCTAAGAAAGAGACTGTGAGAACCCCTGAATTTATAGCTGGCCAGTCAGGAGTACACATGCCCCTGGGACTTGTGACTGGTGTCTGATGTGGGGACAATCTGACAATAACTCGGTTAGACAGTACCAGAATCGGAAAACAGGTGTGGGAAAACAACTATTTGGTGTCAGAAAACACTGCCACAGGCCTCAAAAATAAAGACTTGAGCAAAACCTGAAGGAAATGAGAGAGCAAGCCAGAGGCTATCCCCAGAAGAGGGACGTGTAAGTGAGAAGGCCCAAATGCGTGAGCACACTCGGCAAGGAGATTAATAAGACTGGAGGGGGGAGACCAAGGACATGAGGTAAAGGAGATGGTGGAGACGCAGAAGTGAGGGCCTCTCGGCCACCATGGGGGCTTTGGCATTTGCTTTAAGTGAATGAGGGAGTCACTGCGTGGTCTTAAGCCAAAATGATTAACACCATTTCGCCTAAGTTCTCACAGTCCCTGTGGTTGCTGGGATGGGCTGAATGAAGGAGGCTGAGGATGAAATGACCATATTAACCCAGACAAAATATGAGGGAGGCTGGCTTAGGCCAGGGCAGCAGCAGTGAAGGCGGTAAGAAGGGACTGGAATCTGGATGTATTCTGAAAGTAGAACACACAGTACGTGCTGACAGACTGGATGTGGGTAGTAAGAAAAAGAGAGAAGTCAAAGGTTTTTTTGAACTGGGCAACTGGAAGGATGAAGTTGCCATTTATCGGAATGGGAAAAATTAGAGGCGGAACAGATTTGGGCACAAAATTGGGAGTTTAGCTGTGAGCACACTAATTCTGAGTCGCCTACTACACATCCATCCACGTGAAGATCTAAGATAGGCAGCTGGGGATCAGGGTCTGGGGTTGAGAGGAAAAGTTCAGATTAGAAACAAAAATTTAGAGGCCACCGTCTACTACAGGGATCAGCACACTGAGGCCTGCAGGCCAAATCCGGCCCTCTGTCTTTATAAGTAAAGGTTACTGGAATACAGTCATGCTCATTTATTTACACAGTGTCCATGGCTGCTTTCACACGACATCAGCAGAGCTGAACAGCTGCAACAAAGGCCATACGCCTTGTGAAACCTGAAAACCTAAAAAAACAGATGTAAAATAAACTATCTAGCCCTTTACAGAAAACCTGTCAAATTCCAATAAATAGAACTGAAAGCTCTAGATAACAAGATCCCTTAGAGAATGAAGTGAGTGCAGATAAAGACATAGTCTCAAGAACTGTGCCCTGGGATGCTCCTATCTTTGGAGGGCAAGAAGTTGAGGAGAAATCTGCAAATGATAGTGAGGCAGACTAGCCTCAGCAGAGGAGGAGAACCTAGAGAAGAGTGTCCCAAAAGTTCAATGGAGAAAGTATGTCAACAAGGCAGGAGCTGTCCTGCAGCTAAGGGGTCAAGTAAGATGAAGACTGAGAATTAATTAGCGACATGAAAGTCACTGGGAGCAGGCTGGGGCACACAAGCCTAACTGGAGTGGGTCAAGAAAGACAGGAGTAGATAAATTAGAGACAGCAAGCACAGACAACACTTTCAAGGAGTAATACTATTAAAAAAAAAAAATGAGGTGGTAGTTAGAGGGAGATGTGAGGTAGATAGGTCACCTGGCATACACTGACCCACCTTGCACACAGCACACACTGAGAACTTACAACTAGAGAAAACAAGTCTATTTACACAGTTAACAGAGAAAATCCACGCCAGCTACCCCATCATTCCATCCTAAATATGAACAGAAAACCACGGATCACCAAGACCATGATGAGAGTAAGTGACAGGAAAGAGAAATAGCAGCAGCAGAAACATGCAGGAAGCAGATAAATCAGGGAAACGAAAAAGGAACTCACTGAAATATATTCTTAGATTATGAAAAAGATGCAATAGAAATGGAACAGAATGGCATTTTTGCAATTAAAAACATTATAGCTGAACTAAAACATTCAAAAAAAAGGTTTGGAATTGAAATCCAAGAACCCAGAACAGAAAGAAAGTTACTTTTGTATGAGAGAGGATTTGAGACACAGGAGACCATCCAAAAGGTCCAACATCCAACTAACCGAGTAGAACAGAGAAAACAGAAGGGAAAGAAGTTTACCCAAGAAATATTAGCAGAATTAATGCACACGAATTTTCAAAACAAAACAGCCCAAGTATACAATACAACGGCTGAAAAAGACCCAACCTAGACACCATCTCACAAAAGCTCCAAACATCTAGGACAAAGGGATGATTCTAAAAGCTTCCAGGGGGCTTCCCTGGTGGCGCAGTGGCTAAGCATCCATCTGCCAATGCAAGGGACATGGGTTCGAGCCCTGGTCCGCGAAGATCCCACATGCTGTGGAACAACTAAGCCCGTGAGCCACAACTACTGAGCCTGCGCTCTAGAGCCCACGAGTCACAACTCCTGAACCCGTACACCACAACTACTGAAGCCCGCACACCTAGAGCCCATGCTCTGCAACGAGAAGCCACCGCAATGAGAAGCCCACGCACCACAACAAAGAGTAGCCCCCTCTCGCTGCAACTAGAGAAAGCCCGCATGCAGTAACGAAGACCCAATGCAGCCAAAGTAAATAAAATAAAAAATAAATAAATTTATTTTAAAAAGACAAGGATGTGATGCCCTCAAAGTTGTAAGAAAAAAATTTTGCCTGAGTCTTCTATACGAAGCCAAATACGAATCAATCAAATGTGAAAGCCAAATAGAGAAATTCAGATGGCACAGCTTTAAGAAGGGGGGGCCATTTAATTCATATCAACAATGATGTGGGCAACAATATTAAGCCGCTGAGATGTGAGGAACTGACTAATACAAGGAGTCAATAACTTTTATCTAACTTGATAAATCTAGAAACATGGCAGAAGGAGGTTCAAGAAATAACCCTCAGAGGAATTAAAAACAGAAATATCAATAGTTAAAATAGATTCTCTGAAGAGCACTTTACATTATGAACCCTCTGTACACCTGATTTGTTACCATCTGCAAGTATTAATTTGATCTTAAAAAAATGTAAAAGCGGGCATAAAAGAGAGGCTAGGAATGAGATCTTCTATGAGTAACATAAAAGGACTTTGTTTCCACAGCTCAGACGCCTTTCTAACATTTCTTCCAGTTTCCTGCCTCTGCTGCTTAAGGCTGAACTTAATTATAAGTGACCTTCAATTATGACACACACAACAAAATACTGAAAAAACCTTTTAAAAAGTAGTATTCTACAAAACATCCACGAGAGGGCAGGAGAACCCTCTTTAATACTTTACCAAAATAACGACAAGGAATTCTGTTTTTAATTCATTTTCATGTTAGTCTTAGAATCTTTTCCTAGAAAGCAATAAATAGCTGTGACCTTTATAATGAAGAAGCAGGCAGCATCTAGATACAATTAAAGCATCTTTCAGCTATATATCTGCAGCCGGTATCTACACAGTATTCAATGTATATCATTAACACTTTTAACACTATGAGAAATCAAAATACATCTCATTAAAGAGATGTGTGAAGTTGTGAACGTCAGGGCCCATACTGGACATACTGCTGCCATTTTTCACTATCCCCTACTTCTATACCCAGTAATGGACTTGGAAATCCAAGTCTCCATTCTGCTGAGCAAGAAGCAAGCTTCAGAACAAAGACCCTGCATGACAGTGACCACCAGACACCCCCAATCAGCTGAAATGGAGATGAAACTCACCCACCACCCCAGAAAGGAAAAATGTATGCTGTGAAAAGGAAAAACAAAGATGAAAAAAGATTAGAAGACCAATTCAGTTCACTGCTAAAGAACACTTTTCAGAAATTTTCTTAAAAGATCAGGAGACCCAATGAAAAGTGTCATTGTAAGTTCTTACCTTTGCTTTGCCAGTCTGAGAACCATAGAAAATCTTCACTCCAGACACAAAAACTTCCTTCTTTTGAAGAGAGATATAGCCATTTGTCATCAAATCCCGAGATGCTTTCGGAACGGTTTTCTCCTGTGAGTTTTTGTTCTTGAAATAAACACAAAATCCATCAAGTTTGAATATTTTCCCAACTTCATTAGGAATGAAAATTATCAATCGCTCAGATACTGACCCATTTTATTATTCTCTTAATTTTTCAATTGTACTCCTCAAATATTAACCCCTTGGTATAATTAGGTCCTTTAAGACTATAATGATTCCCATTCCTTCCAGGATAAAACTACACGTACTTTCACCCATAATGTGTTGTAGTGGAATAATAGTAGAAACTTATTTTCTAATTCTTAATTACTGGAAGGAAAAGAGAACACTACTACCCCTTAAGGGTACTAAGCAGATTTGGGTTTTTTGCCAAAGTTTAATTTTTCATTACAAAACCTTCCTGTATCTTAACAATGAGACTTCCACAGCCCATCAAAGAAAAGGTAAATAACTTAATCTATAAAAACTGACAAGAAAAATTTTTTGGCATTGAAAAACTATTTCTAAAGACCAAACATAAAAGTGATCGAAAGTTCCTTTTAGAATTTCTATATTTTTCTGGAAGCCTTAGAAAATCTGCACTCTGCATTCTCTATAAAATTTGATGCCAAATACTCTCCTAGAAAAAGTAACTCCACTTGGGTTTCCCTGGTGGCACAGTGGTAAAGAATCCACCTGCTAATGCAAGGGACACGGGTTCAAGCCCTGGCCCGGGAAGATCCCACAGGCTACGGAGCAGCTAAGCCCGTGTGCCACAACTACTGAGCCTGCATGCCGCAACTACTGAAGCCTGCGTGCCTAGAGCCCATGCTCCGTAACATGAGAAGCTACCACAATGAGAAGCCCCGCGCACCACAACAAAGAGTAGCCCCCACTCGCCGCAACTAGAGAAAGCCCACACGCAACGAAGACTCAACACAGCCAATAATAAATAAATAAATATATATTAAAAAAAAAGTAACTCCACTTACCTGCTTTCTGATGACAATCTGGAAACAAATCCAAAGGCTAAAGCCAAAGGCAAAGCCCAAATATATGTAAAACCTGTTTATCCATAATGATATTAAAGATGAGAAGTCCCACATATCCAAAGAAGGATCTAAATTTAAAATGACACATATAAGTAATTTTATTTGAAGTTACATATACAATGATATCCATTCTTATTTTAGAAAAAAAAGAAAAAGAAAAACCAACCTTCATATTCAACAACCCCACTAAGAAATCTATAAAAAGCAACTCTAATAAAAACAAGACACTGTGATATGTAATATAATTGTCATGATAATGCTAATTCAAAACAAGAATATAAAATTTTATCTTCATTTGAATATAGCGTTTGGAAAAGAAGGGAACATAAAGTCAAAACACTTTATGTGGAATTATGAGTTAATTTTGCTTTGTTACGCTGCTCCATAAGAAAAATAATACTAAACGTATTCCTCTTTTTTTAATTTTATTTTTAGAGACCCACATCTACTTGCAAAGGGTTCTCAAATAATTGACCTCAAGTCCCAGTTTTTTTTAAGGGAGATATGGATGGACCTGGACTCAAATGCTGAACCTGGGGGTAATTTCAAAAGGCGAGGTCTAAGATTTGAGGTTTACAGGTGCTACTCCTGGAAAGGACCAAAAGTCCTCAACACACGTGGGTAAGGGGGAGAAAGTTTTCTCTGTCTTTTGCTTGAGGTTAGAAGCATAGTTCTAAACTCATCTCCTAGCCTCAAAAGGCAAAAGCCAGGTCACGAGCAGGGATCAGTCCTCCCTTGCCCCCAGCGGCACCGGTCCCGGGCTGACAAGGGCAACATACTCTGGAGGAAGGAAGGGGCCCGAGGGTCTCAGAAAAACGGTTTCCTCCCTTCCCACCCCACGAACCTTACCCGCCTGTGGACCTTACCCATTCTCCTCAGGGCCCGAGCCCTGCGGCCCGACAAGACACCAGGACTGCGGACCTAAGAAACTTATTGTCCGGCGTGGATACTGGGAGACCACCAGAAATACCTCGTAGCTTTAGCTGGGCGCCCACAGTCGGAGGACCTGGGGGCAGCCATGCCACTCGCAGACCTGTCCGGATTGGCTCAGAGGAGGAAGGGGGCGGGCCCAGAGAAAAGCACCGCCCAGAGCTCCCGGCGAGGAAGCGGGAGTGCTGCCGGCGGCTCAGGAATCCGCGCTTGAGAGTTAGGGGCGAATCTGGAGAGAAGCAGGCAAAGAAAGAAGGGGGTGGGGGAGGGAAAGTCGGCGTTAAGAAACTAAGGGCATCGCCAACCGAATGCAATCTGTGAGCCTGTTTGAATCTCATTTGAAACACAAAGACTGTAAAAAGGCATTATTTAGGGGAAATTTGATTATGGACTAGCAATGAGACGCTATTAAGGAATTATGGTTAATCTCGTTGGGTGTATTTGTTAGGAGTTTAGACTGAAGTATTTAAAGCTAAAACTTTATGATGATTTGCTTTAAAATACTCCAACAAAAAAAAAGAGGGAAAATGAAACAAGAACGGCAAAATGTTGATAATTGTTGAAGCGGGGTGATGGGTACATGGCAGTTCATTACACTTTTTTCTCTACGTTTTTTGTGTTAAAACTTCTATAACGAAAGGGTAATGTAGGCGTGGCCCGAAACTCCGCGGAACTGTTAGGTGTCCGGCACTGAGTTTCCACCCGGTCACCAAACATTAGCTCCACCAACCAATCAGAGCTCTTTCGTTCATTCTGGAAAGAAAATTACGTCAAGGAAGAGACCCTCTCTTTCCGGGCGTGGAGCAGTGTCGTAAAAGCCACAATGCGCAGGCGTTCTAGCTCCCTCCTCCTCGCCCGGTTTTCTTAACACCTGACGCCTGCGCAGTAAGTTGCGTGGGTGTATCGTTTCGGCCGAGTTAGTAACGGCGCTGCGCAGTCTGCGGGCGTTACTCTGCCGGGTGGTTACATCGAGGCTCAGTTGGCACTCAGGCCGGCAGCGCAGGTTTGCCTTGGTTCGCCGGACCCAAGGTCTGTGAGCGGCCACGATGTCGATCTTCACCCCCACCAACCAGATCCGCCTGACCAATGTGGCCGTAGTACGAATGAAGCGAGCCGGGAAGCGCTTCGAAATCGCCTGCTACAAAAACAAAGTCGTGGGCTGGCGGAGCGGCGTGTGAGTGACACTCTCCCTCTGGGCCCTGGTCGGAGCTGGTAGCCTCGAAGGCGGCCTCCTTTGGTCGTCTAACGAATGGGCCCAGCTAGTGTCTCGCCAGGGAAGGAAATGGGAAACTTATTCCTGCTCCCCGGGCTTAGAGTCTAAACCAGACGTTCCCTTTTTTTTTGTTTGGTCGGTTTGGTTTGGGGCTTGGTTTTATTTTGCTTCCCGGGTGTCATAAAAGCCACAGCCAAGAAACCCCCATAACTGTGGTCCTTTCGTCAGAATAATGACAAAGGCAAAGGGCCTGGTCTTCGGGTGCTTCTATAGTTCGTGCGTTTGTCACAGATCTCAGCCCAGTAGTTGCACCGAAGTGCGTATACGGTCTTCACTGCTGCCATCTAGGGGCTGGAATTCCTTGGCAGCAGCCGGACCCCACCCTTCAGTGATGGCACACATACTCCCGCGACGTTTTTCACCTCTTGAGTAACTGCGAATACAAATGGAGTTCTGGGTTACGAAATGGTCCCCTGGAACCGAGGGTCATTTAGGAGTATTTGTTGTTTCTTACTATTCATATCGACGCCTTCTTGTATTTAAATGTGAATGAACTTCGAAGTTTCAAGCATACTCACTTAGGACTTTCTCTCCTGTCCTCCCAAGGGAAAAAGACCTTGATGAAGTTCTGCAGACCCACTCAGTGTTTGTAAATGTCTCTAAAGGTCAGGTTGCAAAGAAGGAAGATCTCATCAGTGCGTTTGGAACAGATGACCAGACTGAAATCTGTAAGCAGGTGGGTTCTAACAGTTGCAGCATGATTGACCCTAATATCCAGTAGTATTAGATATTAGATTACAGTTACGTTAAACTTTACTATTTTTTTGGAGTGATCAGTTACTGTGCAATAATTCGATCTGTGCAGCATCACTTTTAATAATTCAGGACTTGGATGTTTTTTGCCAAAGCCTCCAGAAATCAGATTTCCTACTAAGCTGCATTATTTTGTTCATTTATATATTTTTAGTGTAATATACCTGAAAATAGAATTTCTTTTCAAGTATTTCATCATTTACACCCTCTGCTAAGATTACCTTTACCCCATCCCCCATCTAAATAAGTAAGATTTTGGAACAAGATAATCCCTTTAGGCAAAGCTCAAGTTATTACCAAGTATCAGTAGCTGAAGAGGATGAAATTTAATTTTCTCCCCAGTTATTAATTCCTGTGGTTAGTTAACAAGTAGTGTGGAATAAAGATGTTACTTTTCTTAAACTTGTTGGGTTTTTTAAGATTTTAACTAAAGGAGAGGTTCAAGTGTCAGATAAAGAACGGCACACACAGCTGGAGCAGATGTTTAGGGACATTGCAACTATTGTGGCCGACAAATGTGTGAACCCTGAAACAAAGAGACCGTACACCGTTATCCTTATCGAGAGAGCCATGAAGGACATCCACTATTCGGTCAAACCCAACAAGAGTACAAAACAGCAGGTGAGTTGTTTTTTAATGTCAAAAAGTGTCCATGAAAATCAATGTTCTCTGAGGAAAACATTAAAATAGTTGGTCTGTAATAACAAAATGGCACTACTTGGAAGCAAGTGGGAGGAGGTTTTGGGTACAGGGGAGGGGAACGATGGAGGTTTTAGAGAGGAGTGATGGAATTTGTTTTAACTAAACACAAATATACTAGGACTCTCATCTTCCTATCCATGTCAGACCTTTAAAGATAAAACTTGGATTCTTCCAACAAGGACCTACTGTATAGCACAGGGAGCTTGGCTCAATATTCTGTAATAACCTAAATGGGAAAAGAATTTGAAAAAGAATGGATACTTGTATGGGTATAACTGAATCCCTTTGCTGTACACCTGTAACTAACACATCATTATTAATCAATTATACTCCAATATAAAATAAAAAATGTTTTGACAAAGATAAAACTTGGATTTTTAAAGCATCATTTTAACCCCAGTTAGATTTTTCTTTAATGTTTGTATAATACATACACTATAAAAGTCACCCATTTAAAGCCTACAGTTCAGTTGTATACTCACAAAGTTTTTGCACCCTTCCCTGCTACCTAATTTGAGAACATTTCATCACCCCAAAATGAAACCCTGTACCTGTTGTCAGTCACTTCTCATTCCCCTGTCCCGTAAGGAGGGAATAAGGCAACTGCAAATTTTATTTCTGTTTTTATTGACTTGTCTATTCTGCACATTTCATATAAATGGAGTCATACAGTATGTGGCCCTTTCAAGGTTAATCCATGTTGTAGCATCTATCAGTACTTTTTTCCTTCTTAGGACTGAATAATAGTTCATTGTATGGAAATACCGCCTTTTGTTCATTCATCAGTTGGTGGACATTTGGGTTGTTCCCACTTTTTAGCTATCATGAAGAATGCTGCTATGAAATTGATTACAAATTTTTGTGTGGATGTATGTTTCCATTTCTCTATACCCAGGAACAGAATTGCTAGCTCATATGGTGACTGTATTAACCGTTTGAGGAATTGCTCAGCCAGTTTCCGAAACAGCTGAGCCATTTTACATTTCCACAATCAGTGTACAAGGGTTCCAGTTTCTCCACATCCTCAGTGATGTTTGTTATTGTCCAGCTTCTTGATTATAGCCATCCTGGGGGTATTGTTCTGGTTTTGATTTGCATTTCCCTAATGGCTGATAATTTGCGCATATTTTCATGGGCGTATTGACCCTTTGTCGGTCTTCTTTGGAGAAATCACTCTTCGGATCCTTTGACCATTTTTTAGTTGATTAGTTGTCTCTTCATTATTGAGTTGTAAGAGTTCTTTATATATTTTGGATACTAGTACCGTATCAAATGCACGATTTGCCAGTATTTTGTCATATTCTGTGGGTTGTCTTTTCACTTTCTTGATAGTTTTTTGAAGAACAAAAGGTTTTAATCTTGAAGCCCAATTTATCTATTTTTTTCCTGTGGTTGCTAATGTTCTTCATGTCATCTAAGAAACCATTGCCCAGTCCAGCTAGGTGGAAACTGCTTTGTTTTGAATACCTTCTGCAGTAATGCAGCAGAAGAAGCAAAGAAATTACAGACATTTTTAATTTTGTCTTGATAGGCTTTGGAAGTGATAAAGCAGTTAAAGGAGAAAATGAAGATAGAACGTGCTCACATGAGACTTCGGTTCATTCTTCCAGTGAATGAAGGGAAGAAGCTGAAAGAAAAACTCAAGCCACTCATCAAGGTTATAGAAAGTGAAGACTATGGTCAACAGTTAGATATTGTAAGATTAACATACTCTTGTTTCTTTGCTTCCACGTTACCAAAAGACTTCTCTAGTCATAAATCTGTCACATTTAGAAGGTGTGAACAGTAAGACATTTCAGTAATGTCTTAACTAGAATTAGGTAAGACAGTCAAGGTCTCCGTAGAACCAAATTGTCATTAAGAACACTTACAATTTTTGCTTTTTTAGTTAAATTATTCGTGATAAAATGATTTTGGTCAATGCTCATTTTCGATGAGAATATATTTTACAGTGAGTCTTCTATTAATGAGGAAATTGGAAATAGGACTAAAAGTTTGTCAGTCTCATTTACCGCAGAACATTTTAAAGAAGCAGCAAAAACATCATGTCTTTGGGTCCTCACCCTGCAGCTTCAGACATCGTGTAAATTCAGCTGTCTGCAAACCCACATCTTAGAGCTTTATAGCTTCTTGACAAATAAATGAGCTCTAGAGGACTGTTGTCCTTTCCACTGTAGATGTAAAACAACACATCTGACACTATCTGAAGTTCTAAAATCTTTGCAAAACCTTGCACGTGGTTTCTAAATAGGCCTTCCACCTCTTTTTTTTTTTTCTTCAAATGTGGATACAAAGAGATGATTTCATTGAACTGTAAATTTTAACGCTAAGTTTTAGTATGAAAAGGACCATAGCCTTCTAATCCAACCACTTCGTTTTACAGCTGAGGAATCTGGAAAAGTCCTCAGTAGGGAGAATAATGCCTTGTCACAGGGGCCTGCGTGCATACTTAAGGGCAGAGGCTGGACCAGAACCCAGCCCACCGTCCTGTGCGTTGTCTTATCTGTGGTTGTAGAGAGACCTGGAAAGTATGGTGTGTTTGTCTCATACGAAGTGAAAGCTATGTCCATTCTATGGTACTGCTCTTCCTCATGTGGTCAACAGCTGTGTTCAATGTTTCAGGTGTGTCTCATCGACCCCGGCTGCTTCCGAGAAATCGATGAGCTCGTAAAAAAGGAGACAAAAGGCAAAGGCTCTTTGGAAGTACTCAGTTTGAAAGACGTGGAAGAAGGAGATGAGAAATTGGAGTGACAGTCATCAGTCTCTTCAGCTGTCAAACACTAAAGCGTTTTCGTTTCCCACAGCCCTGTTTTCTTTCTGTGATCTGCCAAATACTTGCTCAGATGAGTTGACACTTTCCATCTTTGTGGCAAACATGTACACAAAAAGACTTTCCTACGTAAGTATTATAATGTGGGATTCATTTAGTTTTAATTATCAAATAGGGTTTTAGGCAAAAGTGAAATACAGAGTCCAGAGTAGCATTTTGTTACTGCCTCACGCCTTTGAGCTTTCCAGGGTGTAAGTTATTTGACACAACTCTTGTGGATAAAAAATAAGTTTTGTACATTACAAGAAAATAACTTTGGGAGGATATATCTGTATGACAGAAAGCAAGGATTTGCCAAAAAAAAAAATGTGTAATGTCTTATTTCTACTTAATGAAATGTGTGTATAGGGGTAACTGTCTTGTGACCTAATACAAAGCTTGGATGATGACTTCTTGATTTTCTGAAAAATAGATAGATGATGACTGTGCAGGACTTCAATAATATTCATCAAACATGCTGCCATAGCCTAGATTATTCTTGGTAAAAAATATAGCCATTTATTGCTAATTCTTAAAGTTTATAATATATATTACTAGAGTTGAAAATATATGCAATTAATAAAACCACTGTTTATTTTTGTTAAACTATGGCTTGTATTTCTAGACAGCTTCCTACCTTTTTCTTTTCTCTGCCTCTTGTCTGGTAGGATGGGAGAGTTCTTAGCAGGATTAAACAAGTCAGGAGGAGGAGTGCTCAGAACAGGGCCTGTTCTGTTAAATACCTGATAAACCTTAGAGATATTATTTGAGATGTAATTGAACTTGAGTGTTTCAGTATTTGAACACTTAAATAGACAATGTGCAAGTTTTTTTAAATCTACTTGTCCTCAAAAGAGATAGTCTAGAATACAAAGTAGGGTTTCACTCAAAATAAACATACAGATGTATTTTTATTTTTTTTTTTTTTGCGATACGCGGGCCTCCCAGTGCTGTGGCCTCTCCCGTTGCAGAGCACAGGCTCCGGACGCGCAGACTCAGCGGCCAAGGCTCACGGCCCAGCCGCTCCACGGCACATGGGATCCTCCCAGACCGGGGCACGAACCCGTGTCCCCTGCATCGGCAGGTGGACTCTCAACCACCGCGCCACCAGGGAAGGCCCCATACAGATGTATTTTATGCACAGAAGTTTTTAAGTGAAAAAGAGTTCTTGACTTGAACAGATCCTGATTGGTTGATTGAAGTCAAACATTTTTCTCATAGTGTTGGAAGAAATATTCTTAAGACACACTTTCTTTAATGGTGAAATTAAACTACTGTTCAGATACAGTCTTCAAGATGACCCCCTCACTGATTCCATTTTACTTAAATAGTTTGATGTTTTACAAAAATGATCTAAACTTGAAGTCCAAGGAAATTATTTTAACCAATGAAGTTTACACTTTATTTCTAGCTTAAACAGTTAAAGCAACGTTTCAGGTCGAAAGTCATAATTACTAAAAATGTTCAAGAGCTGCATCTTGAACAGAAAAAAGATAGATGTTACCATAACATTGCCTTAAGTTTTTCCCATCCTCATACTCATTTCTTCTAAAAAGCTGGAACTTCAAGGATTGTCAAATGTAAATCAGAGTCATGTTTCTGAACCTATAAAAAATTAAAAATTTTCTACCTTGTATTAATCTCGTTATTCAGAAGTAGTTAAAAAGTTTGGTTCATAGTTATCTTCCCAGTAGCACTGCTGTAATGGATTACCTTAAGGATTATCGGTTTATTTTGCTTTTTCAACGCAAGCTTTATTGTGTACAGTTGGTCAGAATGACGTTTCAGAATTAAACCTCTCTATTAGCAGAGCTCTTTTCTTTGAAGTTTCCCTTGTACCCATACACAACTATTTGTTCCAGCTTATATAACCTCATACCACTTTGAAATTCCCTCGTTGACCTTGATTTTTGCCCTACCTTGTGTTATAGAGAGCTGCTTAAACACCTTCCTGGCACGCTAGATTGTGAGCAGCTCAAGGGCAGGAGGTTAGCCAGCTGTGTGTATCCCTCCATGGTTTGGACCTGGTAGTTGTGGAATAAGTGTCTGTGGAGTTATAAGCATCCTCTCTCGGTGGGGGTCCATGCCATCAGAAGTGAGGACAGGTAATGACTTTTTCAAATCCATCTTTAAAGCTTGACTGAGTTTTTGTCAGCTAAGCCAGAGCCTCCCACCGTTCATACCCATGCATGCTGCTGTGCCGCTGGTGGTTTGTGTCTGCACAGATCCCCTCAGTCCTCAGGGCTTTTATCTCTGCCTGCAAGCAGCCGCTCACATTTACCCCAGGGTGTCATACGCACATATTCCGTGGGGCTGTGATAGGGGAAATTAGGTAGCAGCACTGGTTATTGTAAACAGTAGCCACACACATGATTTTAACCTGCATGCTGCCCTTAAGCCCACATCATGAGGTCCCTATGATTTTGGAAGTAGTGCATTTCCTTATTTAGAATTTTTTGTGTACTTGCTCTTAAATTACTGATATTTCCAGGTATTGATTATTTGAAAATACATTTCTGCTGCAGCATATTAGAGGTGATCGTGGATAAATAGTTTGCCACTAACAGCATTTAATGTCTGGGATGATGAAGGCCATTGATTTTCATCTCCACATGTATATTAATGGTACCTACAAAATTAACGAGTCTAAATGTAATTTTATAGCAGCAACAGTTCTTCTGAGCTAAAAGTATAATCCTGACCTAACAGTTTTACAACACTCTGAGCACGTGTACTTGAATGGCCCAGGGCCCCCTTCCAAACACCCCAGAGGAAGAGTCACCAGTTTCACCAAATTCCTACATATTTTTGGTTGGTAGAGAATGGAGATAAATGGGTTGTGGAATTGAAAAGAACAGAGTCATTTTTACTGCAGAGAGGAACAGAGCTGTCTTCTACACTCAGTGCTATTCATATCTTAGGAGATTCTTCCATCTGGTGATACACTTGAATGCCAAAAGTTTCTTGAGTGGCACTCTTCCTGTGGCAGACGAGCATAGTTAACATACTTTTCAAGGAAAAAGGGCCACAAGCTTATTTATTACTGTCGTGCAGAGGTAGGATCAAGACTAGGAATCTTGCATGTAATCAAGGTAAAATAGTTTGTGGTTTTACAGTTAAAACTTTGCAGATTATAGAAAGATTTTGGACATGCATTGGCATGACAAAAGGGAATAATAAAGAAAGGATTTCTTAGTGAAATTTGTATAAAGAGATAATTGTGTAAAACTTGAATGATAACCGCCTGATTTTCTCAGAGATATGGTGATAGTTCAGGTGTTCAATAATTGTGTTGAACATGCTGCCATAATTAAGATTTCATAATAGTATAGAATATTATTTTTTAAAGGGCTCGTCATCACTGCATTTGGGATTTTTCTTTTGAGTAAAAAACAGTTAAAAGGGGCTTCCCTGGTGATGCAGTGGTTAAGAATCCGCCTGCCAATGCAGGGAACACGGGTTTGAGCCCTAGTCCGGGAAGATCCCACATGCCGCAGAGCAACTAAGCCCGTGTGCCACAACTACTGAGCCTGCGCTCTAGAGCCCGCGAGCCACAGCTACTGAGCCCGTGTGCCACAACTACTGACCCTGCACTCTAGAGCCCACGAGCCACAACTACTGAAGCCCCCATGCCTAGGGCCCGTGCTCTGCAACAAGAGAAGCCACTGCAATGAGAAGCCTGTGCACCGCAACAAAGAGTAGCCCCTGCTGGCCGCAACTAGAGAAAGCCCGCACGCAGCAACAAAGACCCAACACAGCCAAAAATAATATAAATAAATAAATAAAATAAAGGAAACTTAGATTTTAAAATAATAATAAAAGAAAAATGGACAAGGAAAGCAGAACGAGTGGCTCAGAGAGAAGTAAGGATGGGAGAAGGGGAAGGAGAGATTTGAAGCGGGATACTCTGCCCACTATTGCTGGCGTCGAAGATGGAGGAACGGAACCACGACCCAAACAATGCAGGCAGCTTCCAGAAGCTGGGAAGGACCCTCAGCTGACAGCCATCAAGGAAATGGGGACCTGAAAGGAACTAAATTCTACCAACAGCCTGAGATAGTGAGGAAATGGATTCTTGCCTAAGAGCTCCCAGGACGGACACAGCCGACCCCGTGATTTTAGTCCAGTTAGATCTGAACCCGGCTTCC
The DNA here is from genome assembly GCF_963924675.1 of Phocoena phocoena. NCBI lineage: Eukaryota > Metazoa > Chordata > Mammalia > Artiodactyla > Phocoenidae > Phocoena > Phocoena phocoena. The sequence continues at coordinate 14,338,123 of NC_089233.1, forward strand.
GACATACAGAACCATAAGGTAACAAGTTTGTGTATTTTAAACTGCTAAGTTTGTGCTAATGTGTTACAAAAGAAGTAGAAACTGTAGATTATGGATGTTTCAATATGATGAGCAAAAAATGGGTGATTCGCTCAAAGACATGTGCATAATTGGCTATCTGTCTAATAGAGCCAAACTCCTACATCATAACTTGAAGAAAATTAATTTTACATGAATTATAGAGCTAAGTGTAGAAATAAAGGCATGAGAAAATATAGACAATAAAGTGTTCAAAAATATAGGAAAATATTTTACCTTAAGAGTAAAAGAGGCTTTCTTAAGGAAAATAGAAACCTGGAAATTATAAAGGAAAATACTAAAGGATTTAACAACCCAAAAATGTGAAATTTCCGAATGACAAAAGATACTTCAAGAAAGTTCAGAGAAAATAATGATTGAAAGAAAATACATGGAACATTTAAGTCAGGTGGAATGCCAGCAAGTCAGGACAAACCAATAAAACAGTCTTATGCTCAGCCCCAAGCACTAGAAATAAATGCAAAATAAGATGGTCACCTTCTCTCAGAGAAATGCAAAATAATGAAGAATAATTTTCTATCCATCATATTGAGGAAAAGTTAAAAAACTCTGATACTGGCAAGGATGGGGGCGGAGGGACCACCACTTTCACACATTTACTGATGGAAGTATAAATTGCTACAGACATTTAGGAAAATAACCTGGTGGTATCTTTAAAATTTTAAATATGTGTACCTTACATTTAGGTATCTATCCTCCAGAAATAAATGTATCTAAATTCTAAGGATATACATACAGGGATGTTTTCTGCTTTGGAAGACCTGAAAATAACCATCCGTAACACGTAAGTATTAATAAATTGCAATACTTCCTTATTGTGAAGAATTAGGTAGTTTTTACAAATGAGACGTACCTACCTGTGTGTCCTATAGAAACCTATAATATTACATATAATGTCCAAGATAATAAAAGTGGAGGCGGAGGGAAGGGTTGGAGGAAGGGAAACACATTATAGAACAATGTATTACAGTTTAATCCCATTCTTTTACCTCTTTTGGAGGTGTAGGGGAGGAAGACTTTTTCTTCTGGGTTCTTTAGCTGATTGGATCATTAAACTGACACAAGGCAGGTTAACAGGAGGAAAACAGATTTCATTTCATATACGTGGGAACTCATACAAAAATATGAGACTCAAAGTAAGTGACCAAAGCAGGCAGCTTTATACCTTTTAGACAAGGAAACAATAAATTTGTGAAGAATTGACAAGACAAAGGTGTTTGGGCTTGGGGTAGCAAATTCGTGAAGTAACAAGGTTTGTTTATACAGCCTTCGGGGCCCTGAATTCTCTGTCTCTGGTGATAAGGAGGCCTTCCACCCTCCTGGTACAGAAAGGACACCTTTCACATGAGAGATTTATTTCCTACTTTCAGGGGAACAAAAGAAGTCAGAGTGTCCTTGCACTGACCGTTTCTTAACTATAATCCAGAATAATCAATATGCCCAAGTGGCATATTTTGGGGTGCAAGCTTTCAAAGAATAAGAAAATACTAATTTTAAGCTGTTGTGTATTGAATACTAGTGGACCCAAATTTTAAGGAAATTAAATAATCAAAACATTCAATTTAAAATAGAAATAAATTGGCAAGGGATAGCGCTTCATGGAATAAAATGATTCGCCACGGAAGAATTTTTTTTTTTAAATAAGCTTTTCAGTTACATTTAAAGTGACATTAAATCTTTAGTGTCATCAATGTTCATTTTCAAGGATCTCTTCTGCCCCGACCTTTGGACACGGTGGGAGACTTCCATGGTTCTGGGAACCTGAGGTCTTAAACTCTGTCCCTTGTGTGACCAGGACCTTAGCAGGTGACCCTGGCCCTACAAAGCAAGTTGCAAGAGCAAGAAGCCCAGGAAAGAGTGCAGGTGGGTTGCTCCACATAAGGTCCTGCACCTACTTCAGGTGCTAGGAGGCCTGGATGATGTAACGTTACTTAGGTCAGCTGGCAGGGAAGCCAGGGGAGAATTTCAAACAAAAATCAAGTAGAGCCAGGGAATGGTGGAAGGCTCCCAGTGAAGACAGAAGATAGGAGACTGGAGCAGAGCAGCTACTTCTCACCGCAGTTCACCTCCCCCCAGGGCAAACAATGTGTGTTGGCCCTGACATTTCTTCATGTACTTCTCCTCCAAGGCTGAGTCCAGCCCAGGGATTCAGTGCCAATGAAACAACTTCCCCATTTTTTTTGTCCTTCAGTCTCATGGCATGGATCTCAGATTTAAACTCTTTTAATCAGTCTTTGAACGTTTTGCTTTTCTCCAAATAGTCTAGCCTACTGTAAACCACAGAAGGGCAAACGAGCAGGGCAGCCTACTCGTTTTTGGAGCAACCCATTTTATATCATTTTCCATTTTCCATCATGGCTCAGCTTAGGTGTATGTATATCATTGAGATACAAGTTTTTCCAAGAAAAAGTACCCTTACTACATGCAGTGTCTAATATGCTCCATTATTTTCTATTTTACTACTTTTCTTTTTTCTTTTTTTTTACCATTCTTCATGCCCGCCATGACCTGCAGTATGAAAAATAGTGTTCTATGTGTCATCATCCCAGATCACAAAGTCGTTTGGGAAGGATTATGGTTCTTCCACTGTTCTTTTGCTTCAGAAGCTAAGGATCCTTCCCTCCCACCATCTAATTGACAGCGGGAGACCTGGAGTCCTCGGTTACACACCTGGACCCTCACTCCAGCTGTGCTCCAGGACTCAAATCCAGGCCCTTTTACACCAGACCTACTCAACAATCAAACCACGTGGTTAGTGTTCATGACCCTTCCTGCCTTGAGTCCCAAGACATCAGAGGACAACTCCTAACAGGTCCACTGATGACCAACGACTTTTGCAAAGCTCTACCTCTGTCTTTCAGTCTCCAAAGAGAGGCTCTTCGGGTCTGTATTTCCCAAATCCACCTTCATAGATCCCTTTTCAAGTGAAAAGCCTTCACGATCATTTGGAGTTGAAACCTGTTGAGTTTTTGTACAAGGACTGAAAAAGATAAAGAACGACAGCAAAAAAAAAAAAAAGAATTCTAGTTCTGAAAACAGTGGAACTTTGCCTATATTCATTCTTCTTTCTTTCCCTCTGAACATTTTTTGGGGAGCTTTATAAATTTATAAACAATTGAAGGAAGGATGTGGAGGATAGAGTCAGAAAACCCTGACTTTAATCCCAGCTCTTCCAGTTAACAGCTGTGTGACCTCTGACAAATCACTTCACCTCTCTGAGCCTTTATTTCCTCATCAGTAAAATGGAGCTGATAATGGATGCAAAGCCTAAACCCATCCCGGAGCACATGCACAATAAATTGTTTTTAACATTATTTCAGAGAAGTTTGCTGATACACCTTCATGGCCGCAGAACAAGCTGTTGGCTGAGCAAGAAGACATTGCTGGGGCTTCCCTGGTGGCGCAGTGGTTGAGAGTCCGCCTGCCGATGCAGGGGATACGGGTTCGTGTCCCGGTCCGGGAAGATCCCACATGCCGCAGAGGGGCTGGGCCCGTGAGCCATGGCCACTGAGCCTGTGCGTCCGGAGAGGAGCCTGTGCTCCTCAACGGGAGAGGCCACAACAGTGAGAGGCCCGCATACTGCAAAAAAAAAAAAAAAAAGAAGAAGACATTGCTTTCCTCAGGGTCAGGACATAGCACCAGGGCCCAGGGTCTAACACGGGCTTTCTCACCTTTAAAATGGAGAAAATACCCTCACCTTTAAAATATTCTCACCTTGAAAAGGGAACCCTCCTACGTTTGTGGGAATGTAAATTTGTGCAGCCACTATGGAGAACAGTATGGAGGTTCCTTAAAAAACTAAAAATAGAGTTACTATATGATCCTGCTTGTATCTGGAGAAGACTATAATTGGAAAAGATACATGCACCCCAGTATTCATAGCAGCACTATATACAATAGCCAAGACATGAAGCAACCTAAATGTCCATCAACAGATGAATGGGTAAAAATTATGTGGTACATATCTACAATGGAATATTACTCAGCTATAAAAAAGAATGAAATAATGCCATTTGCAGCAATATGGATGGACCTAGAGATGATCATACTAAGTGAAGTAAGTCAGAGAAAGACAAATATCGTATGTGGAATCTAAACAAATTATACAAATGAACTTATTTATAAAACAGAAACAGATATAGAAAACAAACTTAGGGGACGTCCCTGGTGGTCCAATGGGTAAGACTCCGCACTCCCAAGGCAGGGGGCCTGGATTTGATCCGTGGCCGGGGAACTAGATCCCGCATGCATGCTGCAACTAAGAGTCCACATACCACAACTAAAACATCCCACGTGCCACAACAAAGATCCCGTGTGCCACAACTAAGACCTGGCGCAGCCTAAATAAATACATTTTTTAAAAAGAAAGAAAACAAACTTATGGTTACCAAAGGGGAAGTGGGGGGATATATTAGGAATTTAGCATTAGAAGATACTGCTGTATAAGAAATAGCTAAACAAGGTCCTACTGTATAGCACAGGAAAGTATAGTCAATATCCTGTAACAAACCATAATGGAAAAGAATATATGTATGTAGGGAATTCCCTGGAGGTCTGCACTTTCACTGCCCGGGTTCAATCCCTGGTCGGGGAACTAAGATCCCACAAGCTGTGTGACTCGGCCAAAAAAAAAAAAAAAAAAAAAGTGTATATATATGAGAATCACTTTGCTCTACACTAGAAATTAACACAACATTGTAAATCAACTATACTTCAATAAAAAATTAAATATCTTCACCTTTAAAATGGAGAAAATACCCAGTCTGTCTCACAGGGTAAGGTTTAAGTGACATCATTACCTAACAGGATGTCAAAATCTGACTCAATGTCTCCAAAATTGCTCTTGAGAGCAATAGGTGACAAGAACTCTCTATTCTACAGAGAAATGCCCAGAAGCCTAGACATCCACACAGGACCCTATCCACATAAGTGATGCTAACTAGAGGATAAAAGCTAGAAAGACTTGAAGAGCTTTGAGGTGTGTCCTGTGGAGCTTGTAAATTTTATTTTCTTATCGACAGAAAACTAAGCCATTTTACAGCACAGCATCTGAATTAACAAGCACTTTTGGGTCAAAGTGATCTTATTCAGAGTTTCCTTTTATTTTAAAGATGATTCACGTCTTAAAGGGAGACCCGTATTTCTGATCTCATAATTTTCCTTTTTAAAACAGAGGCCCTGTATCATTCTGTTTCTGCATGGTCACACTATGTTACTTTTGGCCAAAAATTATTACCAGGCAATTAGAAGAAGGGAAGTATCTTTTTTTTTAATTGAAGTATAGTTGATTTACAGTGTTGTGTTAGTTCTTGCTGTACAGCAAAGTGACTCAATTATACATATATATAAATTCTTTTTTATATCCTTTTCCATTATGGTTTATCTCAGGACATTGAATATAGTTCCCTGTGTTATACAGTAGGAACTTGTTGTTTATCCATTCTATATATAATAGTTTGCATCTACTAACCCCAAACTCCCAGCCCATCCCTCCCCACCCCACCTCCCCTTGGCAACCACAAGTCTGTCCTCTATGTCTGTGAGTCTGTTCTGTTTCATATATAGGTTCATTTGTGTCATATTTTAGATTCCACATATAAGTGATATCATGTATTTTCTTTCTCTTTCTGACTTACTTCACTTAGTACAATCATCTCTAGGTCCATCCATATTGCTGCAAATGGCATTATTTCATTTTTTATGGCTGAGTAGTATTCCATTGTATATATGTACCACATCTTCTTTATCCATTCATCTGTTGATGGACATTTAGGTTGTTTCCATGTTTTGGCTATTGTGAATAGTGCTGCTATGAACACAGGGGTGCATGTATCTTTTTGAATTTAAAGTTTTGTCTGGATATATATGCCCAGGCGCGGGATTGCTGGATCATATGGTAATTCTGTTTTTAGTTTTCTGAGGAACCTCCAAACTGTTTTCCATAGTGCCTGCACCAACTTACATTCCCACCAACAGTGTAGGAGCGTTCGAAAAAGGGAAGCCTCTTTGAGATAAGTTACTGTGTTAAATTAGATTTCTGAGCAGGGAGATATTTAACATTTCAGAACACATTTCAGTTTTTAAAATTAGTCCTTCTCCTTCAGGAATAGCCAGCAAATGTTGCAGAAACAAAGTGTAGTGCAAAACACAGATTTTTTTAAGAGAATTAATTCACTTTATTCTGAGCCTTTATTTCCTTAGCCTGTTTTCATTTGCTGCGTCTCAATAGAGTCCACTTTCCTCCTCCTCATAAATTGATCGTGATTTCCAATACACACTTGTAAAATCTGTGAAATGTAGAGTATGCAGCTACTCACCTATTACCCAACCATCTGCCTCATGACATCTAACACCCCACGTTTACCTCCTGCACCTCTTTCAAAAGCCATGGTGTGAGGCAGAGAGGCAGGCAGGGGTGACGGGTAATTTGCCATTTCTCTTTACTTCATACCATAACACCCCCAAAGAGCTCATGGGTCTCTCACATTCTTTTTTTTTTAATTTTTTATTGACGTATAGTTGATTTACAATGTTGTGTTAATTACTGCTGTACAGCAAAGTGATTCAGTTATAGATACATTCTTTTTCATATTCTTTTCCATTATGGTTTATCACAGGATATTGAATATAGATAATTCCCTGTGCTATATAGCAGGGCTTTTTTTTTTTTTTTCTTGGCCATGCCGTGCAGCTTGTGGTATCTTAGTTCCCCAACCAGGGATTGAACCTGGGCCCTCAGCAGTGAGAGTGTGGAGTCCTAAGCACTGGATCACCAGGGAATTCCAGTAGGACATTGTTGTTTATCCATTCTGTATATACAAGTTTGCATCTGCTAATCCCAAACTCCCAATCCACCCCTCTCCCACCCCCTCCGCCTTGGCATTAAATGTCTTTATAGGAAATATTTCCCTTTTTAAAGGACCAAATAATATCAAATGACAGACTTCTCTCTGACTTCTTTATTATTTTACAAATTCATTGCAGAAGTTCCATTTTCTGATTCCAGCTCCCTTCAATAAAAATTAAGTCCTTTTCCAAGGTTTGCAAATGATCGTAAGTGTACCCAAAGCTCTTCAGAGAAACTCTTCTGAGCAATTTCTTTACCAAGTTGTGCCCAAACGAAATAACAAATACAGCTAAATTTTCCCTGCGTGTGTTGGCAATTCAGTACTTTCCATTAGTACAAAGCAAATAGTAATTGTGTGTCTTGAGTGTTTTTCAGATATCATTTCATTTCCCTGACTGTCTACAAAGTTCTCCTGTTTTTATACATCCTTTACAGATGGAGAATGTGAAGTTAAATAAGGGTCTGGGGGCAGGATTCCATTTCAGGGTCCAGAATTTAGTATAAATGTCAGGATATTAATAGTTTATTTTTAGGACACTCATTCAGTAGGTGAAGTAGCAGACATGGGCTAACCAACCAGTTCATTCACCCTCATTTGTGAAGATAAAAATTTTTAACTTCAGCTCTTTTGTGAAGTGATTTAATAGTGTTGATCTTAAAAGAGCAAAAGAGCCACTCATTTTACCAGCAAGATTATGCCAGCCACTTTGGCCAATTATCAAGGTCCCTGGGCATTCCAAGCTTGATTCCCTTGGAGGCTGAAGGAAACCACCTCCCTGATATTTCTGAAAAGAACGCTACTATCAAAGGAACCAACAACTAAACGTCTGCCATGTGTTTGGTCAGGCTGTCCTCTTGCTCTTTGTACATCCCCTGCTTGACCAGCCCCTGCTTCCTCTACACGCTACTTGCTCCCAGCCCCAGCTAGTGATTGCTAATCCTTAGGCCACAACGGCTCCACCTGCTGGTTTATTAAAGGGAAACATCTGCCCTCATGATGGTCATTAACGTGGGGGGCTGTGAGGGACGTGCCCCAGCTGTTCTCCATAGTGGCTGCACCAATTTACATTCCCTGGCAAGAGTATGGCATCTAATAATTCCTGAACATAAGGGCCATTTTAAATTTGGTCCCCACTGGAAGTGAGGAAGCCTCACTCTTTCCATAGCATTCCAAAGTCATAAGCTACTCCTACATAAGGCATATCTACTGTCTGTAGAGATATTTACAGCTTTACCCTCGGCCAAAACGCAGGCCAGAGCAAGAGCGTACAGTTCAGCCTATTGGGCTGACGTAGCCGAGGACAAAGGTGCTGCCTTGATGGCTTCAAAAGAGTTACAGGAGCATACCCAGCATAATACTTACCGTGTTCACCTTTTAAATAAGAACCATTGGTAAACCCACAAAAAGTCAGTGTTATCCAAAAGGAGTTTCCTATAAGTCATCATGGGCGTCAGGAGGTAATCTGTCAGAGTCAGTCATGAGGAATATTGTCCATAGAGGAGGGAAGAAGGGTGGCAGTGTTAAGGTTATTACAGCGAGAAAGAGCTGTTAGCAAAAGATTTCACAGGCCAAGCAAGGGCAGGGGGATTTATCAAGCTTTTCTAATTTCAAGAGTAGCCAACTAGCCCAAGCTTAGTTTTGAGTTTGGGGACGTTCAGGATGCCATGAAACCTATTTGGATCTAAATGTAACCCTTGTTTTGAGATCAGGTGCCCCAACTATGAAATCTGAGTTTGAACAAACTGCAGTTTTCCCTTGGAGACTTTGTGTCCCTTAAAGGCTAAAAATTTTAACAGGTAAATGCTGTCCTGCAAAGAGGCCTGAGAAAGGAAGCAGAGAAGCAAGTTGTTTACCTATTGAAATAAACTAGAGGATCCAGGTAACAGTTATATCATCCAAAGAGTCATTGGATTCACCTTGTAGGCTATTTTGGTTGCTACTGAGATAGCACAGAAAACGTCGACTGGCTTAAACTGGTTTTGCTTTCTTAAAACAGGTTGGTGATGAATCAGACCTGAAGTTGTTTTATAGAGACAGCACTGTGCGTGTGCAAGATGGGAACCCATGTCTCCAGGATGAGCCCAGAACCAAATACCTTCAGTCTCTGGAACTCAAAGAATAGAAGTGTTGCCACCAGAGGGCTTTAAGAAGGGAGAGGTCCTAAAATAAGGAAAATCTGGGTTCCAGCAGCCTAAGTACCTTGGTTATCATATATGTACTGATTTGAGGCTATCCAATCAACTTCTGCCAAGTTTGAAATTCCCCTAACCCCCTAACCTGGGATCAAGGAGACAGATTTGAGCCCTGCCTTCTATCTGCTTGCCGGTCAACCTCACAATAAAGCTCTTTTTGTTTTTCAAAAGCCGGTGCCATAGAATTGACTTCTATGCATGTCTGGCAGCAAGCCCTTGCTTGGTAACACTACTGTCAATTTCTAGAATTAGCTCCCCTTTTGGGAAGGAAGAAATTCCGGACAATATTTCTTTAAGAAATCTCCACCTAATAAACGGGTAGGGGTGGAGGAACAAAGGGGGAAAGTGTATCTCTTAGAGGAACTAAACAAAAGGGAACAGGCTTAGAGATAGGAACATGTTAAGTTTATTAGAGACCCCCACTATTTGAACCGTTTTAGTACTACCAGGCAAGGGATGTGAATAATAGTGGGATTGAGCACTGAGAGGGTAGCTCTGATATCGATAAGGACAGAGGGAGATTCATCCCACTCCAAGCTGGTTAAGAGGAAGGATTGGGGAAAGCCCAGAGTCCCGTCACTGGGAATTAGGAGGGAACATGGTTTCCCATTCCATCCTGGTCCTTTTAACTAGAAGGGAAAGATCCCGGTTCAGCCCATTAATAAACTGAGTTGAAGGCTACCCAAGTGCAATCAACATCCATAGAAAGGCCAGAATTTTCCTTAAAAATAATTGGGAACTGGCTATAATAATCATGCACAGGCTCATTGTGTGTCTGGGTGCAAGGCTGAATCTTATTTCAATCAGTAGGTTTGGGGAAAGCCAGGTGAAGTCATTTAAGTTTGCCCGAGCCTGATCCTATATCAAGGCAGGGCGTTGAGCTTTCATTTGCAGTACTAGAGATTTCTCAGGACTCTCCCAACGCGCTGTTTTCATCCAGTCTTGGGCCTGGCTTTCACCAACAAGTCTGAGAAACCTGGTCGGTAAGTCTGAACAGCTACATTAAATTCTTCGGGAAATATATGGGGGATCCTTAGCTCTACTCTAGGAAAATCTTTGTGGCTTGTAGTTCAGCCTTAGTCCAGGGGGCGGGGGCGCTGAAAATTAGGGGCTTAGCATTAGAACCTTCAGAGGGTCTGATTTTAATGCGACAGGTTCTAATGGGTTCAGATGAGGAAGAAGTAGGGAGAGGTTTGAAGAAAAAGCAAAGTTCAGTGAGAGAATTCGAATGAGGAAGAGGAGGGTATGAAGGAGGTGGGGTTGGAGACAAAGAGGATGGGGAAGGGGAAAAGGAAGCTTCAAAGGTTTTTTTGTCTTCAATTGTTTGTTCACATTGATTAATTTATAAATGGTATTTTGTAAAGAGGCAGTTTTAGTATCCCGAATATGCTTAGAAGCCTCAAGGTACCAGTTGAAACAGGCGTTTGAAACAGGCGTCCCGTTCAGTTTGTTGTATTTTAGAGCCTCGGTCTTCTAATTTGGTTCTAAGAGAAGCAAGTCTGGGGAGATCATAAGTTCCCCATAATGGCAATTGGAGTTCTAAATTGTTTTTGGTTAGGCTGGTCAAATTAGTTTAAAATGTGTATAAGTTTTTGGGTTTTTTTCCTTTTGTTTTTTGGTTTGGTTTGGGTTTTTACTGAAGTATAGTTGATTTACAATGTTTCAGGTGTACAGTAAAGTAATTCAGTATATATATACATATGTATAATATGTGTGTATATACTTTTTCCAACCCTTTTCCATTATAGGTTATTATAAGATATTGACTGTAGTTCCCTGTGCTATACAGTATGTCCTTGTTGTTTATCTATATTATATACAATTGTGTGCATCTGTTAATTCCAAACTCCTAATTTATCCCTCCCCCAGCCCCTTTTCCCTTCAGTAACCATAAGTTTTCCATGTCTGTGAATCTGTTCTGTTTTGTCAATAAGTTCATTTGTATTATTATTTTAGATTCCACATATAAGTGATATTTTTTAAAGGTGTATACTTTTTTAAAATATACTCTAGAGATCTTTTTTATTTTATTTTAATTATTTTATTTTTGGCTGCGTTGGGTCTTCCTTGCTGTGCGTGGGCTTTCTCTAGTTGTGGCGAGCGGGGGCTACTCTTCGTTGCGGTGCCCGGGCTTCTCATTGCGGTGACTTCTCGTTGTGGAGCACGGGCTCTAGGCGCGCAGGCTTTAGAGCAGTGGCTCAGTCGTTGTGGCACACGGGCTTAGTTGCTCCGTGGCATGTGGGATCTTCCTGGACCAGGGATCGAACCCGTGTCCCCTGCATTGGCAGGCAGATTCTTAACCACTGTGCCACCAGGGAAATCCCAAGGTGTATTATTTTTTAAACATAAAACCTGCTGAAGTCCCAGAAGGAGGACCCTCCTGAGAAAATTTAGCAGATTGGGATTCCATTACTCAAAACCAGAGGTTCAAAACAAATGAGGGACTTCCCTGGTGGCGCGGTGGTTAAGAATCCGCCTGCCAATGCAGGGGACACGGGTTTGAACCCTGGTCCAGGAAGATCATACATGCCACGGAGCAACTAAGCCTGTGCGCCACAACTACTGAACCTGCACTCTAGAGCCCGCGCGCCGCAACTACTGAAGCCCGCGCTCCTTGAGCCCATGCTCCGCAACAAAATAAGCCACCGCAATGAGAAGCCTGCGCACCACAGCAAAGAGTAGCCCCCGCTCGCCGCCGGCGCGCAGCCACGAAGACCCCACGCGGCCACAAATAAACAAATCTTTTTTTAAGTTTTAAAAAAACAAACAAGCACTCCCCCGAAAGGACAAAACCTTTAAACAGATCCCAAATAAAGCCGGAGCTCAACTGAAAGGAGGGAGCTCTCATCTGAGAGGAGACTTAACTGAAAGGAAAAAGACAACTCACAGAAGCAGAGGGCAGAATGGGCCTGAGTGAGCACCTCACGTGGCTCCAAGGTTCGTTAATTTCTCAGGGGTTTGTCTCCTTGGGATTCCACTTCTGATCATCATGTAATACTGACCTTAAAAAAAACAAAAGAGCCAGTTATAGTACCAACAAAACGTGTTTATTCGTGAAGAGCAGAGAATTGCAATCAGGACGTGCAAAATACGGCAAACCATAGGCAAGTCCAGAGAACAGAGGAGAGAAGCTTGCTTTTATAGAGGAAAGTACTACCTAACCAGGTTCATTTGCCCAACAGGCAGGAAGCCAAACAGATGCCAATGTTTGTAGCAAAGAAAGGGTTTATTCACGAGACAGCCAAGTGAGGAGATGGAAGAGTACGTCTCAAATCTGCCTCCTTCAAGGCCAGGGGCTTGGGACATTTGTGGGGAAAGAGTGTAGGGTTGTCAGAGGTGCAGGGGCGTGATTGCTGTTCTGCGCAGGTGCAACTAAGCATCACGCGTCATGGTAGGCGTGTTCAGAAAATGGCAGCGTTAGCACGATCCGAGGGTGAAGTTTTCTGCCCTCTGAGGTCAAAAGGTGGACATCACACAGGCCCATATGAATGGTCGGTGGTCTTGGCCAGTTTGAGTTGGGCAAGAACTAGTTCCTAAAAAACAACTTAGGCAACTGTTACAGTGACCCATACATCAGAGGTGTTATCTATAAGGGGTGGTTAAGAGTCTTGTGACATGTTGTCTAAGCTATGTGAAGCTTGGAGGGTCTGCTGTTTTCCACAGTGGCTGCACCAACTTACTCTCCCACCAACAGTGTAGGAGGGTTCCCTTTTCTCCACACCCTCTCCAGCATTTATTAGTTGTAGACTTTTTCATGATGGCCCTTCTGACTGGTGTGAGGTGATACCTCATTGTAGTTTTGATTTGCACATCTCTGAAGATTAGCAATGTTGAGCATCTTTTCATGTGCCTGTTGGCCAACTGTATGTCTTTGGAAAAATGTCTATTCAGGTCTTCTGCCCATTTTTTAAACTGCGTTGTTTGATACTGAGTTGTATGAGCTGTTTATATACTTTGGATCGTAACCTCTTATCAGTCATATCATTCGCAAATATTTTCTCCCACTCAATAGGTTGTCTTTTTGTTTTGTTTATGGTTTCCTTTGCTGTGCAAAAGCTTTTAAGTTTAATTAGGTCCCATTTATTTATTTTTGCTGCTGTTTCCTTTGCCTTAGGAGACCCCCCCCCAAAAAAAAATTATTGCCACAATTTATGTCAAAGAGTGTTCTGCCTATGTTCCCTTCTAGGAGTTTTATGTTTTCAGGTCTTACATTTTAGGTCTTTAATCCATTTTGAGTTTCTTTTTGTATGTGGTGTGGGAAATGTTCTATTCATTCTTTTTCATGTAGCTGTCTAGATATCCTAGCACCGCTTATGGAGGAGACTGTCTTTCCCCCATTGTATATTCTTGCCTCCTTTGTCATAGATTAATTGATCATAAGTGTATGGCTTTATTTCTGGACTCCATATTTTGTTCCATTGATCAATGTGTCTGTTGTTGTGCTAGTGCCATACTGGTTTTTTAATTTTTATTGGAGTATAGTTGATTTACAATGCTGTGTTAGTTTCAGGTGTACAGCAAAGTGAATAGTTATACATATATCCACTTTTTTATATTATTTTCCCATATATGCCATTACAGACATTTGAGTAGAGTTCCCTGTGCTATAAAGCAGGTCCTTATTAGTAGTCTATTTTATTAATATATACAGTGTATTAATGCATAGTATATGTAATCCATAGTATATGTCCATCCCAATCTCCCAATTTATCCCTCCCCCTACCCCCTTGTAAGCATGAGTTTGTTTTTTACATCTGTAACTCTATTTCTGTTTCGTAGATAGTTCATTTGTACCCTTTTTTAGATTCCACATATAAGTGGTATCATATGATATGTGTCTTTCTCAGTACCATACTATGTTGATGACTGTAGCTTTGTCATCAAAAGTCAGGGAGCATGATACCTCCAGCTCTGTTCTTCTTTATCAAGATTGCTCTGGCTATTTGGGGACTTTATGTTTCCATACAAATTTTAGAATTATTTGTTCTAGTTCTATGAAAAATGCCATTGGTGTTTTGATAAGGATTGCATCGAATCTGTAGATTGCCTTGGGTAGTATGGTCATTTTAACATTATTAATCCTTCCAGTCTGAAAACACAGTATATCTTTCCATGTTGTCATCTTCAATTTCTTTCATCAATGTCTTATACTTTTTGAGTACAGGTCTTTTACCTCCTTAGTTAGATTTATTCCTAGGTATTTTATTCTTTTTTTTTTTTTTTTTTTTAACACTTTTATTTATTTATTTATTTATTTTGTGGTACGCGGGCCTCTCACTGTTGTGGCCTCTCCCGTTGCGGAGCACAGGCTCCGGACGCGCAGGCTCAGCGACCATGGCTCACGGGCCCAGCCGCTCCGCAGCACGTGGGATCCTCCCGGACCGGGGCGCGAACCCGCATCCCCTGCATCGGCAGGCGGACTCCCAACCACTGCGCCACCAGGGAAGCCCCTATTTTATTCTTTTTGATGCAATGGAAAATGGGATTTTTTTTTTGCTTTCTCTTTCTGATACTTTATTATTAGTGTATAGAAATGCAATAGACTTCAATAATTTTCTATCCTGCAACTTTACTGAATGCATTGAGGAGCTCTAGAAGTTTTTTGGTAAAAATTTTAGGGCTTTCTATATATAATATCATGTCATCTGCAAACAATGATAGTTTTACTTCTTCCTTTCCAATCTGGATGCCTTTTATTTGTTTTTGGTGTCTGATAAGTGTGGCTAGGACTTCCAATACTATGTTAAATAGAATTGGCAAAAATGGGCATCTTTGTCTTGTTCCTGACGTTAGAGAAAAATTTTTCAGCTTTTCACCATTGAGTACAATGTTAGCTGTGGGTTTGTCATAAATGGCCTTTATTATGTTGAGATATGTTCCCTCTATATCAACTTTGAGAGTTTTTTATCATGAATGGATGTTGAATTTTCTCACATGCTTTTTCTGCGAGTATTGAGATCATATGGTTTTTAAACTGATAGCCTTCTTGGGAGGCTAAAAGGCACAAAAAAGAAAGTATCAAACAGGATTTTTAAAGGCATCATAGGGGGCTTCCCTGGTGGCGCAGTGGTTGAGAGTCCGCCTGCCGATGCAGGGGACACGGGTTCGTGCCCCGGTCCGGGAAGATCCCACATGCCGCAGAGGGGCTGGGCCCATGAGCCATGTCTGCTGAGCCTGTGCGTCAGGAGCCTGTGCTCCGCAATGGGAGAGGCCACAACAGTGAGAGGCTCGCGTACCGCAAAAAAAAAAAAAAAAAAAAAAAGGCATCACAGGAGTAGAAAAAGCCCAAAGTCTGTTTGAAACAGAGTTGGATAGACAGTAATTTAAATCTTACTAGTTCTGTGAGCTTGGTATACAGCTGGTATGTTTTTTAGTGTTTGCCCATCCCATGATCTTTCCATTGTTTGTCTAGAATCTGTCTCTCAATCTTTCTACATGTGGAGAGATTCTTGCAACCATATGTGTGTGCCTGGCTCCAGGCCCTTCTAAGAAGACACAAGTGTCTCTCTAAGGAGTTTAGAATCGAGACAGAGGAACAATCAGGTTTTACAAGTGCCTGGACCTATAATTTATGACTTGAGTTGCGGGGCGGCCATTATTCTCTACAAGGATGAGGTTGCCAAGAAAAAGAAACCATTCCGCAGGAGGAGAGAGATGAATCGTGGGTGTGTTTCCTGGGTTCCCAGCGCTTTCCAGATTCGGACTCAACACCTTCCTGAGTCCAGTGGCAAGTCTGCCCTTGGGTTCAGCAAAACATCCCAGGATCCTTAAAATAACCCTCCTTGCCCCTCCCTACCTTTCTTCCTTTGCAAGATTAAGCCCCAGTTGGTCTCTGTGACTTGCAACCAGAGTCTGCTAAGACATGTGAGCAAAATTGCTCACATAATTGCTAATCTCACTAAGCCTCAATGTCTGTATTTATAAAAGGAGGCGTGGAATATCTACCTCATCAGTTGGTGATGATCTAAGTGGAATAATATATGCAAAATACCTAGAACGATGTCTAGCACACAATGGGCTCAGTAAAGTTGCTCCCTCAAGTCGTAAGAGGGAGCTCTGTACTGCCCCCCTGCTCTGGGGCAGAAGGGCTAGGGTGGTTCCCGTGACTATTACGCGGTCTCTGCCTGGAAGCCTGGGCATCCACAGATAACTGGTTCTGACTGGCAAGGAAATGCTAAGGTGCCTTTCTGTGATTTCAGTATCTGGAGATGTGTTTTCAAAAAGCTGCTTTCCTTTTAAGAATAGCCTTCCTGGGCCTTTTAGAATAAACCTTTCAAATAACAAAGACAGCTTTTTCTTCCTCAACTTAAAGCAAATCAATAAACAGTGCCAGATGCTGAGGACGCAGTGGCGAGCAAGTCATACCCTTTGCCCTCGAGGAGCCCACAGGTAATAAAGGAGGTACAGTAGTCTCCTTTTATCTGTGGTTTCACATTCTGTGATTTCAGATACCTGCAGTCAACCTCAGTCCAAAAATATTAAATGAAAAATTCTGGAAATCAACAAGTCATAAGTTGTAAACTGCTTGCCATTCTGAGTTGTGTGAGGAAATCTCACATTGTCAGCTCTGTCCCACCCAGGACACGAATCATTTTTTTTCACACACACACACACACACACACACACACACTCTGTATTTTATTTTTACAAGAGATAAACTGACACCAAGCATTGTAAATGGATGACCACAACAAAAGCAACAATGGGGGCTTCCCTGGTGGCGCAGTGGTTGAGAGTTCACCTGCCGATGCAGGGGACACGGGTTCGTGCCCCAGTCCAGGAAGATCCCACGTGCCGCGGAGCGGCTGGGCCCATGAGCCATGGCCGCTGAGCCTGCGCAGCCAGAGCCTGTGCTCCGCGGCGGGAGAGGCCGCAACAGTGAGAGGCCCGCGTACCGCAAAAAATAAAATAAAAGCAACAATGATTGCAATTACCAAACACGAAACACGAATCATTTCTTTGTCCAGCATATCTGCCCATTAGTTACTTAGTAGCCAGCTCTGTTATCAGATTGAATGTGTTCAACTGACCCTTCTTTTACCTAATAATGGCCCCAGGGTGCCAGAGGAGGGATGCTGGCAATTTGGATGTGCCAAAGAGAAGCCGTAAAGTGCTTCCGTTACGTGAAAATGTGAAAGTTCTCTACTTAATAAGGGAAGGGAAAAAATCATATGCTGAAGTTGCCAAGATCTACTGTTAAGAACAAATCTGTCCATGACATTGTGAAAAAGGAAAAAGAAATTCGTGCTAGATTTGCTGTCCCACCTCAAACTGTAAAAGATATGGCCACAGCACATAAGTGCTTAGTTAAGAGAGAAAAGACATTAAATCTGTACAATAAGATATTGGGTGGGCCAAAAAGTTCATTCCAGTTTTTCCATAAGATGTTACGGAAAAACTGGGATGAACTTTTCGGCTAACCCAATTATTATGAAAGACCGCATTCATATAACTTTTATTACAGTATATTTTTATAATTGTTCTATTTTGTTATTAGTTGTTAATCTCTTACTGTACCTAATTTCTAAGTTAAACTTCATTATAGTATATATAGGGCTTGGTACTATCCAAGGCTTTAGGCATCCAGTGGGGCTCTTGGAATGTATCCCCCTCAGGTAAGGGGTGACTACTGTATATCTAAAAATACATCATTGCCTCACATCCCATTGTCGTGGAATAAATGCAGATTTTACTTTATAATGCTCCAGTGAATTCTACTCACTCCCAGAACATGCTAAGAAATCAGATGTGCCTACTGCTTTCTCTCTGTATGAAATATTTCGTGGACTGTTCCGTTCAAAAGATTGATTTGGAGGAAAACAATTATTGATGCTATAAAAGTGAATTCCTCTGGATGTCCACATCAACTAAAAGAGCTACGTAGTTTTTATTTTGCTGCAAAATAACAAATCATGGTGGAACTTCCCTGGTGGTGCAGTGGTTAAGAATCCGCCTGCCGATGCAGGGGACACAGACTGGAGCCCTGGTCCGGGAAGATCACACATGCTGCGGAGCAACTAAGCCCGTTCGCCACAACTACTGAGCCTGCACTCTAGAGCCCGCGAGCCACAACTACTGAAACCCGTGCTGTGCAACCGAGAGAAGCCACCACAGTGAGAAGCCCGCACACCGCAACGAAGACCCAATGCAGCCAAAAATATAAAATAATTTTTTTTAAATGCACGGTATTAAAAAAAATATTTTTTAAATCATGGCAGATGTTAAAAATAGAATTTCTACTAAAATATGGAGGCAGAGAAGAAAAATATTAGCTTTTTGATTTTATTTCCAGGCAAATAATAGAGATGGATTTTCTTTATGTCTTATTTATATATTGCCTCAATAGAGTGTTGGAAGTGTTCTTGGAGCAGATACTGGGGTTTCTAGAATCATCCCTGCCCTGATCCTCCCCAGTAACTCTCAGGAGATGTATAACCAGAGCAAAGCAGGGTCTGAGGCCACGGGTTACCGAGGGCTGCCCTGGCACACCCTGTAGAGGGAGGGGCTGCTGCAGCCTCTTGGAACATTCTCCTGCCAGAGCCTTGGTTACCAGACTGCTCCTAACTGAGTCCAAACACCCCAATCCTGAACAGCTTCCAGGAAAAATAAACTGCCTAAGGGGAACTGTTGTAAAATTTCAAGTTGACTGAAATGTGCATTTACGAGTGACAAAACTTTGGGGTTTTCTTGAGAAACCCTAACTCACACTGTCGCTGTCCATCAAACACTGAGCCCAGCTGGGCTAGCGGTGAACGCCCATCTTCACAAGAGCCAACTCCCCTACAAGGAGAGTAGCCACTGGTGTTGGGGGCCCAGAACATCTCCCCCCTCCTTCCTGCTGCTTCACCAGGAGGGAGGAGGGCCTGTGGGGTGGAGGGGGTTCTGGGGTCAGAAGGCAGGTTCCAGCACTGCCGACCACCAGCCTCGGCAACCTCTTGCTTTCCATGGGGGACTCTCAGTTGACCCCCTGGTGGAGGGGGATTAGAATCTCCAGACTACCTTTCATGAGAAACAATGTTACTTGAAAGCCATTTTGAACTTGGTACATGTTGGTAATAATTTACGAGCCCGTTAACCTCTGCCCCAACTTGTCTCCACATAGCTCACAGGGAATAACAAAAACATGGGGTGATGACACAGCACAGCACCGAGCTGGACCTTCCATCTCCGGTCCCTGAGGAATGCACTGCACTGGTAAACACTAAGTGTCCCTGGAGAAGCCCCCGTGGTCCTCAGGCCACCTGCAAAGCCACCTTTAAGGCCGAACACACTTTTTCATGGTCAGTCTTCATTCTAATCCCCAGTCTTCAGGAAGTCCTGTAATGACCAGAGACAGGAAACTGAGTATCACATCAGGTCACAGATATCACAGGCATATATGAGAAAAAGACCCAAAAAAAGGACCCTAAAGAAGAAACATGATGTTCTGAGGGAACTGTGTCTTCCCAGGGCAGAGAACATACCTGTGAGCCTGGACACCTGAGGTCAGCAGAATGTCCCTCCCAGGTGGGCGCTATAGAGAGAAAAGGATGTCGATTTTTTGCAAAGAAAATCCCTGCCCCTTGACCTTTGCTCACACTACTAGTCTCAACTCAGGTTACTCCTACTAGAACTCGATGCAAACAGCCCTAGCCTTTTCGCATGAAATGATCCATAAACATATCTCATGAGCAACTCCTCAAACCACCCTGAAAAGAGAAACTCAGTCACACATGGAAAAATGCATGACACCTCAAGCCAGAAATGAGGCTGAATCACCATGAAGCATGCTCACGGTGAGGGGGAAGTAAAGGACACCAGACATTTCCAAATCTTGTGCGATGTTCAGATAAATCATCTTGACTTCATCCTTTTAGAACAGGTCAGTGATTATACTTGCTGTTCCAAAATGTCTGGCATCTAATCTCCATAATTTTGCTTTAAAGCTATTATTTTGCCCTTAATAATATTCCTGAAATAATCTCAGCTTTGGTGGTGCCCACTTTGGATTTTTTATTAGTTTAGTAGGTCTAGTATTTCTTTGCCTACGAAGTTTGTGAGGACATTTTCATATTTCACAAAATTGGGTCTCCCGTGGAAAAGGAGTCGAGAGCAGCAATGTTGCCACAGCTGCACTCATGCCCTATGATTCTGTCTCTGTTTTATAGTGCTTAATGATCATTAAATACTAAAATAAGAATGCCACCAACAGTTTCAGGAGGGTTTGTTATCTCTGCACTGTGTACTAGATAAGCATAACTTTTTAAAGAATTATGAATCTGATGTGTCCCAAAGAGTTTCCAAGTAGCAACATTAACTTCATGTTTAATATCACAAAAACAAAAGTACAGATGAAACAGACCTGGTTCTATCACTTATTAGCATGAAGCCTCCAGAAGGTTCCTTAACTTCAGTAAGTCATGGTTTTATCATTTAAAAAAAGATGGAGTTCTTATCTTTGGACAAAAGTGTCTACTGAAGGCCTCTTTTGTAGTCATTTTTACCTTGATGTGATTGTCATTATCAAGGCCACTTGCAAATCATGGAATCAGGCCCAGGGCTGGATGGGCCATCCCATAATAACCAGACAGCAGGTACCAGGTACTATTTTCTCAGCACTCACTGCGGGCCGGGCACAGGGCTGAGAACTTCGCACACCATCTCATTTAACCGTGGCAGCCCTTTGGAGGTAGTTTATAGCGTCATCCCCACTCTGTTAAATGAGGAATTCAAGTCAGCTTGAGGGTAAGTAATTCCTTCAGGAAGCAACTGTGCAGGATCGAATGGCGATGTCTGATTTGTGGTCCATGAATTATTGGATCGTGATTGTGATGACTGTAAGAGCTGAGTTCTTTGCCTTGCTTTCTTTGTCACTAAATGATGATGGAGCCCCCAGCTTTGGGGCTCGCAGCCTGGATTGGAGTCTTTGCTCACCCTGCCTACCAGTGATGTGACACTGGACAAGTCTCTCAGCCTCTGTAAGCTTCGGTTTCCTCACTGACAAAATGGCCACGATGGTCATAATTTGTAACACACTAGGGCTGTTGTGAGGATCAAAATTAAATGGTACATATAAAACACGTGCACAATCCTGGCACATAGTAAGCAATCAATGAATGGTGATTATGATTCTTATTATCATGATTTTATTCAGCCCAAATTTGAGAAATAAGCACTCATCCTCTGTTTTAAAAGATTTACTAAAGTACAGTCAATTTACAATGTTTTGTTAATTTCTGCTGTACAGCAAAGTGACTCAGTTATTCATATATATACATTCTTTTCCATTATGGTTTATCCCAGGACATTGAATATAGTTCCCTGTGCTCTACAGTAGGACCTTGTTGTTCATCCATTCTGTGTATAATAGTTCGCACCTGCTAATCCCAAATTCCCAATCCAACCCTCCCCCACTCCCCCTCACCCCCAACCTTGGCAACTACAAGTCTGTTCTGTTTGTGAGTCTGTTTGTAGATAAGTTCATTTGTGTCATATTTTAGATTCCACATATAAGTGCTATATAATATTTGTCTTTCTAACTTGGTATGATAATCTCTGGTCCATCCACGTTGCTGCGAATGGTATTATTTCATTCTTTTTTATGGCTCAGTAGTATTCCATTGTAGATATACCACATATTCTTTATTCACTCATCTATTGATGGACATTTAGGTTGTTTCCATGTCTCGGCTATTGTGAATAGTGCTGCTATGAACATAGTGGTGCAAGTATCTTTTTGAATTATAGTTTTCTCCGGATATATGCCCAGGAGTGGGATTGCTGGATCATATGACAACTCTATTTTTAGTTTTTTGAGGAACCTCCATACTGTTTTCCATAGTGGCTGCACCAGCACTCATGCTCATAATCTACATAGGTGTGATCCTTATTTATTTGACAAATATGAGCCTATATTTTGATTCAGTTCAATGAGTATTTACTAGGCCTCTACTAAGTGCCTAGCATGGTGAAGAATTTTTAAAAGGCATGCAGGCCTTTCTCACAAGAGTCTGATGCCTGAGAAAAGACGATTTATACCACAAAAAAACAATGCCTAGCAAAGAGAGGGCATCCTGTGATATATTTAAAAGTATGAAACTGGACAGAATCTAAGCCAAAAATATGGTGCAGAAAATAAGGAGAGAGAACGAAGGCTTTTAGGAGGAGATGGTAGTTAAGAAACAAGAACAGGTAGAATTAAGGCCGAGGGGAAGGTGAGGAGGATATTTAGCTGCAGCACTGGACCCCTTCCTGGCCATCAGGAATGACCCCCTGGGCCTCTGTCCCTAAGTCTCACAAAGCACAGGAGACCCACCCAGCACATGGTGGTCCCGAAGATATTTACTCTGAGGCAGCAGCTCCACCTGGGTGAGAAAGCCAGGCTCATGAAGGCTAGTTGCCATTCAGTAAAGGAAGAAAAGCTGCATGCAATACTAGTGCCTGTGGGGGACTTCTGCTGATAGGCACCGGGCCTGAGGGTGCATCCTTCATCCAGGAGGTAGGCTCACTCGGAGGGCTAGAAATCAGAGTACTGGACGGAACCAGACAGACGCAGGCCAGGCTGGTCTCCTATGACTTTCCTCTGTTTCCTAAGTTATCTCAGAGCCGTCTCCTTGAGGACCTCCCAGAGCAAGTGCCTTCAAACCTTTTAAACCACAACTGCAATTAAGTACATTTTACAAAATGACCTAACACATACTTATACAGGCATGTAAGTGAAATGGAAATAGGAGTTTCATGAATTGAATGCATGTGATACACTTGGATCTTTTCTATCCTGATGAATGTTTTTATTCATTTTTAAATTGAAGTAGCATTGGTTTATCACATTATGTAACTTTCATGTGTACAGCGTTACATTTCTACTGCTGTATATCCTACCACGTTCTCACTACCAAATATTTAGTTTCCATCCATCACCATACAGTGATCCCCTTTCCCTAGTTCACCCTCCCCTGTGCTCCATCCCCTCTGACAACCACTATTTTGTTCTCTGTATCTACATGTTTGTTTGGTTTTGTTCGTTCATTTATCTTATGTTTATTTTTTTATGTTGCACATATGAGTGAAATCCTATAGCATTTGTTTTTTCTGTCTGACTTATTTCACTTAGTATAATAACAAGTTCCACCATGTTGTTGCAAATGGAAAGATTTCTTTTTATGGCTGAGTAGTATTCCATTGTGTCTGTGTGTGTGTGTGTGTGTGTGTGTACACATATACACATATATATACCACATCTTCTTTATCCATTTACCTGTTGATGGGCACTTAGATTGTTACCATATCTTGGCTATATTAAATAAGGCCTCCGTGAACATAGAAGTGCATGTATCTTTTCAAGTCACATATTCTTTGGCTAATACCCAGAAGTGGGACAGCTGGATCATATGGTGGTTCTATTCTGAATTTTTTGAGGAATCTCCATACTGTTTTCCATACTGGCTGCACCAATTTACATCCCCACCAACACTGCACAAGGATGCCCTTTTCTCCACATCTTCACCAATACTTATTTCTTGACTTTTTAATAATAGCCATTCTAATAGGCATGAGGTGGTATCTCAGTGGGGTTTTGATTTGCATTTCCCTAATAGTGATGTTGAACATCGTTTCATGTGCCTGTTCGCCATATGTATGTCTTCACTGGGAAAATGTCTATTCAGCTCCTCTGCCCATTTTTTAATCAAGTTGTTTGTTTTTTGTTATTGTTGAGTTGTATGAGTTCTTTATATATTTTGGATATTAACCCCTCATTGGATATATCATTTGCAAATATCTTCTCTCATTCCTTAGGTTGTCTTCCATTTTGTTGATTTCCTTTGCTGTGCAGAGCTTTTTAATTTCATGTAGTCCTGATTGTTTATTTTTGCTCTTGATTCCCTTGCCTGAGGAGACATATCTAAAAAAGATATTGCTAAGACCCATGTCAGAGCATATTGCCTATGTTTTCTTCTAGGCGTTTTATGGTTTCAGGTCTTACATTCAAGTCTTTAATCCATTTTGAGTTGATTTTTGTGTATGGTGTGAGATAGTGGTTTAGTCTTATTTTTTGCACATGACTGTCCAGGTTTCCCCACACCATTTATTGAAGGGACGATCCTTTCTCCATTGTATGTTCTTTGTTCCTTTGTCAAATATTAGTGTCTGTATATGCATGGGTTTACTTCTGGGTTCTCGGCTGTATTCCATTGATCTATGCATCTGTTTTTCTGCCAGTACCATGCTGTTTTGATTCCTGTGTGTTTGTAATACAGTTTGAAATCAGGGAGTGTGATTCCTCCAGCTTTGTTCTTTTTTTTTCACGATTGCTTTGGCTATTCAGGGTCTTTTGTGGTTCCACATACATTTTAGAATTTTTTGTTCTACTTCTGTGAAAAATGTCCTTGGGATATTGATAGGGAATGCATTGAATGTGTAGATTATATAAATGTCCTTATCACCTAAGACAATGTTAATTCTTCTACTCCAAGAGCACAAATATCTTTCCATTTATTTGTGTCTTCTTTAATTTCTTTTAATAATGTCTTATAGTTTTCAGTGTACAGGTCTTTCATCTCCTTTTTTGCAATTGTAAATGGGATTGTTTTCTTAATTTCTCTTTCTTCTAGCTCATTGTTAATGTATAGAAGTGCAGTAGATTTTTATATGTTGATTTTACTGTATTTATTATTTCTAATAGATTTTTGGTGGAGTCTTTAGGGTTTTCTATATATAAAATCATGTCATCCTCAAACAGTGATGGTTTTACTTCTTCCTTTCCAATTTGGATGTCTTTTTTTTTTTTTTACTAATTGCTCTGGGTAGTACTTCCAATACTAAGTTGAGTAAGAGTGGCAAGAGTGAGCATATTCTTCTTCTTCCAGATTTTAGAGGGATAGCTTTAGTTTTTCACCATTGAGTTAGCTGTGGGTTTATCACATATGGCCTTTATTACACTGACATACATTCCTTCTATACCCACTTTATTGAGAGTTTTTAATCATAAATTGGCATTGAATCTTGTCAGATGCTTTTTCTGCATCTGAGATGCATATGAGATGATCATATGGTTTTTATCCTTCATTTTGTTAATGTGCTGTATCATGTTGATTGATTTGCAGGTGTTGAACTATCCTTGCATCTCTGGGGTAAATACCACTTGATTATGGTGTGTGATCTTTTTAATGTATTGTTGTATTTGGTTTGCTAATATTTTGTTGAGGATTTTTGTATCCGTGTCTATCAGAGATACTGGCCTGTAATTTTCTTTTTTGTGTGTTGTCCTTGTCTGGTTTTGGCCTCATAAAACAAGTTAGGAAGTGTTCCCTCCTCTTCAGTTTTTTGGAAGAGTTTGAGAAGGGTAGGTATTAAATCTTCTTGGAATTCACCTGTGAAGCTGTCTTGTCCTGGACTTCTGTTTTGGGGGAGCTTTTTGTTTACTGTTTCAATCTTTGTACTAGTGATTAGTCTATTCAGATTTCCTATTTCTTCATGAGTCAGTCTTGGGAAATTGTATTATTCTAAGAATTTGTCCATTTCTTCTAGGTTGTACAATTTCTCTGGCTTATAACTGTTCATAATATTCTCTTATAATCCTTTATATTTCTGTGCTATTCATTGTTATTTCTCCTCTTTTGTTTCTGATTTTATTTATTACAGAATTCTCTCTTTTGCTTAGTGAGGCTAGCTAAAAGTCTGTTAATTTTGTTTATCTTTTTTAAAAAAATAGCTCTTAGTTTCATTGATCTTTTCTATTGTCTTTTTACCTTCTATTTCATTTATTCCTCTTTTTTAAATAGATCTTTATTGGAGTATAATTGCTTCACAATATTGTGTTAGTTTCTGTTGTACACCAGAGTGAATCAGCCA
Source organism: Phocoena phocoena (assembly GCF_963924675.1). Taxonomy (NCBI): domain Eukaryota; kingdom Metazoa; phylum Chordata; class Mammalia; order Artiodactyla; family Phocoenidae; genus Phocoena; species Phocoena phocoena. Next base: position 14,364,071 of record NC_089233.1, read on the forward strand.
TATGCATACATATGTCCCCATATCCCCTCCCTCTTGAGCCTCCCTCCCATCCTCCCTATCCCACCCCACTAGGTCATCACAAAGCACTGAGCTGATCTCCCTGTGCTATGCTACTGCTTCCCACTAGCAAACTATTTTACATTTGGTAGTGTATATATGTAGATGCTACTCTCACTTCACCCCAGCTTCCCCTTCCCACCCTGTGTCCTCAAGTCCATTCTCTATGTCTGCATCCTTATGCCTGCCCTGAAACTAGGTTCATCAGTTCATCATCATTTTTTTTTTTAGATTCCCTATATATGTGTTAGCATACAGTATTTGTTTTTCTCTTTCTGACTTACTTCACTCTGCATGACAGTCTCTAGGTCCATCCACCTCACTACAAATAACTCAGTTTCATTTCTTTATATGGCTGAGTAATATTCCATTGTATATATGTGCCACATCTTCTTTATCCACTCACCTGTTGATGGACATTTAGGTTGGTTCCATGTCCTTGCTATTGTAAATAGTGCTACAATGAACATTGTGGTACATGTCTCTTTTTGAATGATGGTTTTCTCAGGGTATATTTCATTTATTTCTTTTCTTTATTATTTCCTTCTGTCTACTGACTTTGGATTTCACTTGTTCTTATTTCTCTAGTCCTTTAGGTATAAGTTTAGATTGTTTCTTTTTAATATTTATTTATTTATTTATTTGGTTGCGCCAGGTCTTAGTTGAGGAACGCAGGCTCCATAATTGTGGCATACAAACTGTTATTTGCAGCATGCATGTGGGATCTAGTTCCCTGACCAGGGATTGAACCTAGCCCCCTGCATTGGGAGTGTAGAGTCTTATCCACTGCCCCACCAGGGAAGGCCCAAGGTTAGATTGTTTATTTGAGATTTTTCTTCTTTCTTGAGGTAGACCTGTACTGCTATAAATTTCCCTCTGAGTATTGCTTTTGCTGCATCCTATAGATTTTGGTGTGTTGTACTTTCATTTGTATTTGGGTAATTTTTTATTTCCCCTTTGATTTATTCATTGACCCAATAGTTTTATAGCATGTTGTTCAGCCTCCACATATTTATAATTTTTCCACTTTTCTTCTTGTAGTTGATTTCTAGTTTCATACCACTGTGATTGGAAAAGATACGTAGTATGATTTCAATCTTCTTAAACTTATTGAGACCTGTTTTGTGTTCCAACATATAGTCTATCCTTGAGAAAGTTCCTTGTTGACTTTCTGTCTGGACAATCTATCCATTGATGTAAATGGGGTATTAAAGTCCTCTACTATTTTTGTGTTGCTGTCAATTTCTCCCTTTAGATCTATTAAGCACTTTTTTATATGTTTTGGTATCCCTATTTAGATAAATATATATTAATTACTGTTATGTCTTCTTGATGAATTGTCCCCTTTATCATTATACATTGTCTGTTTGTCTCTTTTACCTTTTTTGGCTTTAAGTGTATTTTGTCTGATGTAAGTATGGCTACACCCACTTTCTTTGGGCTTCCATTTCCTTGAAGTATCATCTTCCATCCCTTTGCTTTTAGCCTGTGTTTCTCTTTTTAAATTTTTATTTATTTATTTATTTATTTTTGGCTGTGTTGGGTCTTCGTTGCTGCACACGGGCTTTCTCTAGTTGCGGCGAGTGGGGGCTACTCTTTGTTTCAGTGCACGGGCTTCTCATTGCAGTGGCTTCCCTCATTGTGGAGCACAGGCTCTAGATGTGCTTCAGTAGTTGCAACAGGTGGGCTCAGTAGTTGTGGCTCACGGGCTCTAGAGCACAGGCTCAGTAGATGTGGCACACGAGCTTAGTTGCTCCGCGGCATGTGGGATCTTCCCGGGCCAGGGATTGAACCTGTGTCCCCTGCATTGGCAGGCAGATTCTCAATCACTGCGCCACCAGGGAAGCCCGAGCTTGTGTTTCTCTTTAGAGCTGAGGTTAGTCTCCTGGAGGCAGCATATAGTTGCATTTTGTTTTTTAATCCATCCAGCCACTCTGTGTCTTTTGACTGGTGAATTCAATCCATTTACATTTCGGGCGATTATTGATAGATAAGGACTTAGTACCACCATTTTATCTTTTCTGGTTGCTGTGCACCTTTGCTGTTGCCTTTTCATTGTGTTTCTCTCTGCCATTTTGGCTTGGTGGGTTTTTTATGATGTTTTCTCAGTTTCTTCTTTTTTAATGCTTTGTGTCTCTTATTTATATTTTGTGGCTATCATGGGATTTTTATAAAATGTTCTATAAAATAATTATTTTTCTGCTGATAACATCTTATGTTCATTTACCTATATAGGTTCTGTCCTTTCCTTTTTCCCTTTTGTGTTTTCCTTGTCTCAAATTATCTCTTTTTATTCTGTGAGTATGTTACCAAATTGAAGTAGCTATAGTTATTTTTCTACTCCCCCCTTTTAACCTTTATGCTCTAATATAGTGTTTAAAAACCAATTCTGATACAGAGTTGCAATTTTCTGATTGTCTATTTATCACCTTAATCAGTGTTTTGTATAGTTTTGCCTTTTTGTTTCTGGTAGAATTTCTTCTAACATTTCTTGTAAGACAGGTCTAATGTTGATGAATTCTCTCAGCTTTTGTTTGTCTGGAAAAGTCTTTCTTTCTCCTCCACATCTGAATGATAACTTTGCTGGATTGGGTATTCTTGGGTGGCAGTTTTCATCTTTCAGTATTCTGAGAATGTCATTCCATTCCCTCTGGGCCTGCAGAGTTTCTGCTGACAAATCTGCTCATAGCCTAATAGGAGCTCCTTTGTAAGTTACCATCCTTTTTTCCTTGGTTGCATTGAAAATTCTTTGTCATTGAATTTTGACAATTTTAATGTAATGTGTCTTGTAAAAGGCCTTTTCGCATTGAGGTTATTTGGTGTTCTCTTAGCTTCATGAACTTATATATCCAGTTCCTTCCCCAGATTTGGGAAGTTCTCAGCTATTATTTCTTTAAATAAACTCTCTGATCCCTTCTCCCTCTCTTCTCCTTCTGGGACACCCATTACCCTAATGGTGCCCTTCCTAAAAGAATTGAATATCTCTCATATAATTTCCTCATTTTTTAATATCTTATTTCTCTTTCCTCTTCTACTTATATCATTTCTAGATTTCTATCTTTGAGCTCACTAATTCTCTCTTCCATATGGTCTGCTCTATTTCCAATGCTTTCTGATGCATTCTTCATCTCATTTACTGAGTTCTTCAGCTCCTGAATTTCTGTTTGGTTCTTTTTAGAATTTCACTCTTCTGGGTAAAGTATTCCTTCTGTTCATCAGTGTTATTCCTGAGCTCATTGCACTGCCTCTCTGAGTTTCTTGTATCTTACTGAGTTTATTCCTGGCAGGTATTTTGAATTTTAGATCACAATATTCCATCAGTTTAAGATTGGTTTTTGGAGAATTGTAAGTTTCATTTTGTGGCACGGTGTTACTGTGGTTCTTCATGGTGCTTGATGAGTTGTCCCTCTGCTGGTGCGTTTGAAATAACAAAAGCGTTTTTATTTGACTCTAAAGAATCATCCGGTAAAAATTTAGAGGCCATTCTTTCGTTTCTCAGTAGGTGGCGCTATAGCACAAGTTTTTGGTTTCTCTTACCTGAGCTGCTTATGTTCATATTTGAGAGTTTGCGCTCTCCACTGTCCACAGCCTCTGTCAGAGATGTTGCCCTGTGCCCTTGCTGTCGCTTCTTGAGCCTCTGGGGTCTTAGGTACCTAGCTGCTCTCAGTGACTCTGGCATCACTGACTAGGACACTTGGATAGTGAGCTCTTTTTGCCATGACTGAGATCCCCTGATTCACAGGCTCTGCGGCAGCTGGGGGTGTGTGAGGGTGAGGAGGTAGCCAGGATAGTGGGGGCACCTCTGCTGTGTCCAGTGTTGTAAGGTTTGTAAGTTCCACCACTGTGGGGCATGGGAGTCAGGACCAGAGTTGTGGGCACCTCAGCAGCTGGAAGAATGGGTCCCAGGCTCCACTGCCACTGCTTCCTAGTTACCTGTGGCCACAGGTGCCTTGCTGCCTGAAGGCTGGAGTCATGTGCACCGCCTCCCCTGATGCTACCAGATTCTCTGGTGCTGTGGGCTTAGCCGTCCTAGCCAGAAGGCCAGGGCTGCAGACACCACTTCCAGGTTCCCTGGCTCCACATCCTCTATGTGTTCCAGTCCACATATTTGAGCATATATATATGCTCATGTATGAGCATCATTTTCCAACGCTTGTCCACCTTTAGACGCACAGATGTGTGGAATTCTCTGGAACCTTGTTGGGCAGAGGTATCTTTGTTGAGCTGTAGATGTTCTACTGGGTGTAGAGTGAAAAGGAGAGACAGAGGGAGTGTTTCAATCGGCCATGCTGCTGATGTCACTCTGCCACCATTCTACATTTTGCCTCTATGGTTTTGACTATGCTAAGCTCTGCACACAAGTGGAATCATGTAGTATTTGTCTTCTGGGGACTGGCATATTTTCCTTAGCGAAATGTCCTCAAGGTTCATCCACTTTGTAGTATATGTCAGAATTTCCTTCTTTTTAGATGATGGATATTTCATTGTATTATATACCACACTTGGGTTGCTTCCACAGATTTCCCAGTCCCAGAGTCCCAATGCACAGCAGCAAATAAAGGTTCAGAGACATCCAGGAGATACGAAACCGTGTTTATAAATTTTAAGCGTATGTCTGTGTATAGGCAGAGACAAGGACTCCTCCTCCTCTTTTTATTTATTTATTATTTTTTTTTTTTGTGGTACACAGGCCGGTCACTGTTGTGGCCTCTCTCGTTGCGGAGCACAGGCTCCGGACGCACAGGCTCAGTGGCCATGGCTCATGGGCCCAGCGGCTCTGCGGCATGTGGGATCTTCCTGGACCGGGGCACGAACCCGTGTCCCCTGCATCGGCAGACGGACTCTCAACCACTGCGCCACCAGGGAAGCCCCAGCCCCTCTTAATTTTTAAGTGTATCATATAGTATTGTTAACTATATGCACATTGTTATACAACAGATCCCAATAATTTTTTTCATCTCACATGACTGAAACTATTCTAAACAGTGCTGCAATGAACATAGGGGTGCATATATCTTTTCAAATTAGTGCTTTAGAATTCTTTGGATAAATACCCACAAGTGTGATAGCTGGATCACATGGTAGTTCTTTTCTTAATTTTTTGATGAATCTCCATGCTGTTTCCATAGTAGTAACACTGAATCACATTCCCACCAACACTGTAGGAGGGGCTCCCTTTTCTCCACATCCTCACCAATGCTTGTTATTTCTTGCCTATTTGATAATAGCCATTTTAACAGGCATGAGGTGATCGCTAATTGGGGTTTTGATTTGCACCTGCCTAATAATTAGTGATGTTGAAATCATTTTCTGTGTGGGAGAAGCGACAGAATTCAAGGGAGGATGGAGACATAGTCTTGGAACAGACAGGAACCTGGCGCCTTTGGGGGCGACAGTCAATAAATAGTAGGAACTGCTCAACAGTCCTGCCTTGGAGCTACTGCCAGAGTGGCTTTAGCCGTTTTTCTGCCCTGTGTCACTGCCTTTGAGATGTGCGGTCCCATGACAGATATACTGACCAGCTACATGTAGATCACACGTCAAGCTCTTGGCTGGGAGAGGGGAGAGAAAGTGACCAGTGAGGGGACCACATGGGTTTCTATAGCAGAATAGCAGGTGACTTGGATTTGCCGTCCCAGCAAGACGACACACAGTGGCAGAGAGGCGTTCCACTTTGGGAAATGACACTTTCTCCACGTGAGCATTATACAGCACTCATCAGCAAAACATCTTTGTGTGCCTACAAGGGATATGGTAGAAAACAAAACCAAGAGAGTCCCTGCCGTCGTAGAAAGAAGACACAAAATAAACGAGTGTGGTGGTGGTCTTAGAACATGGCCCCAGTTCTCTGGCGCTCCTCTCAGGCAGGGGTGGAGTTGATACCTCTCCGCCCTGAGTCTGGGCGGGCCTGGGGTTGCTTCAGCCAATAGAGAACGGCACAAGTGACCTCCCAGACTAGCTCATAAAAGGCCATGTCTCTCGGAACACTTGCTCTTCTGACTCCTCTTGCGGGCGCACCTGTACATGCGCTCGGAAGCGCATACCAGGTGGAAAGGCCACATGGTGGCACTGTACTTGCAGTCCCAGGCGAGCATCGTCTTCCAATGAGCGCAGCACAGGAATCCAGACACGTGATTCTAGCCCCCAGCCATCGAGGTCACCCCGGACATCGTGGCACAGAGACAATTCATCCTTGCTGTGCCCTGTCCAAATTCTGACCCACAGAATTCGTGAGCACCGCAAAATGGCTATTGCCTCACCAAGTTTGGGATGGTTTGTTATGTAGCAGTATATATTCAGAACAAGCAAATATATAACGTTAGTGTTATGCAACAGCAGTGTTAAAAAGAAAAGCAGGGGAAGGGAAGTGCTGACGAGGAAAGTGGCAAATGAAGTGACTTGGGCCAAAGCTGTTAAGGAAGAAAAAAAAGCGAGCCAGGACGAGGGGCAGAGCAAGAACTGAGAACCGTGACTTGTGGCGTCCAGGAGGGTGTAAAGCTGCCGAGCGCTGCTTGCCTCGGGCTCACCGCTTCCCAGGGTGGCCCCTTCCCACCGGCCTGAGCGCAGAGAACCACACATTGTAGCTTCTAACTTCAGGCCAGCTGCTTCTCTGGGGGAACTCAACCACATTTTTATAATTGATTTTTGTTTAATCCTGGGTAATTTAAGGGACCTTTACGGGCACTTTTGACCAAAGGCAATATTCCTACCCACTTTTTAATTTACTTTTTTGCACAGGGTATAAAAATTGAAAGGTACAAAAGTTCCAGAGCAAAAAGTCTCCCTTCCACTCCTCTCCCCACCCCACCCAGTTACCCTCCCTCTGAGGCAACTCTGTTACCAATTTTTGGGGGGCGTCTTTCTAGAAGCAGTCTCAGCATTTAGAATCAAACAATAGCAAACAATACCTATCATTCTACGACTTGATTTTTTTTTCACTTATGTCTCAGAGTTTTCTCCAGATCATTCCATAGACATGTTTCTCATTCTTTAACACTTTTTCTTTTTTGCGTTGGAATAATTTTAGTTTTACAGAAAAATTGCAAAGACAATATACAGTTACTATACACCCTTCACCCAGCTTCCCCTGATATTAACATCTAACAACTGTGGCACATTTGTCAAAACTAAGAAGTTATCATTAGTACAATACTATTAATGAAATGACATAATTTATTCCAGTTTCACCAATTTGTCCACTGACAGTCTTTTTCTGTTCCGGAACCCAACCCAGGGTACCCATAATGCCTAATCATCGTGTCCCCTTAAGTCTTTTCCAATCTGTGACAATTTCTCAATCTATTTGTATTTTTAGGACCTTAACACTTTTGAAGAATACTGGCTAAGTATTTTATAGAATGTCCTTCCATTTTTCTGATATTTTCTCATGATTAGAATGGGGTTGTAGGTTTCTGGAAAGAATATTCAGAGTGAAGTACCCTTCTCAATTCATCATATTAGGGCCTTAACAGCATGACATTAATGGTGGTATAACTTTAATCAGTAGGTTAAGATTGCATCTGCCAGGTTTCTCCACTGTAAAGTTATTTTTTCCCTTCTGAGCTCTATTCCTTGGAAGTGGGTCACTCAGTCCAGATCACACACAAGGGGAAAGGAATTAAGCTCCATCTCCCAGAAGGGGGCAGGGATAATTTACACATATTATTTGGAATTCTTCTGTGGCGAAGATTTTTCCCTTCACCCCCATTTATTCATCATTCAGTCATGTTTTAAAAATTGAAATATAATTGATTTACAATATTAGTTTCAGATGTACAACACAGTGATTCCAAAAATTCATAGTTTATACTCCACTTAAAGTTCTTATAAAATGTTGGCTGTATTCCCTGTGCTGTACATTACATCTTTGTAGTTTATTTTTCTTCTATACAGTAGTTTGTGCCTCTTAATCCTCTAAACCCCTTCCCTCTCCCCACTGGTAACCACTAGTTTGTTCTCTGTATCTGTGAGTCTGTTTCTGATTTGTTCATATTCATTCATCAGTTTTGTTTTTTTAGATTCCAAATATAAGTGGTAACACACAGAATTTGTCTTTCTCTGTCTGACTTATTTCACTAAGTATAATACCCTCCAGGTCCATCTATGCTATTGTAATGGCAAATTTTCATTTTTTTTATTGCTGTGTGATATCCTATTGTGTGTGTGTGTGTGTGTGTGTGTGTGTGTGTGTGTATCACATCTTCATTCATTTGTTGGTAGACACTTAGGTTGCTTCCATTTCTTGGCTATTGTAAATAACGGTGCTATGAACATTGGGGTGCACGTATCTTCTTGAATTACTGTTTTCCTTTTCTTCAGATATATGCCCAGCAGTGGGATTGCTGGATCATATGGTAGTTCTATTTTTAGTTTTTTGAGGAACCTCCATACTGCTTTCAACAGTGGTTGCACCAATTTACATTCCTACCAATAGTGTACAAGGGTTCCCTTTTCCCACATCCTCACCAACATTTCTTATTTGTGATCTTTTTGATGATAGCCATTCTGATGGGTGTGAGGTGATATCTCATTGTGGGTTTGATTTGCATTTCTCTGGTGATTAGCAATATTGAGCATATTTTCATGTGTTTGTTGGCAATCTGTATGTCTTCTTTGGAAAAATGTCTATTCAGGTCTTCTGCCCATTTTTAAAATCAGGTTATTTTTTTGTTTGATACTGAGTTAAATAAACTGTTTATATATTTTGGATGTTAACCCCTTATCAGTCATATCATTTGCAAATATTTTCTCCTATTCAGTAGGCTGTCTTTTTGTATTGCCAAGAGTTTCCTTTGCTGTGCAAAACCTTTTAAGTGTAATTAGGTCCCATTTGTTTATTTTTTCTTTTGTTTCTTTTGCCTTAGGAGATAGATCTAAAATAATATTGCTATGATTTATGTCAAAGAGTATTCTGCCTACATTTTCTTCTAGGAGTTTTATGGTTTACAGTCTTAAGTTTAGGTCTTTAATCCATTTTGAGTTTATTTTTGTATATCATGTGAGAAAATGTTCGAATTTCATTGATTTATATGTAACTGTCCAGTTTTCCCAGCACAACTTATTGCATAGACTGTCTTTTCCCCATTGTATATTTTTGCTTCCTTTCTCATAGATCAATTAGCTATAAGTGTGTGAGTTTGTATCTGGGCTGTCTATTCTATTCCATGGATCTGTGTGTCTGTTTTTGTGCCAGTACTTTACTGTTTTGATTACTGTAGCTTTGTAGTATAGTGTGAAGTCAGGGAGTGTTATACCAACAGCTCTGTTCTTTCTCAAGATTGCTTTGGCTATTTGGGGTCTTTTGTGTTTCCATACAAATTTTAGAATTATTTATTCTAGTTCTGTGAAATATGCCATTGGTATTTTGATAGAGATTGCATTGAATCTGTAGATTGCCTTGGGTGGTATGATCATTTTAACAATATTGATTATTCCAGTCCATGAACACATTATACTTTTCCATCTGTGTGTGTCGTCTTCAATTTCAGTCTTATAGTGTAACATCCTGACAATGTTCCAAGTGTGCTTGAAAAGAATGTGTAATCTGCTGCTACCGTGTGGAGTTAACTGAATAAACATCAGGCTCAATTTTTTTTTTCTGTGGTACGCGGGCCTCTCACTGTTGTGGCCTCTCCTGTTGCAGAGCACAGGGTCCGGACGCACAGGCTCAGAGGCCATGGCTCACGGGCCTAGCCGCTCTGCGGCATGTGGGATTTTCCCGGACTGAGGCACGGACCCATGACCCCTGCATTGGCAGGCGGACTCTCAACCACTGCACCACCAGGGAAGCCCCAGGTTCAATTTTTGATAGTGTTTTTCAACTCTTCCATTTCTTATTGATTTTATGTCCAATTATCCTAATAATTTTTGAGAGTGTGGTATGGAAATTTCCAAGTATAATTTTTGAACGAACTGTCTTTTTCTCCATGTAGCTGTTCAGTTTTCCCAGGGCCACATATTGAAGAGAATGTCTTTTCCCCATTGTGTTTTCTTGTATCCTTTGTTATAGATAAATTGGCCATAAGTGCATGGGTTTATTTCTGGGCTCTCTATCATGTTCCATTGATCTATGTGTCTGTTTTTGTGCCAGTACTATACCGTTCTGATTACTGTAGGTTTGCAGTACAGTCTGCAGTCAGAAAGCATGATACCTCCAGCTTTGTTTGTTTGTTTTCCCTCAAGATTGCTTTGACTATTTGGGGTCTTTTATGGTTCCATATAAATTTTAGGATTATTTGTTCTAGGCCTGTGAAAAATGTCATGGGTATTTTGATAGGAATTGCATTAAATCTGTAGATTGCTTTGGGTAGTGAGGACACTTTAACAATATTAATTCTTCCAATCTATGATCACAGGACATCTTTCCATTTCATGTCATCTTTCAGTTTCCTTCATCAATATTTTATAGTTTTCAGAGTATAGGTCTTTCACCTTGTTAGTTAAGTTTATTCCTAGGTCTATATTCTGTTTGATGTGATTTTAAATGGAATTGTTTTCTTGTTTTCTCTTTCTGATAGTTGATTATTAGTGTATAGAAAGGCAACAGATTTCTATATATTAATCTTATTTTTGAATTTTACTTATTTTTTTATACAGCAGGTTATTAGTCATCAATTTTATACACATCAGTGTATACATGTCAATCCCAATCACCCAATTCAGCACACCACCACCACACCACCACCCCCCACCGCTTTCTCCCTTGGTGTCCCTACGTTTGTCCTCTACATCTGTGTCTCAATTTCTACCCTGCAAACTGGTTCATCTGTAAAATTTTTCTAGGTTCCACATATATACAATAATATACAATATTTGTTTTCCTCTTTCTGACTTACTTCACGTTGTATGACAGTCTCTAGATCCATCCATGTCTCAACAGATGACCCAATTTTGTTCCTTTTTATGGATGAGTAATATTCCATTGTATATATGTACCACATCTTCTTTATCCATTTGTCTGTTGAAGGACATTTAGGTTGCTTCCATGACCTGGCTATTGTAAATAGTGCTGCAATGAACATTGGGGTGCATGTGTCTTTTTTTTTTTTTTTTTTTTTTTTTTGCATGTGTCTTTTTGAATGATGTTTTTCTCTGGGTATATGCCGAGTAGTGGGATTGCTGGATCATATGGTAATTCTATTTTTAGTTTTTTAAGGAACATTCATACTGTTCTCCATAGTGGCTGTATCAGTTTACATTCCCACCAACAGTGCAGGAGGGTTCCCTTTTCTCCACACCCTCTCCAGCATTTGTTGTTTGTAGATTTCCTGATGATGCCCATTCTAAATGGTGTGAGTTGATACCTCATTGTAGTTTTGATTTGCATTTCTCTAATAATTAGTGATGTTGAGCAGCTTTTCATGTACTTCTTCACCATCTGTATGTCTTCTTTGGAGAAATGTCTATTGAGGTCTTCTGCCAATTTTTAGATTTGGTTGTTTTTTTTCTTAATATTGAGCTGCATGAGCTGTTTATATATTTTTGGAGATTAATCCTTTGTCCATTAATTCGTTTGCAAATACTTACTCCCATTCTGAGCATTGTCTTTTCATCTTGTTTATGGTTTCCTTTGCTGTGCAAAAGCTTTTAAGTTTCATTAGGTCCCATTTGTTTATTTTTGTTTTGATTTCCATTACTCTAGGAGTTGGATCAAAAAAGATCTTGCTGTGATTTATGTCAAAGAGTGTTCTTCCTATGTTTTCCTCTAAGAGTTTTATAGTGTCCAGTCTTACATTTAGGTCTCTAATCCATTTTGAGTTTATTTTTGTGTATGGTGTTAGAGAGTGTTCTAATTTTATTCTTTAACATGTAGCTGTCCAGTTTTCCCATCACCACTTATTGAGGAGACTGCCTTTTCTCCATTGTGTATCCTTGCCTCCTTTGTCATAGATTAGTTGACCATAGGTGTGTGGGTTTATCTCTGGGCTTTCTATCCTGTTCCATTGATCTATGTTTCTGTTTTTGTGCCAGTACCATATTGTCTTGATTACTGTAGCTGTGTAGTATAGTCTGAAGTCAGGGAGTCTGATTCCTCCAGCTCCGTTTTTTTCCTTCAAGACTGCTATGGCTATTCCAGGTCTTTCGTGTCTCCATACAAATTTTAAGATTTTTTGTTCTAGTTCTGTAAAAAAATGCCATTGGTAATTTGATAGGGATTGCATTGGATCTGTAGATCTGCTTTGGGTAGTAGAGTCGTTTTCACAATATTGATTCTTCCAGTCCAAGAACATGGTATATCTCTCCATATGTCAGTTTATCTCTCCATATGTCAGTATATCTCTCCATATGTCAGTATAATCTTTAATTTTTTTCATCAGTGTCTTACAGTTTTCTGCATACAGGTCTTTTACCTCCCTAGGTAGTTTTATTCCTAGGTATTTTATTCTTTTAGTTGCAATGATAAGTGGGAGTGTTTCCTTAATTTCTCTTTCAAATTTTTCATCATTAATGTATAGGAATGCCAGAGATTTCTGTGCATTAATTTTGTATCATGCAACTTTACCAGATTCATTGATTAGCCCTGGTAGTTTTCTGGTGGCATCTTTAGAATTCTCTATGTATAGTATCATGTCATCTGCAAACAGTGACAGTTTTACTTCTTCTTTTCCAATTTGTATTCCTTTTATTTCTTTTTCTTCTCTGATTGCCATGGGTAGGACTTCCAAAACTATGTTGAATAATAGTGGTGAGAGTGGACATCCTTGTCTTATTCCTGATCTTAGAGGAAAGGCTTTCAGTTTTTTACCATTGAGAATGATGTTTGCTGTGGGTTTGTCATATATGGCCTTTATTATGTTGAGGTAGATTCCCTCTATGCCCACATTCTGGAGAGTTTTTATCATAAATGGTGTTGAATTTTGTCAAAAGCTTTTTCTGCATCTATTGAGATGATCATATGGTTTTTATTCTTCAGTTTGTTAATATGGTGTATAACATTGATTGATTTGCATATATTGATGAATCCTTGCATCCCTGGGATGAATCCCACTTGATCATGGTGTATGATCCCTTTAATGTGTTGTTGGATTCTGTTTGCTAGTATTTTGTTGAGGATTTTTGCATGTATATTCATCAGTGATATTGGTCTGTAATTTTCTTCTTTTGTAGTATCTTTGTCTGGTTTTGGTCTCAGGATGATGGTGGCCTCATAGAATGAGTTTGGAAGTGTTCCTTCCTCTGCAATTTTTCGGAAGAGTTTGAGAAGGATGGGTGTTAGCTGTTCTCTAAATATTTGATAGAATTCACCTGTGAAGCCATCTGGTCCTGGACTTCTGTTTGTTGGAAGATTTTTAATCACAGTTTCAGTTTCATTACTCGTGATTGGTCTGTTCGTATTTTCTATTTCTTCCTGGTTCTGTCTTGGAAGGTTATAACTTTCTAAGAATTTGTCCATTTCTTCCAGGTTGTCCATTTTAGTGGCATAGAGTTGCTTGTAGTAATCTCTTAGGATGCTTTGTATTTCTGTGGTGTCTGTTGTAACTTCTCCTTTTCATTTGTAATTTTATTGATTTGAGTCCTCTTCGTCTTTTTCTTGGTGAGTCTGGCTAATGGTTTATCAATTTTGTTTATCTTCTCAAAGAACCAACTTTTAGTTTTATTGATCTTTGTTATTGTTTTCTTTGTTTCTATTTCATTTGTTTCTGCTCTGATCTTTATGATTTCTTTCCTTCTGCTAACTTTGAGTTTTGTTTGTTCTTCTTTCTCTAGTTCCTTTAGGTATAAGGTTAGATTGTTATTTGAGATTTTTCTTATTTCTTGAGGTAGGCCTGTATAGCTATAAACTTCCCTCTTAGAACTGCTTTTGCTGCGTCCCATAGGTTTTGGATCATTGCATTTTCATTGTCATTTGTCTCTAGGTATTTTTTATTTCCTCTTTGATTTCTTCAGTGATCTCTTGGTTATTTAGTAACATATTGTTTAGCCTCCATATGTTTGTGTTTTTTACGTTTTTTTCCCTGTAATTGATTTCTAATCTCAGTGTTGTGGTCAGAAAAGATGCTTGATATGATTTCAATCTCCTTAAATTTACTGAGGCTTGCTTTGTGACCCAAGATGTGATCTATCCTGGAGAATGTTCCTTGCACTCTTGAGAAGAAAGTGTAATCTGCTGTTTTTGGATGGAATGTCCTATAAATATCAATTAAATCTTTTTGGTCTATTGTGTCATGTAAAGCTTCTGTTTCCTTATTTATTTTCATTTTGGATGATCTGTCCATTGGTGTAAGTGAGGTGTTAAAGTCCCCCACTATTATTGTGTTACTGTCGATTTCCTCTTTTATAGCTGTTAGCTGTTGCCTTATGTATTGAGGTGCTCCTATGTGGGGTGCATATATATTTATAATTGTTATATCTTCTTCTTGGATTGATCCCTTGATCATTATGTAGTGTCCTTCCTTGTGTCTTGTAACATTCTTTATTGTAAAGTCTATTTTATCTGATATGAGTATTGCTACTCCAGCTTTCTTTTGATTCCCATGTGCATGGAATATCTTTTTCCATCCCTTCACTTTCAGTCTGTATGTGTCCCTAGGTCTGAAGTGGGTCTCTTGTAGACAGCATATATATGGGTCATGTTTTTGTATCCATTCAGCAAGCCTGTGTCTTCTGGTTGGAGCATTTAATCCATTCACGTTTAAGGTAATTATCAATATGTATGTTCCTATTACCATTTTCTTAATTGTTTTGGGTTTATTTTTGTAGGTCCTTTTCTTCTCTTGTGTTTCCCACTTAGAGAAGTTCCTTTAGCATTTGTTGTAGAGCTGGTTTGGTGGTGCTGAATTCTCTTAGCTTTTGCTTGTCTGTAAAGCTTTTGATTTCTCCATCGAATCTGAATGAGATCCTTGTTGGGTAAAGTAATCTTGGTTGTAGGTCCTTCCCTTTCATCACTTTAAGTATATCATGCCACTCCCTTCTGGCTTGTAGAGTTTCTGCTGAGAAATCAGCTGTTAACCGTATGGGATTTCCATTGTATGTTATTTGTCGTTTTTCCCTTGCTGTTTTCAATAATTTTTGCCAATTTGATTACTATGTGTCTCAGCGTGTTTCTCCTTGGGTTTATCCTGTATAGGACTCACTGTGCTTCCTGGACTTGGGTGGCTATATCCTTTCCCATGTTAAGGAAGTTTTCAACTGTAATCTCTTCAAATATTTTCTCTGGTCCTTTCTCTCACTCTTCTCCTTCTGGGACCCCTATAATGTAAATGTTGTTGCGTTTAATGTTTTCCCATAGGTCTCTTAGGCTGTCTTCATTTCTTTTCATTCTTTTTTCTTTATTCTGTTCTGAGCAGTGAATTCCACCATTCTGTCTTCCAGGTCACTTATCCGTTCTTCTGCCTCAGTTATTCTGCTATTGATTCCTTCTAGTGTAGTTTTCATTTCACTTATTGTATTGTTCATCTCTGTTTGTTTGTTCTTTAATTCTTCTAGGTCCTTGTTAAACATTTCTTGCATCTTCTCGATCTTTGCCTCCATTCTTTTTCCGAGGTCCTGGATCATCTTCACTGTCATTATTCTGAATTCTTTTTCTGGACAGTTGCCTATCTCCACTTCATTTAGTTGTTTTTCTAGGGTTTTATCTTGTTCCTTCATCTGGTACATAGCCCTCTGCCTTTTCCTCTTGTATATCTTTCTGTGAATGTGTTTTTTGTTCCACAGGCTGCAGGATTGTAGTTCTTCTTACTTCTGCTGTCTGCCCTCTGGTGCATGAGGCTATCTAAGGATTGTGCAAGTTTCCTGATGGAGGGTCGTGTGATTTTTTACCCTTCCCTTTGTTAATGTGTTGTATCACATTGATGGATTTGTGGATATCAAATCATCCTTGCATCTCAGGAATAAATCCCACTTGATCATGTTGTATGGTCCTTTTTATATATTGTTGAATTCAGATTGCTAATGTTTATTTGAGGTTTTCTGCATCTATATTCATTAGAGGTATCAGCCTGTAGTTTTCCTTTTTTTTATAGTGTCTTTGTTTGGTTTGGTATCAAGGTAATGGTGGCAGCGTGGAATGAATTTGGGAGTGTTCCCTCCTCTTCAATTTTGAAATAGTTTGAGAAGGAGAGGTATTAGCTCTTCTTTATATGTTTGGTAGAATTCCCCTGTGAATCCATCCAGTCCTGTACTATTTTTTGGGGGGGGTGAGGGGAGTTTTTCACAAATTCAGTTTCATTGCTAGTAATTGGCCTGTTCAGATTGTATATTTCTTCCTGATTCAGTCAGGTCAGGTTGTATGTTTCTAGAAATTTGTTGATGTCTTCTAGGTTGTCCAATTTGTTGGCATTTAACTGTTCATAGTATTCTCTTATTTTTTTGGTATTTCTGTGGTATCAGTTGTTATTTCTCCTCTTTTATTTCTTATTTTGTTTATTTGGGTCCTCTCTTTTTTTCTTGATAATCCTGGCTAAAGGCTTATCAATTTTGTTCATCTTTTTTAAAAAATACAGATCTTGATTTATTGATATTTTCTTTTTTTTCTCTATTTTTTCTCTAATCTTTATTATTTCTTTCCTTCTGCTGACTTTGGGCTTTGTTCTTCTTTCTCTAATTCCTTTAGGTTGTAGGTTAGGTTGTTTCTTTGAGATTTTTCCTATTTCTTGAGATAGGCATGTATAGCTATAAACTTCCCTCTTCAAACTGCTTTTGCTGCATCCCATAGACTTTGGAATGTCCTGTTTTTATTTATTCTTAATTAATTAACTTATTTATTTTTGGCTGTGTTCGGTCTTCGTTGCTGTGCATGGGCTTTCTCTAGTTGTGGTGAGTGGGGGCGACTCTTCATTGCAGTACGCAGGCTTCTCGTTGTGGTGGCTTCTCTTGTTTCAGAGCATGGGCTCTAGGTGTGCGGGCTTCAGTAGTTGTGGCACACAGGCTCAGTAGTTGTGGCTCGCAGGCTCTAGAGCACAGAGTTCAGTAGTTGTGGTGCACGTGCTTAGTTGTTCCGCAGCATGTAGGATCTTCCCTGACCAGGGATTGAACCCATGTCCCCTGCATTGGAAGGCAGATTCTTAACCACTGCACCACCAGGGAAGCCCTTTATTTTGTTTTGTCTTGAGGTATTTTCTCATTTCCTCTGATTTCTTCATTGACCCACTATTTTTTAGTAGCAAGGTGGTTAGTCTCCATGTGTTTATGTTCTTCCCATTTTTCTTCCTTGATTGATTTCTAGTTTTGTACTGTTGTGGTCAGAAAAAGTATTTGATATAATTTCTATCCTCTTAAATATGTTGAGGCACATTTTGTGGTCTAGCTTGTGGTCTACCCTGGAGAACATTCCATATGCACTTAAAGCATGTGTATTCTATTGTTTTTAGATGTAATATACTGTAGACATCTATTAAGTTCTACTTGTCTGTGACATTTAAGGCCACTGTTTGCTTTTTGATTATCTGTCTGGATGATCTGTCCCTTGATGTCATTGGGGTGTTAAAGTCCCCTACTATTATTGCATTATTGTCAGTTTCTCCCTTTGTGTTTGTTAATATTTGCTTTATATATTTAGATGCTCCTATAATAGGTACATCTGTGTTAATGAATGTTATATCCACTTTTTGTACTGATCCCTTTATCATTATATAATGCCCTTCTTTGTCTTTTGTTGTAGACTTTGCTTTAAAGCCTATTTTGTTTGACATAAGTATTGCTACCCCATGTTTCTTGTCATTTCCGTTTGCATGAAATATATTTTTCCATCCCCTCATTTTCAGTCTGTGTGTCTTTAGCTCTGAAGTGAGTCTTTTATAAGCAGCAATCATAGATGGGTCTCTTTTTATTTTATCCAGTCACCACCCTATATCTTTTGATTGGAGCATTTAGTCTGTTGACATTTAAAGTGATTATTGGTAAGTAAGTACTTACTGGAATTTTGGTACTTGTTTTCTGATTGGTTTTTTAGTTTTTCTCTGGTCTTCTCTTCTTTCAATTTCTTCCCTTGTGGTTTGATGGTTTTCTTTAGTGGTATGCTTATGATCCTTTCTCTCTAGCATTTGTGTATCTATTCGTAGGTTTTAGATTTGTGGTTACCATGGGGGTTCATATATGTTGACCTATCACTATATCTATTTGTTTTAAACTGTTAGTCATTTAAGTTCAAACACATTCTTAAAAATATACATTTTTTACTCCCATCCCCCACATTTTGTTTTTGATATCACATTTTAAATCTTCATATTTATCCCTTAATTGTTTATTGTAGTTATAGATGATTTTACAACTTTGTCTTTTAATCTTCATCTTAGCTTATTTAAGTGGTTGATCCATAGGCTTTACTATATATTTGCCTTTACTAGTGGGATTTTCCCTTTCGTATGGATTCTTATTTCTTACAGCCCTTTCTTTTCCACTTAGAAAAGACCCTCTAACATTGCTTTTAGGGTCAGTTTAGTATTGAGTTTTAGTTTTTCCTTGTTTGGGAAGTTCTTTATCTCTCCTTCAATTCTAGATGATAAGCCTGCTGGGTAGATCATCCTGTGTTGTAGGTTTTTCCCTTTCAGCATTTTAAATGTATCATGCCACACCCTTCTGGCCTGCAAAGTTTCTGCAGAGAAATCAGCTACTAGCCGTTTGGTGTGTCCCTTGTTTCTGACCCTTTGTTTTTCTCTTGATCCCTTTAGAATTTTCTTTTTAACTTTTGCCATTTTAGTTATGATATATCTTGGTGTGGATCTCTTTGGATTCATCTTTTCTGGGACCTTCTGTACTTTCTGTACCTGAATATCTATTTCTTTCTTCACTTTCAGGATGTTTTCAGCCATAATTTCATCAAATACATCTTTTACCCCTTTCTCTCTCTTCTTCTTTTGGAACCCCTATAATGTAAATGTTGGTACATTGATGTTGTCCCAGAGGTCCCTTAAACTGTTCTCATTTTTTAAATTTGTTTTCCTTTTTTACTGATTGGATGATTTCCATTATTCTATCTTACAGATCACTTATGTATTCTTCTGTATCACCTAGTCTGCTGTTAATTCCTTCTAGTGTGTTTTTCGTTATAGTTATTGTATTCGTCAGATTCGACTGGGTTTTTCTTAATATTTTCTAGTCCCTTATTAAAATTATCACTGTGTTCATCTATTCTTTTCCCTACATCAGTTAGCATTCTTATTACTATTGCTTTGAACTCTTTTTCTGGTAAATTATTTCTGTTTCAGTAGTTGTTTTTTCTTGTTCTTTCATTTGAAACAAATTCCTCTGTCTTCTTTTCTTTTTTAAATAAATTTATTTATTTTATTTATTTATTTTTGGCTGCGTTGGGTTTTCGTTGCTGCTTGGGCTTTTCTCCAGCTGTGGGGAGCAGGGGCTACTCCGCATTGTGATGTGCAGACTTCTCATTGTGGTGGCCTCTGTTGTTGCGGAGCATGGGCTCTAGGTGCGTGGGCTTCAGCAGTTGTGGCTCGCGGGCTCTAGAGTGCAGGCTTTAGTAGTTGTGGCGCACAGGCTCAGTTGCTCCGTGGCATGTGGGATCTTCCCAGACCAGAGCTTGAACCCGTGTCTCCTGCATTGGCAGGCAGATTCTTAACCACTGCACCACCAGGGAAGCCCCTGTCCCCTTGTTTTGATTAAATGCCTCTGTATCCATGAAATTAGGTGAAACAGTTACCTATCCTGGTCTGGAAGGGGTGTTGTTGTGTGGGAGCATCCCTGTACAGTTTGTGTGTGCCCAGTGTCTTTTCTGGGAGAGCTGTATCTGACATGAACACAACTTACATCCCCCAAGGTATGCTGGCAGCTATCACCTTGATAGGATGTGGAGCAGGAGGAGCTATTGCTAGAGCCTGGTGTGAGCTGGGTCTTCTCCTCTGCTTAGTGACCAGCACCACTCTATTGGGTCCAGGGTCAATTCCCAAGTTGCTGGAGCAGAAGCCCTGAGGGTCAGGTCCAAGATGGCTCTGTTCCTTCTCAGTGTGTGCTCTCCCCCTCCAAGCATTGGCACATTTTCCCAAAAGGGGAGCAGTGTTGGGCAAGAGGAGCTGGAGTGTGTGCTCAGCATGGGTTAGGGCATGGGCTGGAGCAGTCCCTGCACCAGTCAGAGTTCCTGCTCATTCCCTATCTGCTGCCTCTGCAAGCACCAATAATGGCTGCTCTCACCTGTTTAGATGCTGTGTTGGGTCTGAGATGGCTTTGTCCCCTACAACTATGCATTCCCCTCAGCTGTGGCAGTCTTTGCCCTAGCGTGGAGCTGTGCCATGGAGTAAGAGGGGCTGGAGTGGGCACTCAGCTCAGGCTGGGACACACTGGGGCAGTTGAGAGAAACTGGCCAGAGTTCCAGACAGTTTTAATCTGCTTCCTCTACCTTGTTTTGGGAATTAGCAATTATTTGTGTATCCTTCAGGAGCAGAGTCTAGGTTTCCTACAGCCCTGCTGTCAGTCCCACTGGTTTCAAACCAGTTATGGGGACTCATTCTCCCAGTGTCAGACCCCAAGCCCAGGATGCCCAATATGTGTTTCAAACTGCTCACTCAGCAGGGGATATCTCCAAGCCCAAGTAATCCTCCTCCTCTTCTGTGTCTGCTTCCAGGGATGCAGATCCCAACCTGATCACTTTTCCTTCCTCCCTGCTTGATTCTCTGTGGATCTTTCTTGCAGCCTTGGTTTTATAACAGTCTTTCTGCCAGTCTCCAGTTTGTTTTCAGTGACAATTACTCCATCTGTATGTGTATTTTTGATGTGTTTAAGGGGGTAGGTAAGCTTGCATCCTCCTACTGCACCATCTTAATCTCCCCCCAAATTCATTTTTGAAGGATAATCTTTCTGCATATAGAATTCTTGGTTGGCAGTTTTTCTTTTAGCACTTTGAATATGCCACTCCACTGTCTTCTACCATTGCTTCTGAGAACTCAGTTTTTAATTGCATTGTTTCCCTGAGTCATTTTTCTCTTGCTGTTTTGAGATTTTTTTCTTTGTATTTCACAGTGTATTTAGGTAGGGCTCCCTTTGAATTTATTTAACTTAGGATTCTGTGATATTTTTGGATCTGTAGATTAGTGATCTTACCAAATTTGAAAGTTTGGGGCCAGCCATGATTTCTTCAACTTTTTTTTTTTTTTTTTTGGCTGCATTGGGTCTTCATTGCTGCACACGGGCTTTCTCTAGTTGCAGCAAGTGGGAGCTACTCTTCGTTGCAGTGAATGGGCTTCTCATTGTGGTGGCTTCTCTTGTTGCAGAGCACAGGCTCTAGGTGTGTGAGCTTCAGTAGTTGTGGTGTGTGGGCTCAGTAGTTGTGGCTCACAGGCTCTAGAGCTCAGGCTCAGTCATTGTGGCGAACAGGCTTCATTGCTCCACAGCATGTTGGATCCTCCCGGACCAGGGCTAAAACCTGTGTCACCTGCATTGGCAGGCGGATTTTTTTTTTTTTTTTTTTTACATCCTTATTGGAGTATAATTGCTTTACAATGGTGTGCTAGTTTCTGCTTCATAACAGAGTGAATCAGTCACACACACACATATGTTCCCATATCCCTTCCGCCTCATGTCTCCCTCCCTCCCACCCTCCCTATCCCACCCCTCTAGGTGGTCACAAAGCACCGAGCTGATCTCCCCTTGCTATGAGGCTGCTTCCCACTAGCTATCTATTTTACGTTTGGTAGTGTATGTATGTCCATGCCACTCGCTCACTTTGTCACAGCTTACCCTTCCCCCTCCCATATCCTCAAGTCCATTTTCTAGTAGGTCTGTTTCTTTATTCCTGTCTTACCCCTGGGTTCTTAATGATATTTTTTTTCTTAGATTCCATATATATGTGTTAGCATACGGTATTTTTCTTTCTCTTTCTGACTTACTTCACTCTGTATGACAGACTCTAGGTCCATCCACCTCACTACAAATAACTCAATTTCATTTCTTATGGCTGAGTAATATTCCATTGTATATATGTGCCACATCTTCCTTATCCATTCATCTGATGATGGACACTTAGGTTGTTTCCATCTCCGGGCTATTGTGAATAGAGCTGCACATGAACATTTTGGTACATGACTCTTTTTGAATTATGGTTTTCTCAGAGTATATGCCCAGTAGTGGGATTGCTGGGTCATATGGTAGTTCTATTTGTAGTTTTTTAAGGAACCTCCATAGTGGCTGTACCAATTCACATTCCCACCAGCAGTGCAAGAGGGTTCCCTTTTCTCCACACCCTTTCCAGCATTTATTGTTTCTAGATTTTTTGATGATGGCCATTCTGACTGGTGTGAGATGATATCTCATTGTAGTTTTGATTTGCATTTCTCTAATGATTAATGATGTTGAGCATTCTTTCATGTATTTGTTGGCAGTCTGTATATCTTCTTTGGAGAAATATCTATTTAGGTCTTCTGCCCATTTTTGGATTGGGTTGTTTGTTTTTTTGTTATTGAGCTGCATGAGCTGCTTGTAAATTTTGGAGATTAATCCTTTGTCAGTTGCTTCATTTGCAAATATTTTCTCCCATTCTGAGGGTTGTCTTTTCATCTTGTTTATGATTTCCTTTGCTATGCAAAAGGTTTTAAGTTTCATTAGGTCCCATTTGTTTATTTTTGTTTTGATTTCCATTTCTCTAGAAGGTGCGTCAAACAGGACCTTGCTGTGATTTATGTCATAGAGTGTTCTGCTTATGTTTTCCTTTAGGAGTTTGATACTTTCTGGCCTTACATTTAGGTCTTTAACCCATTTTGAGCTTATTTTTGTGTATGGTGTTAGGGAGTGATCTAATCTCATACTTTTACATGTAGCTGTCCAGTTTTCCTAGCACCACTTATTGAAGAGGCTGTGTTTTCTCCATTGTATATTCTTGCCTCCTTTGTCAAAGATAGGGTGACCAGATGTGTGTGGATTTATCTCTGGGCTTTCTATCCTGTTCCATTGATCTATATTTCTGTTTTTGTGCCAGTATCATACTGTCTTCATTACTGTAGGTTTGTAGTATAGTCTGAAGTCTGGGAGCCTGATTCCTCCAGCTCCGTTTTTCATTCTCAAGATTGCTTTGGCTATTCAGGGTGTTTTGTGTTTCCATACAAATTGTGAAATTTTTTGTTCTAGTTCTGTGAAAAATGCCAGTGGTAGTTTGATAGGGATTGCATTGAATCTGTAGATTGCTTTGGGTAGTAAAGTCATTTTCACAATGTTGATTCTTCCAAGCCAAGAACATGGTTATCTCTCCATCTATTTGTATCATCTTTAATTTCTTTCATCAGTGTCTTATAATTTTCTGCATACAGGTCCTTTGTCTCCTTAGGTAGGTTTATTCCTAGATATTTTATTCTTTTTGTTGCAGTGGTAAATGGGAGTGTTTTCTTGATTTCACTTTCGGATTTTTCATCATTAGTGTATAGGAATGCCAGAGATTTCTGTGCATTAATTTTGTATCCTGCTCTTTTACCAAATCATTAATTAGCTCTAGTAGTTTTCTGGTAGCATCTTTAGGATTCTCTATGTATAGTATCATGTCATCTGCAAACAGTGACAGCTTTAATTTTTCTTTTCTGATTTGGATTCCTTTTATTTCCTTTACTTCTCTGATTGCTGTGGCTAAAACTTCCAAAACTATGTTGAATAATAGTGGTGAGAGTGGGCAACCTTGTCTTGTTCCTGATCTTAGTGGAAATGCTTTCAGTTTTTCACCATTCAGGACGATGTTGGCTGTGGGTTTGTCATACATGGCCTTTATTATGTTGAGGAAAGTTCCCTCTATGTCTACTTTCTGGGGGTTTTTTATCATAAATGGGTGTTGAATTTTGTCGAAAGCTTTCTCTGCATCTATTGAGATGACCATATGGTTTTTTTCCTTCAGTTTGTTAATATGGTTTATCACAGTGATCGGTTTGCGTATATTGAAGAATCCTTGCATTCCTGGAATAAACCCCACTTGATCATGGTGTATGATCCTTTTAATGTGCTGTTGGATTCTGTTTGCTAGTATTTTGTTGAGGATTTTTGCATCTATGCTCATCAGTGACATTGGCCTGTAGTTTTCTTTCTTTGTGACATCCTTGTCTGGTTTTGGTATCAGGGTGATGGTGGCCTCGTAGAATGAGTTTGGGAGTATTCCTCCCTCTGTTATATTTTGGAGGAGTTTGAGAAGGACAGGTGTTAGCTCTTCTCTAAATGTTTGACAGAATTCTCCTGTGAAGCCATCTGGTCCTGGGCTTTTGTTTGTTGGAAGATTTTTAATCACAGTTTCAATTTCAGTGCTTGTGATTGGTCTGTTCATATTTTCTATTTCTTCCTGGTTCAGTCTTGGCAGGTTGTGCATTTCTAAGAATTTGTCCATTTCTTCCAGGTTGTCCATTTTATTGGCATAGAGTTGCTTGTAGTAATCTTTCATGATCTTTTGTATTTCTGCGGTGTCAGTTGTTACTTCTCCTTTTTCATTCCTAATTCTATTGATTTGAATCTTCTCCCTTTTTTTCTTGAAGAGTCTGGCTAATGGTTTATCAATTTTGTTTATCTTCTCAAAGAATGAGCTTTTAGTTTTATTGATCTTTGCTATCGTTTCCTTCATTTCTTTTTTATTTATTTCTTATCTGATCTTTATGATTTCTTTCCTTCTGCTAACTGGGGTTTTTTTGTCCTTCTTTCTCTAATTGCTTTAGGTGCAAGGTTAGGTTGCTTATTCGAGATGTTTCCTGTTTCTTAAGGTAGGATTGTATTGCTATAAACTTCCCTCTTAGAACTGCTTTCGTTGCATCTCATAGGTTTTGGGTGGTCGCGTCTCCATTGTCATTTGTTTCTAGGTATTTTTTTATTTCCTCTTTGATTTATTCAGTGATCACTTCGCTATTAAGTAGTGTATTGTTTAGCCTCCATGTGTTTGTATTTCTTACAGATCTTTTCCTGTAATTGATATCTAGTCGCATAACGTTGTGGTTGGAAAAGATACTTGATACAATTTCAATTTTCTTAAATTTACCAAGGCTTGATTTGTGACCCAAGATATGATCTATCCTGGAGAATGTTCCATGAGTGCTTAAGAACAATGTGTATTCTGTTGTTTTTGGATGGAATGTCCTATAAATATCAATTAAGTCCATCTTGTTTAATGTATCATTTAAAGCTTGTGTTTCCTTATTTATTTTCATTTTGGATGATTTGTCCATTTGTGAAAGTGGGATGTTAAAGTCCCCCACTATTATTGTGTTACTGTCCATTTCCCCTTTTATGGCTGTTAGTATTTGCCTTATGTATTGAGGTGCTCCTATGTTGGGTGCATAAATATTTACAATTGTTATATCTTCTTCTTGGATCAATCCTTTGATCATTATGTAGTGTCCTTCTTTGTCTCTTCTAATAGTCTTTGTTTTAAAGTCCATTTTGTCTGATATGGGAATTGCTACTCCAGCTTTCTTTTGGTTTCCATGTGCATGGAATATCTTTTTCCATCCCCTCACTTTCAGTCTGTACATGTCTCTAGGTCTGAAGTGGGTCTCTTGTAGACAGCCTATATATGGGTCTTGTTTTTGTATCCATTCAGCCGGTCTGTGTCTTTTGGTGGGAGCATTTAATCCATTTACATTTAAGATAACTATCAATATGTTTGTTCCTATTCCCATTTTCTTAATTGTTTTGGGTTTGTTATTGTAGGTCTTTTCCTTCTCTTATGTTTCTTGCCTAGAGAATATCCTTTAGCATTTATTGTAAAGCTGGTTTGGTGGTGCTGGACTCTCTCAGCTTTTGTCTGTAAAGGTTTTAATTTCTCCATCAAATCTGAATTGAGATCCTTGCTGGGTAGGGTAATCTTGGTTGTAGGTTTTTCTCCTTCATCACTTTAAAAATGTCCTGCCAGTCCCTTCTGGCTTGCAGAGTTTCTGCTGAAAGATCAGCTGTTAACCTTATGGGGATTCCCTTGTGTGTTATTTGTTGTTTTTCCCTTGCTGCTTTTAATATGTTTTCCTTGTATTTAATTTTTGACAGTTTGATTAATATGTGTCTTGGCGTGTTTCTCCTTGGATTTATCCTGTATGGGACTCTCTGTGCTTCCTGGACTTGATTATTGCCTTTCCCCCATTAAGGAAGTTTTCAACTATAATCTCTTCAAATATTTTCTCAGTCCCTTTCTTTTTCTCTTCTTCTTCTGGAACCCCTATAATTCGAATGTTGGTGCATTTAATGTTGTCCCAGAGGTCTCTGAGACTGTCCTCAGTTCTTTTCATTCTTTTTTCTTTATTCTGCTCTGCAGTAGTTATTTCCACTATTTTATCTTCCAGGTCACTTATCCATTCTTCTGCCTCAGTTATTCTGCTATCGATCCCTTCTAGAGTATTTTTAATTTCATTTATTGTGTTGTTCATCGTTGCTTGTTTCATCTGTAGTTCTTCTAGGTCCTTGTTAAATGTTTCTTGTATTTTCTCTATTCTATTTCCAAGATTTGGGGTCATCTTTACTATCATTATTCTGAATTCTTTTTCAGGTAGACTGCCTATTTCCTCTTCATTTGTTAGGTCTGGTGGGTTTTTATCTTGCTCCTTCATCTGCTGTGTGTTTTTCTGTCTTCTCATTTTGCTTATCTTACCGTGTTTGGGGTCTCCTTTTTGCAGGCTGCAGGTTCGTAGTTCCCATTGTTTTTGGTGTCTGTCCCCAGTGGCTAAAGTTGGTTCAGTGGGTTGTGTAGGCTTCCTGGTGGAGGGGACTAGTGCCTGTGTTCTGGTGGATGAGGCTGGATCTTGTCTTTCTGGTGGGCATGTCCACATCTTGTGGTGTGTTTTGGGGTGTCTGTGGACTTACTATGATTTTAGGCAGCCTCTCTGCTAATGGGTGGGGTTGTGTTCCTGTCTTCCTCCTGAGAGGCACAGCACTGACTCCTCCTCAGAGGCACAGCACTGACTCCTGGCTGCAGCACCAAAAGCCTTTCATCCACACAGCTCAGAATAAAAGGGAGAAAAAGTAGAAAGAGAGAAAGAAAGAGGATAAAAGAAAAAATAAAGTAAGAAAAAATAAAATAAAGTTATTAAAATAAAAAATAATTATTAAGAAAAAAAATTTTGTAAGTAAACAAAATCGGACGGATAGAACCCTAGGACAAATGGTGGAAGCAAAGCTATACAGACAAAATCTCACACAGAGGCATACACATACACACTCACAAAAAGAGGAAAGGGGGAAGAAATCATAAATCTTGCTCTCAAAGTCCACCTCCTCAATTTGGGATGATTCGTTGTCTATTCATGTATTCCACAGATGCAGGGTACATCAAGTTGATTGTGGAGCTTTAATCCGCTGCTTCTGAGGCTTCTGGGAGAGATTTCCCTTTCTCTTCTTTGTTCATATAGCTCCTGGGACTCCCCTTTGGATTTGGCCCCACCTCTGCGTGTAGGTCGCCGGAAAGCGTCTGCGCTCAGACAGGACGGGGTTAAAGGAGCCGCAGATTCGGGGACTCTGGCTCACTCAGGCTGGGGGGAGGGAGGGGTACGGAGTGCGGGGCGAGCCTGTGGTGGCAGAGGCCGGCGTGACGTTGCAGCAGCCTGAGGCCCGCCGTGCATTCTTCCGGGGAAGTTGTCCCTGGATCCCGGGACCCTGGCAGCGGCGGGCTGCACAGGCTTCCCAGAAGGGAGGTGTGGATAGTGACCTGTGCGCGCACACAGGCTTCTTGGTGGCAGCAGCAGCAGCCTTAGCGTCTCATGCCCGTCTCTAGGGTCTGCACTGTTAGCTGCGTCTCGCGCCCTTCTCTGGACCTCCTTTAAGCAGCGCTGTTAATCCTCTCTCCTCGCGCACCAGGAAACAAAGAGGGAAGAAAAAGTCTCTTGCCTCTTTGGCAGGTCCAGACTTTTCCCAGGCAGATTCTTTTTGTTTGTTTATTTGTTTTGTTTTTAATTTATTTTTTAAAATTATTTTTACATTTTATTTTTTTATACAGCAAGTTCTTATGAGTTATCTATTTTATACGTATTAGTGTATATATGTCAATCCCAATCTCACAATTCACCACAGCAGCACCACCACCCCCGGCTTTCCCCCCTTGGTGTTCATACATTTGTTCTCTACATCTGTGTCTCTATTTCTTCTTGCAAACCAGATCATCTGTACCATTCTTCCAGGTTCCATATATATGCATTAATATCCGATATTTGTTTTTCTCTTTCTGACTTACTTCACTCTGTATGACAGTCTACATCCATCCACATCTCTACAAATGACCCAGTTTTGTCCCTTTTTATGGCTGAGTAATATTCCATTGTATATATGTACCACATCTTCTTTATCCATTCGTCTGTTGATGGGCATTTAGGTTGCTTCCATGACCTGGCTGTTGTAAATAGTGCTGCAATGAACATTGGGGTGCATGTGTCTTTTTGAATGATGGTTTTCTCTGGGTATAGGCCCAGTAGTGGGATTGCTGGGTCATATGGTAATTCTATGTTTACTTTTTCAAGGAACCTCCATACTGTTCTCCATAGTGGCTGTATCAATTTACATTCCCACCAACAGTGCAGGAGGGTTCCCTTTTCTCCACACCTTCTCCAGGATTTATTGTTTCTAGATTTTTGGATGATGGCCATTCTGACTGGTGTGAGGTGATACCTCATTGTGGTTTTGATTTGCATTTCTCTAATGATCAGTGATGTTGAGCAGCTTTTCATGTGTTTGTTGGCCATCGTATGTCTTCTTTGGAGAAATGTCTATTGAGGTCTTCTGCCCATTTTTGGGTTGGGTTGTTTGTTTTTTAATATTGAGCTGCATGAGCTGTTTATATATTTTGGAGATTAATCCTTTGTCCATTGATTTGTTTGCAAATATTTTCTCCCATTCGGAGGGTTGTCTTCTCATCTTGTTTGTAGTTTCCCTTGCTTTGCAAAAGCTTTTAAGTTTCATTAGGTCCCATTTGTTTATTTTTGTTTTGACTTCCATTACTCTAGGAGTTGGATCAAAAAAGATCTTGCTGTGATTTATGTCAAAGAGTGTTCTTCCTATGTTTTCCTCTAAGAGTTTTATAGTGTCTAGTCTTACATTTAGGTCTCTAACACATTTTGAGTTTATTTTTCTGTATGGTGTTAGGGAGAATTTCATTCTTTTACATGTAGCTGTATAGTTTTGCCAGCACCAGTTATAGAAGAGACTGTCTTTTCTCCATTGTATATCCTTGCCTCCTTTGTCATAGATTAGTTGACCATAGGTGCATGGGTTTATCTCTGGGCTTTCTATCCTGTTCCATTGATCTATATTTCTGTTTTTGTGCCAGTACCTTTTTGTCTTGATTACTGTAGCTGTGTAGTATAGTCTGAAGTCAGGGAGTCTGATTCCTCCAGTTCATTTTTTTCTCTCAAGACTGCTTTGGCTATTCGGGGTCTTTTGTGTCTCCATACAAATTTTAAGATTTTTTGTTCTAGTTCTGTAAAAAATGCCACTGGTAATTTGATAGGGATTGCATTGAACCTGTAGATTGCTTTGGGTAGTATAGTCATTTTCACAATATTGATTCTTCCAATCCAAGAATTCTATCTCTCCATCTGTTTGTGTCATCTTTGATTTCTTTCATCAGTGTCTTATAGTTTTCTGAGTACAGGTCTTTTGGCAGGAGGATTCTTAACCACTGTGCCACCAGGGAAGCCTTCTCCTATGTTTTCTTCTAATGTTTTATAGTTTTATGTTTACATGATCCATTTTGAGTTAATTTTTGCATAACGTATGGGACTTAGGTCAAAGTACAATTTTTTTCTATGAATGTCCAGTTGCTTCAGCACCATTTATTGAAAGGACTATTCATCCTTCACTGAATTGCTTTTACACCTGTGTCAAAATTCCAATGGGCAGACTTCCCCAGCCAGCCCAACAAGAAATGCCAGTAGGGATTGGTTCAAGATGGCAGAGTAGAAGGACGTGCACTCACTCCCTCTTGTGAGAGCACCAGAATCACAACTAACTGCTGAACAGTCATCTACAGGAAGACACTGGAGCTCACCAAAAAAGACACCCCACATCCAAATTCAAAGGAGAAGCAATGAGATGCTTAGGAGGGGTGCAATCACAATAAAATCAAACCCCATAATGGCTGGGTGGGTGACTCACAAGCTGGAGAACACTTATACCACTGAAGTCCACCCACTGGAGTGAAGGTTCTGAGCCCCAAGTCAGGGTTCCCAACCTGGAGATCCGGCAACAGGACGAGGAATTCCTAGAGATTCAGAGGTTGAAGGCTAGTGGGATTTGATTGCAGGGCTTTGACAGGACTGGGGGAAACAGAGAGAGACTCCACTCTTGGAAGGCACACACAAAGTAGTGTGTGCATCGCGACCCAGGGGAAGGAGCAGTGACCCCATAGGATACTGAACCAGACCTACCTGCTAGTGTTGGAGGGTCTCCTGCAGAGGCGGGGTGTGGCTGTGGCTCACCGTGTGGACAAGGACACTGGCAGCAGAAGTTCTGGGAAGTACTCCTTGGTGTGAGCCCTCTGAGTCTGCCCTTAGCCCCATCAAAGAGCTGGGTAGGCTCCAGTGCTGGGTTGCCTCAGGCCAAACAACCAACAGGGAGGGAACCCAGCCCCACCCATCGGCTGACAAGCGGATTAAAGCTTTACTGAGGTCTGCCCACAGAGCAACAGCCAGCTCTACCTACCACCAGTCCCTCCCATCAGGAAGCTTGCACAAGCTTCTAAGATAGCCTCATCCACCAGAGGGCAGAAGCAGAAGCAAGAAGAACTACAATTCTGCAGCCTATGGAAGGAAAACTACATTCACAGAAACAAAGACAAAATGAAAAGCCAGAGGATTTTGTACCAGGTGAAGGAACAAGATAAAACCCCAGAAAAACAACTAAATGAAGTGAAGATAGGCAACCTTCCAGAAAAAGAATTCAGAGTAATGATAGTGAAGATGATCCAGGACCTCGGAAAAAGAATGGAGGCAAAGATCGAGAAGATACAAGAAATGTTTAACAAAGACCTAGAAGAATTAAAGAACAAACAAACAGAGATGAACAATACAATAACTGAAATGAAAACTACACTAGAAGGAATCAATAGCAGAATAACTGAGGCAGAAGAACGGATAAGTGACCTGAAAGACAGGACAGTGGAATTCACTGCTGTGGAACAGAATAAATAAAAAAGAAAGAAAAGAAATGAAAGAGGGTCCAAGAGACCTCTGGGAAAACATTAAATGCAACAACATTCACATTATAGGGGTCCCAGAAGGAGAAGAGAGAGAGAAAGGACACGAGAAAATACTTGAAGAGATTATAGTTGAAAACTTCCCTAACATAGGAAAGAAAATAGCCACCCAAGTCCAGGAAGTGCAGAGAGTCCCATACAGGATAAACCTAAAGAGAAACATGCCGAGACACATAGTAATCAAGTTGGCAAAAAATTAAAGACAAAAAATTTGAAAGCAACAAGGGAAAAATGACTAATAACATACAAGGGAACTCCCATAAGGCTAACAGTTGATTTCTCAGCAGAAACTATAAGCCAGAAGGGAGTGGCATGACATACTTAAAGTGATGAAAGGGAAGAAACTGCAACCAAGATTACTCTACCCAACAAGGATCTCATTCAGATTCGATGGACAAATCAAAAGCTTTACAAACAAGCAAAATCTAACAGAATTCAGCACCACCAAACCAGCTCTACAACAAATGCTAAAGGAACTTCTCTAAGTCGGAAGCACAAGAGAAGAGAAGGACCTACAAAACCAAACCGAAAACAATTAAGAAAATGGTAATAGAAACATACATATCAATAATTACCTTAAACATGAATGGATTAAATGCTCCAACCAGAAGACACAGGCTTGCTGAATGGATACAAAAACAAGACCCATATATATGCTGTCTACAAGAGACCCACTTCAGACCTAGGGACACATACAGACTGAAAGTGAAGGGACGGAAAAAGATATTCCATGCACATGGAAATCAAAATAAAGCTGGAGTAGCAATCCTCATATCAGATAAAATAGACTTTTTGTAACATTCTTTATTGTAAATAAAGAATGTTACAAGAGACAAGGAAGGACACTACATAATGATCAAGGGATCAATCCAAGAAGAAGATATAACAATTATAAATATATATGTACCCCACATAGGAGCACCACAATACATAAGGCAAATGCTAACAGCTATAAAAGAGGAAATCAACAGTAACACAATAATAGTGGGGGACTTTAACACCTCACTTACACCAATGGACAGATCATCCAAACAGAAAATTAATAAGGAAGCAGAAGCTTTAACTGACACAATAGACCAGATAGATTTAATTGATATTTATAGGACATTCCATCCAAAAACAGCAGATTACACTTTCTTCTCAAGTGCACATGGAACATTCTCCAGGGTAGATCACATCTTGGGTCACAAATCAAGCCTAAGTAAATTTAAGAAAATTGAAATCATATCAAGCATCTTTTCCCACCACAAAACTATGAGATTAGAAATCAATTACAGGGGAAAAAAAAGTAAAAAACACAAACACATGGAGGCTAAACAATACGTTACTAAATAACCAAGAGATCACTGAGGAAATCAAAAAATACCTAGAGACAAATGACAATGAAACCACGATGATCCAAAACCTATGGGACGCAGCAAAAGCAGTTCTAAGAGGGAAGTTTATAGCAATACAGGCCTACCTCAAGAAATAAGAAAAATCTCAAACAATCTACCTTATACCTAAAGGAACTAGAGAAAGAAGAACAAACAAAAGCCAAAGTTAGCAGAAGGAAAGAAATCATAAAGATCAGAGCAGAAATAAATGAAATAGAAACAAAAAACAACAGCAAAGGTCAATAAAACTAAAAGCTGGTTCTTTGAGAAGATAAACAAAATTGATAAACCATTAGCCAGACTCACCAAGAAAAAGAGGGAGAGGACTCAAATCAATAAAATTACAAATGAAAAAGGAGAAGTTACAACAGACACCACAGAAATACAAAGCATCCTAAGAGACTACTACAAGCAACTCTATGCCACTAAAATGGACAACCTGGAAGAAATGGACAAATTCTTAGAAAGGAATAACCGTCCAAGACAGAACCAGGAAGAAATAGAAAATATGAACAGACCAATCACAAGTAATGAATTGAAACTGTGATTAAAAATCTTCCAACAAACAAAAGTTCAGGACCAGAAGGCTTCACAGGTGAATTCTGTCAAACATTTAGAGAAGAGCTAACACCTATCCTTCTCAAACTCTTCCGAAAAATTGCAGAGGAAGGAACACTCCCAAACTCATTCTATGAGGCCACCATCACCCTGATAAGAAAACCACACAAAGATACTACAAAAAAAAAATTACAGACCAATATCACTGATGAATATAGATGTAAAAATCCTCAACAAAATACTAGCAAACAGAATCCAACAACATATTAAAACGATCATGCACCATGATCAAGTGGGATTCATCCCAGGGATGCAAGGATTCTTCAATATATGCAAATCATTCAATATGATACAGCATATTAACAAATTGAAGAATAAAAACCATATCATCTCAATAGATGCAGAAAAAACTTTTACAAAATTCAACACCCATTTATGATAAAACTCTCCAGAAAATTGGCATAGAGGGAACCTACCTCAACATAATAAAGGCCATATACGATAAATCCACAGTAAACATCATTCTCAATGGTAAAAAACTGAAAGCTTTTCCTCTAAGATCAGGAACAAGACAAGGATGTCCACTCTCACCACTATTATTCAACATAGTTTTGGAAGTCCTAGCCATGGCAATCAGAGAAGAAAAATAAAAGGAATACAAATTGGAAAAGAAGAAGTAAAACTGTCACTGTTTGCAGATGATATGATACTATACACAGAGAATCCTAAGGATGCCACCAGAAAACTAGAGCTAATCAATGAATTTGGTAAAGTTGCAGGATACAAAATTAATGCACAGAAATATCTTGCTTTCTTATACACTAACAACAATGATCAGAGAGAGAAATTAAAAACTCTTGCAACAAAAAGAATAAAATACCTAGGAATTAACCTACCTAGGGAGACAAAAGACCTGTATGCTGAAAACTATAAGACACTGGTGAAAGAAATCAAAGATGACACAAACAGATGGAGAGATATACCATGTTCTTGGGTTGGAAGAATCAATACTGTGAAAATGACTCTACTACCCAAAGCAATCTACAGATTCAATGTAATCCCTATCAAATTACCAGTGGCATTTATTACAGAACTAGAACAAAAAATCTTAAAATTTGTATGGAGACACAAAAGACCCCGAATAGCCAAAGCAGTCTTGAGAGAAAATAATGAGCTGGAGGAATCAGACTCCCTGACTTCAGACTATACTACAAAGCTACAGTAATCAAGGCAATATGGTACTGGCACAAAAACAGAAATATAGATCAATGGAACAGGATAGAAAGCCCAGAGATAAACCCACGCACCTATGGTCAACTAATCTATGACAAAGGAGGCAAGGATATACAATGGAGAAAAGACAGTCTCTTCTATAACTGGTGCTGGCAAAACTATACAGCTACATGTAAAAGAATGAAATTCTCCCTAACACCATACAGAAAAATAAACTCAAAATGTGTTAGAGACCTAAATGTAAGACTAGACACTATAAAACTCTTAGAGGAAAACATAGGAAGAACACTCTTTGACATAAATCACAGCAAGACCTTTTTTGATCCAACTCCTAGAGTAATGGAAGTCAAAACAAAAATAAACAAATGGGACCTAATGAAACTTAAAAGCTTTTGCAAAGCAAGGGAAACTACAAACAAGATGAGAAGACAACCCTCCGAATGGGAGAAAATATTTGCAAACAAATCAATGGACAAAGGATTAATCTCCAAAATATATAAACAGCTCATGCAGCTCAATATTAAAAAACAAACAACCCAACCCAAAAATGGGCAGAAGACCTCAATAGACATTTCTCCAAAGAAGACATACGATGGCCAACAAACACATGAAAAGCTGCTCAACATCACTGATCATTAGAGAAATGCAAATCAAAACCACAATGAGGTATCACCTCACACCAGTCAGAATGGCCATCATCCAAAAATCTAGAAACAATAAATCCTGGAGAAGGTGTGGAGAAAAGGGAACCCTCCTGCACTGTTGGTGGGAATGTAAATTGATACAGCCACTATGGAGAACAGTATGGAGGTTCCTTGAAAAAGTAAACATAGAATTACCATATGACCCAGCAATCCCACTACTGGGCCTATACCCAGAGAAAACCATCATTCAAAAAGACACATGCACCCCAATGTTCATTGCAGCACTATTTACAACAGCCAGGTCATGGAAGCAACCTAAATGCCCATCAACAGACGAATGGATAAAGAAGATGTGGTACATATATACAATGGAATATTACTCAGCCATAAAAAGGGACAAAATTGGGTCATTTGTAGAGACGTGGATGGACCTAGAGACTGTCATACAGAGTGAAGTACATTAGAAAGAGAAGAACAAATATCGTATATTCATGCGTATATGTGGAACCTAGAAAAATGGTACAGATAAACCGATTTGCAGGGCAGAAATAGAGACACAGATGTAGAGAACAAATGTATGGACACCAAGGGGGGAAAGCGGTGGAGGGTGGTGGTGGTGCTGTGATGAATTGTGAGATTGGGATTGACATATATACACTAATATGTATAAAATGGGTAACTACTAAGAACCTGCTGTGTAAAAAATAAATAAAATACAAAAAATAAAGAAATGGACAGGAATGATATAAATTGCAAAATTTTACTGAAAAAAAAGAAACAACCTGCTGTATAAAAATAAAATAAAATTCAGAAATTCAAAAAAAAGTAAGCATTTTCCTAGCTTATTAAAACTCCTAATAACCTTAACTAAATGTCTGTAAATGACTTATCATGTGCCTGTGCCATGACTTTTTAACAATTGTTTTCATGTTTACTTGTTAAATACTTATTTTCCTCAAAAAAAAAGCGCCAGTAGCGTGGCCCTGATTCTTCTGAGGCTCGTGGGCATTGAGCAGCGTCACCCTTTATAGCAGAAAGCTGGCGGGCACTGTGGGGAAAAAACAAAACAAGCAGCAAGTGGAGGAGGTGCTAGAAGAAGAGGAAGAAGAATATGTGGTAGGAAAAGTTCTCGACCATCGAGTGGTAAAGGGCCAAGTGGAGTACCTCCTAAAGTGGAAGGGGTTCTCAGATGAGGACCACACATGGGAGCCAGAAGGAAACCTGGATTGCCCCGACCTCATCGCCGAGTTCCTGCAGTCACAGGAAACAGCACACGAGACAGACAAATCAGAGGGGGGCAAGCGCAAAGCTGATTCTGATTCAGAAGGTAAGGGGGAGGAGAGCAAACCAAAGAAGAAAGAAGAGTCAGAAAAGCCACGAGGCTTTGCTCAGGGTTTGGAACTGGAGTGGATTACTGGAGCTGTAGACTCCAGTGGAGGACTCATGTTCCTGATGAAATGGAAAAACTCTGATGAGGCTCACCTGGTCCCTGCCAAGGAAGCCAATGTCAAGTGCCCACAGGTTGTCATATCCTCCTATGAGGAAAGGCTGACGTGGCATTCCTACCCCTTGGAGGATGATGACAAAAAAGATGACAAGAATTAACTCTCCTGAGTACCAGCCCTTGTCACGTCTGACCGTGGGGTTCGAGTGGGGAAAGGAGTTCTGCTTGTCTTGACACCATAGAGGTGGCTTGAGAAGATGTCCTTTGAAGAGCCAGTATAGTTTCTGTGCCCTACAGCAGCCCAAGTGCTTTAAAGCTGCTCTATGCTGTATAGTTTGCACACCCATCCCAGTGGAGGGGAAGGACGGTCAGTGTTTCAAGGCAAACCATTCTGAACTTTACTGAGAAAGGCAAAGGGCCTTCTACATAGGACAAAACTTGCAGGCTGGGATGTGGGAGAGCAGAAGATACTGTAGATCTTCAAAGAGCATCTCCACAACCCACAGCCTTCTTCCCAATAGTGTTAACTCTGCATTTTTACAGCATAGCATGTATGTAGTTTTTGGCTATTACTGGTGTATTATTTGGGGCAGGAGGGATGGGGTGGGAAAGAAGGGAGACGGGTTAGGATCATTTTTGTTAAAATCTGGGGCCTGATTGGGTAAATGGTGAAACAAAGGAAAGAACAACTAATGATGATTTGGTTCTGTGTCCAGAATATTTTATCCTTTCAAAAAATGTCATTGGCAACCTAAGTGAGGACTGTGAGAGATCGTTTATAAGCTGTGAATGCCCGAAACTTAGAAGCCAAGGTGTTCCCTGCCTGAGCTTAATGCTGTTCCCAACAAAGGACTAAGCCAGTTACGAAGGTACCGAAGCTGCCATTTTGGGGGATTGAAGCCGGCTGAGGAGGAAAAGTCTTATTGGAGTGTATACACAGGCAGGTCATTCTGTCCTAGAGGTGCTGATTCTTGAAATTGACAAGAAGACCCTTTCTTCTCCAGTCATGAGGTTATAAATATCAGCTTCTCCATCCAAGCCACTGGCTGAAGTATTTGGGGAAGGGCAGAGGGTGGTACAGGAGGTGGGAGAGTAGGGAAAGACAAGGGCTGGTGCTCTTAGGGTGGAAAACTCTTGGAGCCTCTGTTTTTTGAACTTTGAAACCATTGGTGGCAGGGTTCAGTCACTGACAGCACAAGTTCACTGAAGCACTTCAAGAGTTGAATGATTTCAAAAGCCCTGGTCTCAGGAGAAGATTAAATTTTCACACTGGGGCAGTGGTTCACTTTAAAACAAAACTTTTTTTTTTTAATCCTAAGCATTAACTAAAACCCAAAATGCTGTCATGACTCATGAGATCCACCAGTTCTTGACATCATCTAGACCTGCATCTAGAACTGCACTGTAAAAGGCATGTGTTAGGTTTCTGTGAAAACTTTTAAATGTAAACTTTGGACCAACACTGTCAGTTTGTCTTAATAAAATTATAGATTTATATTTTAAAAATCCAGCGGCATACTTGTGTGGGTCTAATTTTGGGCGCCTCTATTTCATTGATCTATGCATCTGTCCTTCTACCAATACTCTATTGTCTTCATTACTGTAGCTATATAGTAAGGCTTATTTGGGTGATTTTATTCTTTTCCAAGATTACCTTAGATATCTAGGGCCTATGGCTTTCCTTATGAATTTTAATTTATAAATTAAAAATTATAAAATTATATAATTATAAAATTAAAATTAATTATAAATTAAATTTATAAATTAAATAATCTTTTCTATGTCTAAAAAAACCATTGCTAGGATTTTGATAGGAATTGTATTATACCTTTAATTTGGCAAGCAGTGACATCTTTACTATGTTGAGTCTTCCAGTGATGAACATGATATGTCCCTCCATTTATTTAGGTCTTCTTTGATTTCTTTTATCAGTATATTATAGTTTTCAGCATATATGTTCTATATATGCTTTTGCTAGATTCATACCTAAGCATTTTTTTAACATCTTTATTGGTGTATAATTGCTTTACAATGGTGTGTTAGTTTCTGCTTTATAACAAAGTGAATCAGTTATACATACACATATGTTCCCATATCTCTTCCCTCTTGCATCTTCCTCCCTCCCACCCTCCCTATCCCACCCCATCCCACCCCTCCAGGCGGTCACAAAGCACCGAGCTGATATCCCTGTGCTATGCGGCTGCTTCCCACTAGCTATCTACCTTACATTTTGTAGTGTATATATATCCATGCCTCTCTCTCGCGCTTTGTCACAGCTCACCCTTCCCCCCCACATCCTCAAGTCCGTTCTCCAGTAGGTCTGTGTCTTTATTCCTGTGTTACCCCTAGGTTCTTCATGAAATTTTTTCCCCTTAAATTCCATATATATGTGTTAGCATACGGTATTTGTCTTTCTCTTTCTGACTTACTTCACTCTGTATGACAGACTCTAGGTCTATCCACCTCATTACAAATAGCTCAATTTCATTTCTTTTTATGGCTGAGTAATATTCCATTGTATATATGTGCCACATCTTCTTTATCCATTCATCCGATGATGGGCACTTAGGTTGTTTCCATCTCCGGGCTATTGTAAATAGAGCTGCAATGAACATTTTGGTACATGACTCTTTTTGAATTATGGTTTTCTGAGGGTATATGCCCAGTAGTGGGATTGCTGGGTCATATGGTAGTTCTATTTGTAGTTTTTTAAGGAACCTCCATACTGTTCTCCATAGTGGCTGTACCAATTCACATTCCCACCAGCAGTGCAAGAGTGTGCCCTTTTCTCCACACCCTTTCCAGCATTTATTGTTTCTAGATTTTTTAACGACGGCCATTCTGACTGGTGTGAGATGATATCTAAGTGTAGTTTTGATTTGCATTTCTCTAATGATTAATGATGTTGAGCATTCTTTCATGTGTTTGTTGGCAGTCTGTATATCTTCTTTGGAGAAATATCTATTTAGGT